>NC_059155.1:322335-639671 GCF_020740605.2 Lemur catta | reverse complement strand
CCCCACGTGATTTAAATTTTAAAAAGTAAGTCCTGCTGTTTTTTAGGTATGATAGTCTTGTTGTGGTTTCTTATGTTTGTATGTGTGTGTGTGTGTGTTTTACCTTGATAATTCCAAAGGATCTTTAATAGAAGAGCACTTGTTTAGGGGAGATTCCATCTATTTTATTGCATTGAAAGCCTTTCTATAATATGCTCTTTTTGCTCTGAATATTTTTCCAGCTTTATTGAGTTATGATTGACAAATAAAATTACATATTGAAGATGTACAGTGTGATGATTTGCTATGCATTGTGAAACGATTGCCCAAATCAAGCTAATTAACACATCTGTCACCTCGCATAATTATATTTTGTGTGTGTGTGTATGTTAAGAACACTTAAAATCTACTATCTTAGCAAATTTCAAGTATTCATTACAATATTATTAACTGTAGTCACCATGCTGTACATTAGATTCCCAGAACTTATTCATCTTACTACTGAAAGTTTCTAACCTTTGAACAACATCTCCCTTCCCAGCCTCTGGTAACCACCATTCTTCTCTCAGCTTCTATTAAGTTTTTAAGATTCCACATTATAAATTAAATTATATACTACTTGCCTTTAGCATAGTGTACTCCAGGTTCAACCCTGTTGTTATAAATGGCAGGATTTCTTTATTACAGCTGAGTAATATTCAATTATATATTAAATATATACATATATACATTTTTATCATTTCAACATGTAGGTTGTTTCCATATCTTCACTATTGTGAATAATGAGGTAATGAGCATGGGAGTACAGATACCACTTTGAGATACTAATTTCATTTCTATTGGCTATAAACCCAAAAGTGGGATTTCTGGGTCCTACAGTAATTCTATTTTTAATTTTTCAAAGAACTTCTATGCTGATTTCCATAATGACTTTACATTACCACTAACAGTGTGCAAGGATTCCTTTTTCTCTACACCCTCGCCAACATTTATCTCTTGTCTTTTTCATAATAGTCATCTGAGTACAAGTAAGGTTATGTCTCACTCTGGTTTTGGTTTGCTTTTCCCTGATGATTCATGATGTTGAGCACCTTTTCAGATACCTGTTGGCCACTTGTATGTCTTCCTTGGAAAATTATCTACTCAGATCTCAGATACTTTGCCCAATGTAATCAATTTTGTTTTTTTTTTTTTTTTTTTTTTTGCTGTTGTGTTATATGATTTCCTTATATATTTTAGATATTAAGCCCTTATCAGATATATGGTTTGCAAATACTTTCTTCCATTCTGTGGGTTGTCTCTTCAGTCTGTTGATTGTTTCCTTTGACAGCAAAGGAAAAGCCTTATTATTTGATGTAATGTCACTTGTTTATTTTTGCTTTTGTTGCAGGTGCTTTTGGTGTCATTCGAAAAAAAATCATTGCCAAGAACAATGTCAAGGAGAGTTTTCCCTATGTTTTCTTCTAGGAGTATTAAAGTTTCAGGTCTTTAAGTCTTTAATCTATTTTGAAGAAATGTGTGTGTGGTGTAAGATAAGGGTCCAATTTAATTCATTTGCATGTGGATATTCATTTTTTCCAACACCATTTATTGAAGTATGTTCCTTTCCCATTGTATATTCTTGGTGCCCTTGTCAATAATTCGTTGATTGCGTATGTGTGTGTTTATTTCTAAGCTCTCTATTCTGTTCCATTGGTCTATGTGTCTGTTTTTATGTCACTACCATACTATTTTTATTACTATAGCTTTGTAACACAGTTTGAAATTAAAAAGTGTGATATCTCAAGGCTTTGTTCTTCTTACTCCAGATATCTTTGGTTATTCAGAGTCTTTTGTGATTCCATACAAACTTTGGAATTTTTTTTTCTATAAAAATGTCATAAGGATAGCATTTGATCTGTAGATTGCTTTGGATAATGTGGACACTTTAATAATATCACTTCTTCCAATCCATGAACATGGTGTGTCTGTCCATTCATTTATGTCTTTTCAAATTCTTTCATCAGGGTATTATAGTTTTCAGTGAAGATATCTTTCACCTCCTTGGTTAAATTTTGTCCTGAGTATTTTTGATGCTATTGTAAATTGGATTGCTTTCTTAATTTCTTTTTTGGGAAGTTTTTTATTAGCGTATAGAAATGCAGCTGATTTTTGTATGTTGATTTTGTATCCTGAAACTTTACTGAAGTTGCTTCATAGTTCTAACACTTTTGCTATGAAAGTGTTCTACATATAAGATCATGTCTATAAGAATTTTCCCAACATTTTCTTCTAGAATTCTTAAGGTTTCATGCCTTAGGTTTAACGCCTCTAGTGCTGCCTTGAGCTAGGCAAAGGCATTACTTGTAACCAAAATGTTTATACCCCCATAATATCTTGAAATAAAAAAATAAATAAAAATAATACATTGTAAAAAAAAAGATAATATCATCTACAAACAGATAATTTAACTTCTTCTTTTCTGATTTGGATGCCTTTTATTTCTTTTTCTTGCCTAACTTCTCTGGCTAGGATTTCCAGTACTATGCTGAATAGAAGTGGTGAGAGTGGTGGGAACCCTTGTCTTGTTTCAGATGTTAGGGGAAACTTTTCAGCATTCATCATTGAATATGATGTTAGCTGTGGGTTTGTCATATATCAATTCTTTTGTGTTAATGTATATTCTTTTCATATTTAATTTGTTGACAGTTTTTATCATGAAAAGATGCTGAATCTTGTTAAATTTGTCTGCATTTAATGAGATAATCATTCTGTTAATGATCTTCATTAACAGAAGAATACTTCATTATGTTAATGATTGATTTGCCCATGTAAATATAACCTTTCATCTTAGATATAAATCCCACCAGATCATCATTTATGATCTTTTTAATGTGCTGTTGAATTTGCTTTGCTAGTATTTTCATGAGGATTTTCGCATCTGTGTTCATTGGGGATATAGACCTGTAATTTTATTTTCTTATGTTGTATTATATTTGTCTATCTTTGATATCAGTGTAATGCTGGCCTCACAATATGAGTTTGGTGATATTCCCTCTTCAATATTTTTGGAAGAGTTTGAGGATTGGTTTTAATTCTGTAAATGCTTGGTAGAACTCACCCAAGAAGCCTGTGCACACTTCAGAAGCATGTGTATTCTGTTGCTGTTGGATGTTTTGTTCTGTACATGTCTGTTAGGTACATTTGATCTGTAGTGTTTATTCGATTCTGCTATTTCTATGTTGATTTTCTGTCTCAATGATTATTGTTGAAATTGGGGTATTGAGGTCCACTTCTATTTATACTGTCTGTTACTGTCCTGGGATTTTCTTTGTTTGGACATTTTTTGTTGCTGCTTCAATCTCCTTACTTACTATTTGTCCATTCAGATTTTTAAAATTTTTTTCGTAATTCAGTCATGGTAGGTTGTATGTTTCTAGCAATTTATTCATTTCTTCTAGGATATGCTATTTATTGGTGTATAAATGTTCATGGTAGTCTCTTAAGATCCTTTGTATTTCTGTGCTACAAGTTTTATGTATTTTCATTCATTTAGGTTTTTATTTATTTGAGTTCTCACTCTTTTTATGCATAATATAGTTAAATATTTGTCAATTTTGTTTTTCTTTTGAAAAAAACAGCTCTAGTTTTGTTGATTTTTTTTTCTATTTCAATTTAATTTCAATTTTTGGTCTCTTGTTTATTTCTACTCTAATATTTATTATCTCCTTTCTTCTTCTAAATTTTGGCTTAATTTGTTATTTTTCTAGTTCCTTAAAGTGTAAAGTTATATTTTTTGAGATCTTTATTCATAATGTAGGTATTTATCACTGTAAACTCTCCCCTAAGAACTGCTTTTGCTGCATCTTAAAAGTTTTGGTATTTTGTGTTTCCACTTTCGTTTATGTCAAGATACCTTTTGACTTCTCTTTTGGATTTTTCTTTGACCCACTTATCATTTAGTAAGTTATTTAATCTGTACATATTTGTAAATTGTCCAATTTTCCTCCTGTTACTGATTTCTGGTTTCACACCACTATGATCAGAGAAGATACTTGATAGTTCAGACTTCTTAAATTTGTTAAGATTCTTTTTGTGGTGTAACACATAATTTATTCCAGAGAAATTTCTGTGAAAACTTGAGAAGTGTGTGTACTTTGTTGCTGTTGGATTGTATGTTCTGTACATGTCTGTTAGGTACATTTTGTCTGTAATGTTTATTCAATTCTGCTATTTCTATATTGATTTTCTGTCTGGATTATTATTGTTGAAATTTGGGTATTGAGGTCCCCTTCTATGACTGTATTGCTATTTCTCCCTTCAGTTTATCAAGTGTGCTTCCTGTTGTGCCACTGAGTGGGCAGGATTGCTTCCAGTATGTGGCTAAGGGGGCTGGAGTCAAGCTGCAGAGCTATTTGAAGATACACATTCAGATTGAGGTCAGCAGGCCTGCCTCCAAGGACACGAATGGTAGTGTTTTCTGTCAGGTTCCTGGGCAGACAGGACTACATCCAGATTGTAGCTGAGAATGAGTACAGCAGGATTGCTTCAGGGTCCACAGCTTGGACTGAGGTTGGTAAGCCTTTTGCCCAAGGCAGGGACAGTCATGTTTCATACCATGTACCTTGGTGGATGATGCTTGTGGCAGAAACTGGCCAAATGGGGTAGTTGTTGAGTCCACAGGGCTGTTTCTGGGTTCATAGCCAGGACCATGTTCAGTGAGCCTGCCACTGGGCTCAGGCCTGCTTTCTCAAAATAGTCCTCCTCCTCAGTCTTGGGCTCTGCCAGGTTTTCACAACCTCCTGCCTAGCACTCAAAGCTTCCACAAAGGCATTTTTGTCGTTTGGATGGCTGCCAAATTATTGTTAATGTATGGGAATCAAAGCAAGGGACATCCTACTCCACTATCTTGCTGATATGTTGTCTTCACAAATCTAGGACATGGGTCTTGTAAAGGTTAAATGAACTGCCCATAATCCCATAACCAATGAGGGACCTAAGATAACATTTACTATTAAAAATGGTAATTTAAAATAAAAGTTTAATTGTAAAACAATAACAGTTTAAAAGGGGGAGTTAATTCTAGCTGGTTAGCAAAATTACTCATAAATCATATCTCAGGTAGTTAAGTAAGTTCTGAATAGGAAACTGAATATTTCCAGTCAGTGTGATTACTATATATGGAACTCAATCTTGCAAAAATACAGTTGTTTTTAGGTTGCTTTTTTATAAAAGATTTATTGAAATATAATTCTCTTGCCATAAAACCTTCCCTTTTAAGTGTACATTTCAGTTTTCTTTTAGTATATGCACAGAATTGTGCAATCAAAACCATATCTAGTTCCACAATGTTTTCATTACTCCAGAAAGAAACCTCATACCCAATAATAGTCACTCCCCACTTACCCTTCTCCCCAGTCCCTAGTACCCTCCAGTCTACATTCTACCTGTGTGGATTTACCCATTCTGAACATTCCGTATAAAAGGGATTATATGTTTGGTCATATGGTAGATCCACGTTTAAGAGTTAAAGGAAAACCAGACATTTTTTCAAAGAAACTACTCCATTTTCATCGCTACCAACATTATATAAGTTTTCCAATTTTTCTACATTTTATCAACAGTTATTACTGTCTTTTTTATTATGGCTACCCTAGTAGATATGAAGTATTATTTCATTGTGGTTTTGATTTGCATTTCACTAATGACTAATGATGTTGAGCATTTTTTCATTTGCTTATTCATCATTTGCAGATCTTACTTGGAGAAAAGTCCATTCATATCCTTTGCCCATTTAAAAAATCATTTGTTCCTTTTATTATTGAGTTGTAAGTGTTCTTTGTAGATTCTGGATACAATCCATTATCAGGTATGTGATTTTCAAATATTTGCTCCCGTTCTGTGAGTTGTCCTACTTTCTTTTTTTTTATTTTTTATTTTTTATTTCAGCTCATCATGGGGGTACAAAAGCTCAGGTTATATACATTGTCCATGTCCCGCCCATCCCCCTGAGTCAGAGCCTCAAGCGTGTCCATTCTCCAGACAGTGTGCCTGGCACTCACCATGTAGTCATACCTCCATCCCCTCCGCCCACCCCCCACCTCCCGAAGTCAGGAAGTCTTCAATATAAAAACATTTAATTTTGATGATGTCCAATTTATTTTTTCTTGTGTCATTTCTACTTTTGGTTTTATATTTAAGAAACCATAATCTAATTCAGGGTCATGAAGATTAACACCAATGCTTTTATCTAAGAGTTTTATAATCCTTACATTTAAGTTTGTGATACATTTTGAGTTAATTTTTGCATATGGTGTGAGGCAGGGTCCAACTTCATTATTTTGAATGTGAATTTCTAGTCTTGTCAGCATCATTGTTTGAAAGATGATCTTTTCCCCCACTGAATTTTATTACTCCCTTGTCAAATATCAATTGACCATCTATATAGGGATTTATTTCAGAACTCTCAATTCTATCTCATTGATAGGTCAATGTATATCCCTATTCCATCCAGTACCACACTGTCTTGGTTATTGTAGCTTTGTGGTAAATTTTGTAACCACAAAGTCTGAGTCCTCTATATTTCTTATTCATGGTTGTTTTGGTTATTCAGGGTCCCTTGTGCTTCCATATGAATTTTAAGGTCAGCTTTTTCATTTCTGAAAAAAAGGCAATTGGAATGTAGACAGAGATTGCATTGAATCTGTAGATCAATTTGGGGAGTATTAAATCTTAACATTATTTAGTCTTCTTACCCATGAACATGTGATGTCTTTTCCTTTACATCTTTAGATCTTTATAAATTTCTTTCAATGATATTTTGAAATTTTCAGTGTATAAGTCTTACACATTTTTTAATATTTATTTATTCCAAAGTATCTTATTATTTTTTATGCAACTATGATAGAATTATATCCTTAAATTCAATTTTAGATTGTTCATTGCAAGTTTAGGAAAATAATTTTTTAATATTGATCTTATATTCAGCAACTGTGTTTAACTTGTTTATTAGCTCTAATACAGTTTATGGATTTTTGGGATTTTATTAATTCACAGTCATGTCATTTATGAATAGAGATAGTTTTACTTATTCTTTCATACTATAGACATTTTTATTTATTTATCTTGCCTAATTGCCCTGGCTAGAATCCCTAACAACATGTTGAATAGAAGTGAGAATAAGTATCCTCGCTTTGTTGTTAATACTCAGGGGGAAGAATTCAGTCTTCTACCATTATATATGATGTTAGGTTATTTTTGGTTACATGGATCACTTTTGTGATGCTTGAGTCATGGTTAAAAGTGTGACCATCACCCAAGTAGTGTTCATTGTACCTGTTAGGTAGGTTTTTGCCCATCTCCTTCTCTCCCCTACCCCTTATTCTTAGTTTTGTGAGCATTTTTTAATCACGAAAGAGTGTTGGTTGTTGTCAAATGCTTTTTGTGTGTATTGAGAGATCAGCCTATGATCATGATCTTTTTATTTCCTTCCTTCTGTGGATATGTTGGATTACATTTTCTTTATTTTCAGATGTTAAACCGTATTTCCATTCTTGGAACAAATCCCACTTGGTCCTAGTGTATGATCTTTTCTATGTTGTTAGATTGAGTTGGGCAGTATATTGTCTTATATAGCACCAAAAAATGAACACACTAAGTCATACAACAAGTCATCACAATGAATATATGCAATAATTTTTCAAATAAAATAAATCAGAAATCTCCTTTGTTAGTCAGACTGTTTTCCAATCTAACCCTCACCCTCTACCTAACACTAACTCTTACCCAACTCTAACACCCCCCACCCTATGTTTTATTCCTGTATTGTTCCCCTCTGCTCTGTAACTGAGCCCTGGGGTACCTAATTTGATGGCTTTTGGTAGCCAGCTCTGCCAGGGCTATCCTGGAATCCATCTGTAAACTAAAGTCACTAGAGACCTTTGGTGTTAAAACTGAAAAATGTAATAGCCACCCAATTTTTATGGCAAATCTCAAAGCATAATGCTGAGAGATAAATGAGATTTTCTTAGTTTTTGCTGCTAGATAACAAAGTATCATAGACTAGGTGGCTTATAAACAACAAAAGTTTATTTCTCATAGTACTGGAGGCTGGAAGTTGGAGATCAAGTTGCCAGCATGGTCAAATTCTGGTGAGGGCCCTCTTCTGGTTTGTAGACTGATGACTTCTGAAATCCTTACCTGGCAGAAAGAGCTAGCTAGTTCTCTGGCCTCTTTTTACAAGGGCACTCACTAATCTCATTCATGAGAGCTCTACCTTCATGACCTAATTATTAGGGTGGTGCAAAAATAATTGTGGTTTTAGCATTGTTGAAATTTGCTGTTTGATATTGGAATACATTCATAAATAAATGTGGTTATGTTATACATCATTTTAATGCACATTTCTTGCTTTATGTTTTTTTGCTAATGACATTACTTGTTTATTTTATATTTATTTGTTTTTATTTATATTCATTATAAATATATAAATATGTTATATTTATATTATTTATGTTTTAGACTATGGAAATGATGTTAAACAAAAAGCAAATTGGAGCGATTTTCTTATTCGAGTTCAAAATGGGGCACAAAGCAGCAGAGACAACTTGCAACATCAACAGTGCATTTGGCCCAGGAACTGCTAACAAACGTACAGGGCAGTGGTGGTTCAAGTAGTTTTGCAAAGGAGACGAGAGCCTTCAAAATGAGTAGCACAGTGGCCAGCCATCGGAAGTTGACAATGACCAATTGAGAACAATCATCAAAACTGATCCTCTTACAACTACACGGGAAGTTGACAAAGAACTCAACATTGACCCATTCTACAAGCGTTTGGCATCTGAAGCAAATTGAAAATGTGAAAAAGCTTGATAAGTGAGTGCCTCAGGAGCTGACCAAAAATCAAAAAAATTATGGTTTTGAAGTGTTGTCTTCTCTTCTTGTATGCAAAAATAGTGAACCATTTCTCGATCACATTGTGACATGAGACGGAAAGTGGATTTTAAATGACAACCAGAGATGACCAGCTGAGTGGTTGGACTGAGAAGAAGCTCCAAAGCACTTCCCAAAGCCAAACTTGCACCAAAAAAAGAGTCATGGTCACTGTTTGGTGGTCTGCTGCTGGTCTGATCCACTACATCTTTCTAAATCTTGGCAAAACCATTATATCTGAGAAGTATGCTCAGCAAATTGATGAGATGTACGGAAAACTGCAATGTCTGCAGCCAGCATTGGTCTACAGAAAAGGCCCAGTTCTTCTCCACTACAACACTTGACTGCATGTAGCACAACCAACACTTCAAAAGTTGAACGAATTGGGCTATAAAGTTTTGCCTTATCTGCCATATTCACCTGACCTCTTGCCAACCAACTACCATTTCTTCAAGCATCTCGATAACTTGTTACAGGGAAAAGGCTTCCACAACCAGCAGGATGCAGAAAATGCTTTCCAAGAGTTCGTCGAATCCTGAAGCACAAATTTTTACACTACAGGAATAAACTTATTTCTTGTTGGCAAAAATGTGTTGATTGTAATGGTTCCTATTTTAATTAATAAAGATGTGTTTGAGCCTAGTTACAATGATTTAAAATTCATGGCCTGAAACTGCGATTACTTTTGCACCAACCTAAACCTCCCAAAGGCCCCACTTCCTGATACCATCACATTGGAGGTTATGATTTCAATATATGGACTGATGAGTATACAAACATTCTGATAATAACAGATAAAACATACTAAAGAATTAAGCACATATACATACAGGTTTTATTTTGATGTCATTCTTGTCTCTTCTTTTACCTGAACCACATAGTGAAAAATCACCATTCAGCAAATAGTTTTTGTTCTTAATATTTTTGTGGACACCATTTTCCTAGCCTAGATAATGTGCATATCTTCTTGAGGACTATTTTTCTTTTGAAAAAGTTTATTGTTTTCTTGTAAAGGACTTGAATAATTCCTAATAAGAATAATTCTAGATTTTCAAATTTTATTCTGTGTATTGCAAATTCTTACTAAATCTGCATATCTTTCCAAAAATTAATGGTTGTATAATATTGAAAAAATATTGATTTTTCTAGGTTTATTTTATGTCCGCCCAACTTGTTTAAGACTCATATTTATTTTTGAGGAGCAGGAAAAGTTCATGGGCTATAATGCTTAATAATAACATTCATGTGTTTGCACTGAAAAATTAGATATAGTCCTTACCTCACACTGTCTCAACAGATCATCATTAAAACCAAACGGATAATAGACTTGATTTGCATCTAGGCTCAGCTCCCCACCCCTCATGCTTACTGCCTGCTAGAACTGTACTCTGGAATCTGGGTCCTCAGTTAAGCCACTAAGATGGGGATTTTTGCTAGCTTACCCAGATTTTCGTAGTCAGACACCTGAAACCAAAACTCATGAGAGATATTTAGGTGTCCAGCCACCCTGACCTCTTTGCTGTTCCTTAGACACCCCAGTAAAGTTTTCCTCAGGCCTTTGCAATGACTGTTTCTTCTTCCTGAATAATCTTCCTCCCAGCTATCAGTTGGATTAACTCCTTAAACTCTTAAAAATCTTTGGTCCAATGTCACCTACTCAATCAAGCCAGCCCCAACCTCTCTATTTGATTCAGTATTCTGATCCCTGACTTTCTGCTCTCCCAAGCCCCCACCCTGCTTTACCCTTTTCTTTATTTCATTTAACATTCTAGAATAGTTTATGATTTACTCATTATGTTTTCTCTAGAGTGAACAATCATCCAGGTCTGCCTTGAAGTGAGGGGTTTCCCAGGTTGTGGGACGTTTCAGTTTTAAAACCAGGAAAGTCCCGTGCAAACTGCGATGAGTTGCCTAACTTATTTCTTTGTCTTTCTCCTCCCAGCAGAATGAAAACTTCATAACTACAGAGATCCCTGTTTTCAGTGATTTACCCTACACATCAACAACAGTGCCTCACACAAGGGCAGTTAATAAATTTTTGCGGAAGGAAGGAATAAAGAATAAGAAATACTCATAGTGCTTACATCTTGGTAGCTAGACATGTAGGTCCTAAATGGGCCTGCCTTATGATATTTTGGGATGAAAGAATCAAATTTACTAATAATATAATTACTTAGGTTTCTAAATCACTTTTTAGTTCACAAACATGTTATTTCCCCCATATTCTGCCTCATTTAGTCCTAATGGCAGTCCTGCAGCATAGAATGAATAATAATATCTATGGCATCAGATGTTCATGAGGGTAAAAAGAGGTCATTCCCATAAAAGCATTTCCACACTCCAGGACACTCAAGTAAGCATTCAGTGAATGTTTTTAACTTCATTATGATTGCCATCATTATTGTTCCTTTTATTATGACTGAGATAGTCATTGCCTTCTTTCTTAGAATGAGAAATTTGAATCTTAGAGAAGATTGGTGCCTTGTTTAAACTCACAAAGCAAGTGAGTGGCTGATGCTAACATTTTTAAAGATTTTCTTTTTCAAGTTGTTCAATACAAAGGCAGTTTTCTCTTAGTGCAGCCAAGGAAAGATTTTTAAGATGCAACATGAAAAATAATTCACAACTGACTCCATCCTACATTCCAAATCAATTTTATTCAACATGCTTATTGTAATCAGTATTAATAGTCTGATATATCTCCCTGCATCTGTCTAGGCAGGTAAGTTTTTGTTGTTGTTAGCACAAAAATTGATATCATAGTTCATACGTTACTTTCAAGTTTCTTTTGTTTCTTTTTTTAATTTTTTTTATTTCAGCATATTACAGGGGTACAAATATTTAGGTTACATATATTGCCTTTGCCCCACCCGAGTCAGAGCTTCAAGCGTGTCCATCCCCCAGACAGTGCACACTGCACCCATTAGGTGTGTATATACCCATCCCCTTCTCCCCTTCCCATCTTTTGTTTCTTAACAGTACAACAAAGCCATTCATGTAAGTTAACAGGGCTCTATTCTGTCATATTTTAAAATTCAGCTTTGCAACCCATGAAACATGCATCCGAGTGCCTTGTATAAGCCTCAACTGAAAAAAGAAAAAACAACAAGCAAAAATAAAAAGTGTAATTTTTCTCAATACCATGTTGACTTTCTGGCCAAAGATTAAACTAGAAATATAAACAGAAAAAAATGTAATTTTACCCCATTTTCCCAGCCTGCCCACACTTCAGAAATGGTGCAGTTGCCCAGCACCATTAATCTATCCATTTTGCTTTAGTATTATCTTTTTTTAAATTAATATTCCAATGCTACACTTTTAATTAATGAACCATTTAATATATACCTTCTATAATCTGACCTATTGGGGATTTACAGCTACAATTTATGCTATGTTTCACATTTCTATTAACACCCTATTTGGCTTTTTAAGTTATTTGCTATAACATGGAAATATTTTTTGATCAAATGAACATTTGATACTGACTCATCTTTCTCAGGTTGTGTGTGTGTGTGTGTGTGTGTGTATGAGAGAGAGAGAGAGAGAGAGAGAGAGAGAGAGAAAGAGAGAGATCTCCTCCATAGCTACCCTTTAAATCCCTTAGTCAAGTTTTTTTTTCCATATATTTGGCCTGAACAAGGCTTCACAAGTGTATAGCTGAGTGATTTTTTTCTTGCTATTGTGAATTAGTTTTAAATTGGATTATTTTTCTGGAATGTTGGTATAAAATGAAAACTGATTTTTCTTTATTTCTTAGTACTCAACTTACTAAAATATTTAACAAGGCTCAACATTTTGAAGTCTTGATTTTCACATGTCATTAAGGAATGTAAAAGTTATTCATGTGTTTGCATTGCAAAATTAATATTAGGTATCATTTCACATTGTCTAAGTAGGCAAATCCTATACATTATGCACAAATGTCAGAGGCTTCATAAATGGGATTTAGCAGATTTTTGAATCCTGTAAAATAAAAAAAATATGTTGTATGTTCATAAATACATTTTTCAGGATACATGGACCATAGATTTCATCAGACCCTTGGTACCTCTATAAATCTAAAAAGGATATATATATATATATGTATATATATATATACACACACACATATATGTATACATATATGTTTTGTGTTTTAAATATATGCTTATTTTATCTTTTAAAATATAGCTTTTTAACCTATTTATTACAGATTTTAAGGAAATCAAACTTGATAATTTTCTCCAAAATAGCTAATAATGTACATCACAGATCTTTAGGAATCAATTCTGTGTCATTGATAACTTCATTACCTCCTTCGAGTTATTCCTCAAATATACCCATCCTAAGGGGCCTACGAGCCTTCCTGCCCAATATCCTCTCACAAATCCTGTGCTCTTTATTTTGATTGAGTCTAGTTTTTCACACCATACTTACCTTCTAACTCAATTTATCTTTTACTTATTTGGATGTTTTTGTTTGTTAATTGTCTCTCCTCTCCACCCGCTCATAAGGTGCCTTCTTATAAGGTGGAGCATAAGGTCCAAGAGAAAAGTATTCTATTCTGTTTGTTCACAATTAATACCCTGTGTGCAAGCTATATACTGCCTGGCACACAGTGGATGCTCATTAAACAGGTGCTGTAAAAATAAAGAGCAGTCTAACAATATAGGCAAACGTAGCCTAGTGATAAAGATTGTGCACAATACTCACATCTTGGTTAATGGGCACATGAATTGTAAATAAGATTGCTACACATTAATTTCTAAATTTTCCATAGGCATTGAATCAATTGTCATGATAATATAATTTTTATGCTTCTAGGTAGCTTTCTAATTTATGAAAGTATTTCTCATAAATTGAGTAAGGATTCAATCCTAACAACAATTCTATGAGATGAAATTAATGATCATATCTGACTCATAGGTTTATTATAATATACACAAAAGTATTTCCACACTCCTTGACCTGGGAATGTTAATGATTTTATTATCTTATTACTGCTATCATTACTACCAAAAGCAGTTATTCCTTCTTGATTCTAGATGGGAAGTATGTGTTTGGAGAGAATTATATATCTAAGCACACAAAGCAAGTGAGTGTCTCATGTTTTCTTTCATTTTTTTTAAAATTAATATTCTCTGTAAATATTGTTAATATTAAAAGTAGTCCTTTAACTGTTTACCTAAGGAAGGAATTTATAGATATAAAATGACAAATTTAATAACCTACCCCAACAAGTAATTTGTTCTGCACTTTTTCCATTATCTGTATTAAACTTGTGGTCCATCTTCCTCCATGAGAGAAAACAGAAAACAACTCATATGCACACATAGAAAACTCTGTAGTGTTCCTTTGATTTTTATTGATTTTACAAGAACAGGATCATTTTATTTAAATTATATTAATATTATCCCACATATTTTTTTCTGAAAATTAGTTTTCTTCTTGGGCATATTTTCTTGGACATCCCTCCAGGTCATCATATACTTTACTTTTTTATTGTTTTATGTTTCAAAATTCAACTCTCAAACACAAATGGAATTTGTTAGATAATAGAATTTAAAAAATCCAATATGCCTTCAGTGTCTTCCTCATAAATTATTTGCGTTGGCCAATGTCTATAAGAGTTTTTCCAACATTTTCTTCTAGAATTCTAATAGTTTCACACCTTAGGTTTAAGTCTGTTACCCACTGTGAGTTGATTTTTGTGAGATGTGAAAGTTGTGGGTCCTGTTTCACTCTTCTACATGTGGCCATCCAGTTTTCCTAGCACCATTATTGAATAAGGATTCTTTTCCCCAGTGTATGTTTTTATCTGCTTTGTCAAAGATTAGATGGATATATGAAGATGGTTTTATATCTGGGTTCTCAGTTCTGTTCCACTGGTCAATGTCTCTGTTCTTGTGTCAATACAAAGTAGATTTAATTACCATAGCCTTGTAGTATAGTTTGAAGTCTGGTAAATTGATTCCTCCCATTTTGTTATTATTGCCTAGAATTGCTTTTGCTAAACAGGGTCTTCTCTGGTTACATACAAAGTGTAGAATTATTTTTTATATATCTGTGAAAAATAATGTTGGTAATTTAATAGGGATTGCATTGAATCTGTCGATCACTTTGGGCAGTATAGACATTTTAACAATGTTGATTCTTCCGATCCACGAGCATGGTATGGTTTCCCACCTATTTACATGCTCTGCGATTTCCTTCCTCAGTGTTTCATAGTTCTCCCTGTGGAGGTGTTTTACCTCCTTAGTTAAATATATTCCTAGGTACTTTATTTTCTTTGTTGCTATTGTGAAGGGTACTGAGTATTTGATTTGGTTCTCAGTTTGAAAATCACAGCAACAACAAAAATAAATTGGACTTGATCAAATTATAAAGGTTCTGCACAGCCAAATAAACTGTCATGAGAGCAAACAGACAACATACAGAATGGGAGAAAATTTTCGCATGCTACACATCTGATAAAGGGCTGATAACAGGAAAATCAGCAAGAAAAAATAAAAAAAACCTATCAAAAAGTGGGCAAAGGACATGAACAGAAACTTTTCAAAAGAACACAGAACAATGACCAACAAACATATCAAAAACTGCTCAACATCTCTAATCATCAGGGAAATGCAAATTAAGACCACAATGAGATATCACTTATCTCCACTGAGAATGGCCTTTATCCAAAACTCCCACACAATAAATGTTGGTGTGGATGTGGAGAGATAGGAACACTTATATACTGCTGATGGGACTGCAAACTAGTGCAACCTCTGTGGAAAGCAATATGGACATACTTTAAACAGATACAAGTAGACCTACCATGTGATCCAGCAATCCCATTATTGGACATCTACCCAAAACAACAATTCATCCATGTATCAAAAAACCACTTGTACTCCCTAAAGCTATTGAAATGAAAAAAAAATCCAATATGACTGATGTCCTAATAAATAGAGGGAAATTTTGATACAGACACAAAAGGAAGACAGCTATGTGAAGATGGAGGCAGAGGATGGAGTTCTGCTGCCACAAGCCAAAGGATATCTGCACTGCCAGAAGCAGGAAGGGGCAAGGAAGGATCATTCCCTAGAAGCTTCTGAGAGAGCATGGAGCTGCTAAAACCTTGATTTGGGGTTTATAGCATCCAGAACTGTGAGACAATAAATTTCTGTTGTTGTAAGCCACCCAAGTCTGTTTGTACTTTATAATGGTAGCACTCTGAAACTGATACACTGGCCTTCACTGTTTTCCTTAGGTGGTTAATTTTCACTGGTACTGTTTATTCTTGCAAGACAGAATTTTAACAGCTATTTGTCCAATTACTAAAAACTTCCCATGGGAATTTTAATCTGATCACCTTATAAATATAAATGAAATTGAGAAAATTCAACATATTCACAGTATCAAGTTCATATTCAGGAGCATGGATATATATCTATTATTTAAACACTTCTTTTATATTATAAAACACAACTTTGTGTTTACCTAATTATAGGTACTGAAATTTTCTTGATAGATGTTCTCTTAGTTGCTTACATTTCTTTCTTGTTGTATTTTATTTATTTTTTCTACTTTCTACTTTTTTATTTCTGTAATATAAAGAATATATTGATATTTTTCAAGTTATACTTTTAGCCCATTATTATAATTATATATATTCTGTATTCTCAAGGTTTCTAATTTGACTATTTTACCTTATATGTAGATAATATCTTTTATTGTTTGGATATATTATATTATCACACCAAAGACAGGCACCACATCATGCAAAGCATGCCAAGCAGCACAGATCAGTCAGTAGCTTTTCCCTTGGGGCTCAGGATAATTGAGTTCCATTCAGAAATCTGAGTTCTCAGGAAATGTGATTGGAGGAACTTTAATACCAACTGTTCCAGAGCTCACCAAGTGGTTACATGAAAGCCCAACTCACTAGAAAACTTTTGGTTTAAAGAAAGGTGATTTAGAAATTAAATTTCAGCCTAGCTATGAAGCAGACTTCCTCACTATCTATACAGCCTTGGCTGTGTGCACATGCATACGTAAGTGTGAATATATTCATATTCTAATTTAAAATACAAAATAGAATTCTTAATTGTGCATTGATATATGAAAAAATATTGTGTACTGTCATTCATTATATGTCTATAGAAATATGTTGGCACCTTTGATCCTTGAGACAAACTTGTAAGTTAGGAATAATGGGAGAATCTCTTCCATAGAAATGGTGTGATGATTAAAAGACAAATCCCACACAACAGGACTGAGCACATTAGCTGACTGTCAGCTCTTAGTTAATCCTAGTTGTATTGATTTTATTATTATTACTACTACTACCATTTTGGAGAACAGATATTATTTATACTGCTTGGGAAAGAAAGCTAGGAAAAGTAAACTGACTTCATAGACTATACAGATGACTTGAGTGACTTTCCATGTTTAAATAAATACATACACATACATATATACTTGCATAGTGTTTGAAATTGTATTTTACAAAACTGGATCTTATAATATACATTCTGAAATTTGCTTTGCTCACATAGAAATATATTATAGATATCTATAGCATACCCTGGTTTTTATTCGTGTCTTCTGAGATCCAGCATTTTAAACCATAAGGCATGAATTAAGTGTATGTTATGAGTTCTGTATTTTTATGTTCTCCCTTTCCCTAATATCAAAATTGTCTAACATTATTGGTGCTGTGAGTTTGGTTCTTTAGATTATGGAAACTCACCAGAGAGCATTCCATGATATATTAATCATTATAGTTTGAAAATACAATTCAGACACTTCTCTGACAGTAGTCTTTCTTTTATTCCTCAAATACTTTCATCTCATTTTTTTTGAGATTACTATTAGCATTAGTTTATTTATTTATTTATTAAATTCAGGATATTATGGAGGTATAAACATTTTGGTTACATGTAATGCCTTTGCCTTGCCCAAGCCAGGGCCACAAGCATGCCCTTCCCCCATACAGTGCCCTCTGCTTCCATTAACTGTGGGTTTATCCCCTCTCAACCCCCCACCTTCCCATACATGTGGTGCATGTTTTTCCATCCTTGTGATACCTCACTTCAAAGGATGGGCTCAAGCTCTATCCAGGATAATATAAGAAGTGCTAGTTCACCACTGTTTTTTATAGTTGAGTAGTATTCCATGGTATACATATACCACATTTTATTAATCCACTCATTTATTGATGGGCACTTGCGTTGTTTCCACATCTTTGCAATTGCAAATTGCGCTGCTATAAACATTCGGGTGCAGATGTCTTTTTTATAGAATGTCTTTTGTTGTTTTGGGTAGATGCTCAATAATGGGATTGCTGGATCACATAGTAGGTCTACTTGTATCTGTTTAAGGTATGTCCATATTGCTTTCCACAGAGGTTGCACTAGTTTGCAGTCCCACCAGCAGTGTAAGAGTGTTCCAGTCTCTCCACATCCATCCACTCCAGCATTTGTTATTTTGGGACTTTTTGATAAAGGCCATTGTCACTGGAGTTAGGTGATATCTCATTGTAGTTTTGACTTGCATTTCCCTAATGATTAGAGATGCTGAGCATTTTTTATATGTTTGCTGGCCATTATTCTGTCTTCTTTTGAGAAGTTTCTGTTTATGTCCTTTGCCCGTTTATTGATGGGGTTCTTTGTTTTTTTTTCTTGGCTGCACAGAAGCTTTCTAATTTGATCAGGTCCTATTTGTTTATTTTTGTTGCTGATGTGGTTGCTTTGGGAGTCTTCTTGTTGATTCTTTGCCTAGGCTGATGTGAGTTGATTTTTGTAATGTGACTCCTATGTTGCAGACATGGAAACACCAGTCCATTCATGATGGATAACATACTTAAACCTACTGCGTGAAACCTTAAGATTCTTGTTATTGGCCCTTTATCAGATGTGTAGAAAGCAAATAATTTTTCCCATTCTGTAAGTTGTTAACTCTAGTGATAGTTGAGAGGTGGGTATCCAGTTTCAATCTTCTGCACGTGGCTATCTAGTTTTCCCAGCACCATTTATTGAATAGAGATTGAGGTTCTTTTCCCCAATGTATATTTTTGTCTGCTTTGTTGAAGATTAGATGACAATATGAGGATTTTTTTTTTAGACCTGTGATATGATGTTGGGATTTTGATCGGGATTGCATAGAATCTGTAAATCACTTTGGGAAGTATGGGAATTTTAATAATGTTGATTCTACTAATCCAAGAGCATGATGTGTTTTTCCATTTGTTTGTATCATCAGTGATTTCTTTCCTCTGTTTTGTAATTCTCTTTGTAGAGATCTTTCAACTCCTTGGTTAAGTATATTCCTAGGCATTTTATTTTCTTTGTAGCTGTTGTGAATGATATTGAGTCTTTGATTTGATTCTCAGCTTAAGTGTTGTTGGTATATAGGAATGCTACTGATTGTGTACATTGATTTTATAACCTGAGATTTTGCTTAATTTATTTATCAATTCCAAGAGTCTTTTGGTGGAATCTTTGGGGTTTTCTCCATACAAGATCATATGGTCAGCAAAATTTAATAGTTTGACCTCCTCTTTCCCAATTTGGATAACCTTAATTTCTTTCTCTTGCCTGATTGCTCTGGCTAGTACTTCAGGACTCTGTCGAATAGAAGAGGTGACAAAACAGAAGCTTTTCAAAAGAAGATAGACAAATGGCCAATAAACATAAAAAACCTGCTCTATGTCACTAATCATCAGGGAAATGCAAATTAGAACCACAATGAGATATCACTTTACCCCATTTAGAATAGCTTTTATTAGAAAGTCCCAAAACAATAGGTGCTGGCATAGATGCAGAGAGAAGGAAACACTTATATGCCATTGGCAGGGCTGCAAATTAGTATAACTCCTATGGAAAACAGTATGGAGATTTCTCAAAGAACTTAAAGTAGACCTACCATTTGATCCAGCAATCCCACTACTGGATATCCTCCCAAAGGAAAAGAAGACTTTTCATCAAAAAGACACATGTACTCAAATGTTTATTGCAAAACAATTCATGATTGCAAGGATATGGAATCAACTCAAGTGCCCATCAATTAATGAGTGGATTAACAAATGTGGTATATTTATACTATTGAATACTACTCAGCCATGAAGAAGGGTGAATTAAGGCCTTTGCAACAATTTGGATGGAACTGGAGACCATTATCCTAAGTGAATTGTCTGAAGAATGGAAAAACGAACATGAAATGTACTTACTACTAAATTGGAACAAACTAACGAGCACACATGTGTACAGAGGAAAGTAAAACTCAGTGGAAATCAAGCTGAGCAGGGGACGGGGGGTGGGCAAAAACCTACCTAATGGGTACAGTAAGGACTAACTGGGTGATAGGCACACTTATAATCTTGACTCAAGCATTACAAAAGTTTTCCACGTAACCAAAAACATTTGATCCCTGTAATATTTTGAAATAAGAAAAGAAAAAGAATCTCAAAGTTCAGAACTTAAATACATTAATTAATGTAGTATAAAAATCAGTGATCAGTAAATCCTCTATACATCCACAGTAAATGAGTATCTAGCTCCTTTTTATAATACAACACAGGACCACATGCACTGATTTTTACTTTGCAGCTTGGTTTCTCACCTAACAATTATGTGTCATGCCTCTAAGATGTTCCATTGATTCAAGTTCTATATTTGGACACACTTGCCAATGGTAAATGTACTTGGATACACTGGGTAATGTAGTATTTCAATAATTTTTTCCCTCAAATATCAAGTTACCTTAACACCTTTTCATCACATTTGTTCCAGGAATAACTCTCTCAATTCTGGTGCCCATGTATATTGTCTTAGTTATTGTGCCTGCAGAATACATTTAGTCTCTAGTACAGCAAATATGTGTCACTCCTCTTTATTTTTAGATATTCTTTTGAAATTCTCTGCTAATCAATAATTTTACAAATGTTATCACTTTCTCAAATTATGCTAAATTGTTCATTGAGATTAAATTTCATTATGATAAAAAATGAATGGTAAGAATTTCATATCTGATCAAATTTGAGTCTTCTCATTCAGGATCAGATCATATGCTTACAACTTTTTATTCAATCTGGTTTTCTGTATGTAGGACCATTTTAATTCTTCTGAAGTTTATTTCAATGTACTATATATTTTTTCCTGTCTGTTGCGTATTCAGAATACAATTGTCATTTTGCCTTTTTATTTCCTGTTGCTAGAGATTTTGCAATGCCCCAATCTTTGCCATTTCCAGAATTCCCCTGGCTCTGCTTGCTCATAGTATGTTCTCTTTATATATATATATATATATATATATATATATATATATATATATATATATATATATATATATATATAAAATTTATGAATGACAAATATAAAATCACAAGTAATAGATGTCAGTTGCTTTTTATCTTATTTTTAATTTTTAATTATTATGAGTACACACTATTGTATATCTTTATAGGGTACATGCGATGTCTTGAAACAGGTATGCAATATGAATCAAGTTAGGATAATTGGGGTATCCATCACCTCAGATATTTATCATTTCTTTGTGTTAAGAACATTCCAATTCCACTCTTTTAGTATTTTAAAATATACTCTAATTTATAATTACTTTGTTTTGCTATCAAATATTGTTCATTCCATCTTTCTAACTATATTTTTGCACCCATTAACCATCCAAAATTTATTCTCCCTCCCCTCACCATCCTAGGCTCTGGTAACCATTACTCCACTCTGTCTGCATGACATCATTTTTTTCTAATATTTAACTCCCACATATGAGTGAGAACATGTGAGATTTGTCTTTGTGTGCTTGGCTTATCTCACTTAACATAATGTTCTCCAATTCCATCCATGTAGTTGCAAATGGCAGAATTTCATTCTTTTGTGTGGTTACATAATATTCCATTGTGCATATATATCACAATTCTTTGTCCATTCATCCACTGATGTACACTTAGGTTGATTCCAAATCTTGGGTAATGTGAATAGTGCTGCAATAATCAGGGGAATGCAGACAACTTTTCAATATACTTAATTCCCTTCTTTTGGATATATATCCAGCAGTGGAATTGCTGGGTCATACTGTAGTTCTTATTTTTGGTTTTTTGAGGAACCTCCACATTGTTCTCCACAGGGGTTGGATAAATTTATATTCCCACCAACAGTGTACAAATGTTCTCCTTTCTCCACATCCTCACCAGCATACATTATTGCCTGACTTATTGATAAAGGCCATTTTAACTTGGGTGTTAAGCTATCTCATTGTAGTTTTGATTGCCATTACTTTGATAACTAATGATGTTGAGAAATTTTCATATTCCTGTGGGCAATTAGTATTAGGATGGTGCAAAAGTAATTATGGTTTTACCATTGTTGAAATTTACCATTTGGTATTGGAATACATTCTTAAATAAAGGTGGTTATGTCATACATTACTTTAACGCACATTTCTCGCTTTATAGGTTTTTTTTTTGCTAATGACATTACTTCCTGTTTATTTTATATTTATTATAGACTATGGAAATGATGTTAGATAAAAAGCAAATTCAAGTGAATTTTTTTTATTTCAGCATATAATGGGGGTACAAATGTTTAGGTTACATATGTTGTCTTTGCCCTGCCCGACTCAGAGCATCAAGAATGTCCATCCCCCATACAGTGTGCACTGCACCCATTAGGTGTGAATATACCCATCCCCTCCTCCCCCCTCCCACCTGCCTGACACCTGATGAATGTTACTATTATATGTGCACATAAGTGTTGATCAGTTAATACCAATTTGATGGTGAGTATATGTGGTACTTGTTTTTCCATTATTGGGATACTTAGTAGAATGGGTTCCAGCTCTATCCTGGATAATATGTTTTTTGTGGCTGAGTAGAACTCTATGGTATACATATACCACAATTTATTAATCCACTAGTGTATTGATGGGTACCTGGGTTGTTTCCACATCTTTGCACTCGTGAATTGTGCTGCTTTAAACATTCTAATGCAGATGTCTTTTTTATAGAATGTCTTTTTTTTTTTTCATTTTGGGTAGATACCCAGTAATGGGATTGCTGGATCAAATGGCAGTTTTACTTGTATCTCTTCGAGGTATCTCCATATTACTTTCCACAGTGGTTGTACTAGTTTGCAGTCCCACCAGAGATTTTCTTATTCAAGTTCAAAATGGGTTGTAAAGCAGCAGAGACAACTCACAACATCAACAACGCATTTGGCCAAGGAAATGGTAATGGACATACAGTGAAATGGTGGTTCAAAAGTTTTGCAAAGGAGACAAGACCCTTGAAGATCAGGAGTGCAGTGGCTGGCCATCGGAAATTGGCAACAATCAATTGAGAGCAAACATAAAAGCTGATCCTCTTACAGCTACATGAGAAGTAGGCGAAGAACTCAACATCAACCATTCAATGGTCACTGAGCACTTGAAGTAAATTGGAAAGGTGAAAAAGCTCAATAAGTGTGTGCCTCATGAGCTGACCAAAAATGAAAAAAATCATCATTTTGAAGTGTTGTCTTATTTTACGCAAAAATAAACCATTTCTTGATTGGATTGTGACATACAATGAAAAGTGGATTTCATACGACCACCAGAGATGACCAGCTGAGTGGTTGGACTGAGAAGAACCTCCAAAGCACTTCCAAAAGCCAAACTTGCACCAAAAAAAGCCATGGTCACTGTTTGGTGGTCTGCTGATGGTCTGATCCACTACAGCTTTCTGAATCCTGACAATACCATTACATCTGAGAATTATGCTCAGCAAATCGATGAGATGCATCAAAAACTGCAATGGTTGCAGCCAGCATTGGTCAACAGAAAGGGCCAAATTCTTTTCCATGACAATGCCCAACCATACATTGTACAAACAAAACTTCAAAAGTTGAACGAATTAGGCTGTGAAGTTTTGCCTCATCCACCATACTCACCTGATCTTGCACCAACCCACTACCACTTCTTCAAGCACCCTGACAACTTTTTGCAGGGAAAAGGCTTCCACAACCAGCAGGATACAGAAAACGTTTTCCAAGATTTCATCAAATTCCGAAGCATGGATTTTTATGCTACAGGAATAAACAAACATTTCCCACTGGAAAAAATGTGTTGATTGTAATGGTTCCTATTTTGATTAATAATAATGTGTTTGAACCTAGTTATAATGACTTAAATCCATGGCCTGATACTGCAATTACTTTTGCAGCAACATAATATGCCTTCTCTTGAGAAATGTTATTCAGATCCTTTGCCCATTTTTTTAATAGGATTATTTTATTTTTTCTTATTGACTTGTTGGAGCACTGTATATATTCTAGTTATTAATCCCTTGTGTCAGGTGGGTAGTTTGCAAATATTTTCTCCCATTCAATGGGTTGCCTCTAGTTTTTATCAATTGTTTCCTTTGTTTTGTAGAAGCTTCTTAGCTTGATGTGATCTCATTTCTCCAATTGTGCTTTGGTTGCTGTGCTTTGGGGGTATGACTCAAGAATTCTTTGCCCTAACCAATGTCCTGAAGCATTTCCCCAATGGTTTTTTTTTTTTTTTTTGAGTAGTTTCATAGTTTCGGGTCTTAGATTTAAGTCTGTGATCCACTTTGATTTGATTTTTGTATAGTACAAGCGATAAGGATGTATTAAATAGTTTCAGTCTTCTGCATGTGGATATCCTGTTGTCCCAGCAACATTTGTTGAACATACTGTCCTTTCCCCACTGTATGTTTCTGGCAACTTTGTTGAAGAAAAGTTCACCATAGATGTGTGGATTTATTTCTGGGTACTCTATTCTGTTTCATTGGTCTATATGTCTGTTTTCATATTAGTACCATGCTGTTTTGGGTGTTACAACTTTGTAGTATAATTTGGGCATTGAAGAGTTAGGTTACTTATTTTAATTTTTGCAGTCTGGCCTTGTTTGAACCCATTCTTCCCGAGAAAGCATTACAGATATTCAAAGGGAATTGAGTGTTATGGTCTCTTTGGTCATTGCAGTTGTATCAGCACTGGGGATGCCCCAAGCCCAGTAATACTATGACTCTTGCAGACACCTGGTAGTACCTGCAACCTTGGTGGACTTGGGTAAAATATGGGAGAATTTCTTGTTTTACAAGGCATAGTCTTTCACTGTCTTCCCTGATTTTCTGTGCTAGGTTGCTGGAGTTGGGGGAGGAGTGACATGGGCACTCTTGCATTACCATGAGAGCCAGGTCACACCTGAAGCCAGCCCAGTCTCATCCAAAGCCTGTGGTGACTGTTGCCTGGCTACCTCTGATGTTTATTCAAAGCCCAAGGACTCTTTAGTCAGCTGGTGGTGAATCCTGCCAGAACTGGTTTTTTCTCTTCAGGGCAGCCTGCTTCCTTCTAGCCCAAGGTAGGTCCAGAAGTGGCATCCAAAGGCTAATGCCTGGACTCAGGGACTTTGGGAGTCTGCTTGGTACTTAATTTTACTGTGGCTGACTGGTACCCAAGTTGCAAAAAAAAAAGTCCAGTGAATTCTTCCTTTTCCTTTACCCAAGTGGAAGGATTCTCTCTCTCTCTCTCTCTCTCTCTCTCTCTCTCTCTCTCTCTCTCTCTCCCCTTTCCCCCACACTGCCTGTAGCTGAGGGAGAGGAGACATAGGCACTGGCCTGGCTGACCCGGCTGGTGTCTCACTGGGTCACATGCACCCCAACTCCACTGGTTCCGAGCCAGCACAGCTGTAGGAATTGCCTGAGGACTGCAGCCTTCCTGGCCTTACTCTCCTGTGAATTTAGTCTAAGCCCCAGGCTGCTTTTTGTCAGCTGGCGGTGGAGCTAGGCAGAACTATGGTTTCAGGGCAGAGGATTTCCCTCTGGCCAGGCTGGTCTAAATGCTACTTCCGTGAGAACCAGCAGAATTCTGCCCTCTGCTGTGTTCCCCTGTGCCAAGGCAGCCCTGAGTTTCAGTGCAAAGTCCTACAACCACTTCACTCTCCCCCGCCCCACAGGCAGATTTTCTCTCCACTCAGCATGCTGGTGAAGCACAGCTGGGGGTTGGCGTAGGCAATGCGATATTGTCTTTTCTTCCATCTTCAGGGACTCTTTCCTTGATACAATGTGAAAACAAGGTAGTATGATCACTCACCTGATTTTTGGTTCTTCTGAAGATGCTTACTTGCTTGAATAGATGTTGAATATGATGTTCGTGTGGAGGGACAATCGCTGGAGGTTTTTATTTGGCCATCTTGCTCTGCTCCCTCCCATAAAAATTAAATGTCACTTGCCTTTTAAAATTAATTATTCATCATGAAAGCAAGCTATTATTTATTAGGTCTCTCTTCTGTCCACTTTACTAAATATCTTACAATTATCATCTTTCAGAGGTAATTTTCTTGAATTATCTAGGTTAGTAAAAGCAATGATAGAGTTCATGTGTTGTAGAATTAAAACCAAACCCCATTATGTGTCATCATCATAATAATCATTGTCTGCTACAAAAAGCATACACACCAAATCATACTATCTTGCTTTTGGCTTGATTTTCCCTGCTCAATTCCCTACTCCCTCTTTCTGTCTATATGACTCTAGCTGTCGAATTTGAGCCCTCAGTTTCTTCATTTGGAGAGATTTTGCTGCCAGCTCCTGCGGGGATGCCCATGCTTCCTTTTGAAGCCTAAACTCACTAGAGGCCTTTTAGTATCAAGACTAGCAATTTAACAATAGGGATTAAAGTAAACTAATTAGAATGGTTAGTCAAATTCATATCCTGCTAGGTTAGAGTATAGGTTGTTATAGGAAAGCAACATGTTATCTGAAAGTTTGTTCTGTTGGAAAAGAACTTTAATATTGCATAAAGATAGCCACATATGTTTCTATGTTGATTCTCAACTTAAAAATGAATGACACAGGAATAAAGCTAATGTTGCTGTGTTAGGTCTCTAAGGATAAATTGAGATAATTCATCTGGAAGTACTTAGAACTCTACCTGAGAGGTGTTTCATAAATATAAAAAAGTATAATCATTACTATTACTAGTAAGCACAATTATTATTTGAATGGGAAATTAGAGGCTGAGAGAGATTATGTAAGATGTTGAAAATCACACATCAAGTATCTGAACTTCTCTTTCCTTATATGTAATTATTCTCTTGACTGTTTTTAATGAAAATAACATTGTCTCATCTTAGCCTAAGTAGTTGATGGATGCCAAGATATAAACTGAAAAAAATTAATGAATGTATCCCTTAATAGCTCCATTCTATAACATTTCCTTAACCACAGCTAACAGCCCAGTGAATTCCATTCCATAACATTTTTCATTCTCATGAACATGCATATTTAATTGTTAGCTTTATAACATCTTTTAAAATCTAGTCTTTTGTAACTCTAAAGTGTGCATTGATTTTCTGATGTATTATTGCTGATATATCAGAAATATATTTTTTTTGATTTGGATTATTTTATTTTAATTATATTAAACTTATTTTCTCTGTGTACTTAGTTCTGTGCAATTATATATGTGTAGAAGCATGAGCCACCACCACAGTCAAGATATAGATCAGTTCTTTCATAACAAACATCCTTACTGCTACCACATCCCTTCCTTCATCCCCTCTGTAACTCCTAGAAACTACTTATCTGTTCTCCATTTATATAATTTCGTCATTTCAGGAATATTTACTTAGTAGAATCATATCATATGTAATCTTTTGAAATTAGCTTTTTCACATAGCACAATTCTCTTGCTACCCATCCAAGTTGCTGAATGTATCAGGCAAGAGGGCAGAATCAAGGGAGTCCAAATAGGGAAAGAAGAGATCAAACTCTCACTCTTAGCTGATGATATGATGTTATATCTATAAAACCCCAAGGATTCAACCAAGAGACTCCTGGACTTGATCAAGGAATTCAGTAAAGTCTCAGGATACAAAATCAATACACACAAATCAGAGCCATTCATATATGCCAATAACAGTCAAACGGAGAACCAAATTAAGGACTCAATACCCTTCAAAATAGCAACAAAGAAAATAAAATACCTAGGAATATATTTAACTAAGGAGGTAAAGGACCTCTATAGGGAGAACTACGAAACACTGAGGAAGGAAATCGCAGAGCATGTAAATTGGTGGAAAACCATTCCATGCTCATGGATAGGAAGAATCAACATTGTTAAAATGTCTATACTGCCCAAAGTGTTCGACAGATTCAATACAATCCCCATTAAATTACCAACATCATTTTTCACAGATGTAGAAAAAATAATTTTATGCTTTGTATGTAACCAGAGAAGACCCCGTTTAGCAAAAGCAATTTTAAGCAACAAAAACATAATGGGAGGTATTAATTTGCCAGACTTCAAACTATACTACAAGGCTGTGATTATTAAAACTGTTTGGTATTGGCACAAGTGCAGGGACACAGACCAGTGGAACAGAACAGAAAATCCAAATATAAAACCATCCTCATATAGCCATCTAATCTTTGAAAAAGCAGACAAAAACATACTCTGGGGAAAAGATTCCTTATTTAATAAATAGTGCTGGGAAAACTGGATAGCCACATATAGAAGACTGCCACAGGACCCACAGCTTTCATCTCTCACAAAAATCAAATCACGGTGGATAACAGACTGAAACCTTAGGTGGGAACCTATTAGAATTCTAAGAGAAAATATAGGAAAGACTCTTACAGACATTGGCCTAAGGAAAGAATTTATGAAGAAGACCTCTAAGGCAATCACAGCAACAACAAAAATAAATAAATGGGACCTGATCAAATTAAAAAGCTTCTGCACAGCCAGAGAAACAGTAATGAGAATAAACAGATAACCTATAGAATGGGAAAAAATTTTCGCATACTACACATCAGATAAAGGACTGAGAAGAATATATTTAGAACTCAGGAAAATCAGTAAGAAAAAATTGAACAACCCTATTAAAAAGTGGGCAAAGCAGATGAATAGAAATTTTTCAAAAGAAGATATAGAAATGGCTAACAAACATATGAAAAAATGTTCAACATCTCTAATCATCAGGGAAATGAAAATCAAAACCACAATGAGATATCACTTAACTCCAGTGAGAATGGTCTTTATCAAAAAGTCCCAAAACAATACATGTTGGCGTGGATGCGGAGAGACAGGAACACTCATACACTGCTGGTGGGCTGTAAACTAGTGCAACCCCTATGGAAAGCATTATGGAGATACCTTAAACAGATTCAAGTAGACCTACCATTATATCCAGCAATCCCATTATTGGGCATCTACCCAAAGGAAAAAAAGTCATTCTATAAAAATTATGCCTGCGCCCGAGTGTTTGTAGCAGCACAATTCACAATTGCAGAGATGTGGAAGTAACCCAAATGCACATCAATTCATCAATGAATTGGCAAAATGTGATATATGTATACCATGGATTATTACTCAGCTATAAGAAATAACGGTGATATGGCATCTCTTTGGTTCTCCTGGAGAGAGTTGGAACCCATTCTATTAAGTGAAGTATCCCAAGAATGGAAAAATAAGCACCACATGTACTCAGCAGCAAACTGGTTTCCCTGATCATCACCTAAGTGCACATTTGGGAATAACACCAATTGGGTATCAGACAGAGGTGGGGGCTGGGGGGAAGGGATGGGTGTATACCTACTTTGTGAGTGCGATGTACACTGTCTGGGGAATGGACACTCTTGAAGTTCTGACTGGGGGGTATGGGAGGAGGGGATGGGCGCATACCTACATGATGAGTGCGATGAGCACTGTCTAGGGAATGGACATGCTTGAAGCTCAGACTCGGGGGGATGGGGGTCCATGAGCAATATATATAACCTGAACTTTTGTACCCCCATAATGAGCTGAAATTTAAAAAAATAAAATAAAATAAAATAAAATAAAATAAAAGATAAAATTATGAGCTTTAAATAAAAATTCATTAATAAAGTTTAATTAGTTAAAATCTGATAGAGAAATACCTAAAAATGTATTTTTAATTGATAAAAAAATGCATATATTTATCATGTAAAGTATGTTTTCAAATATATATATACATTGTGAAATGGCTAAATCAAGCTACATAACATATGGTTAACATCACATACTTATTATTTCTGGTGAGAATTTAAGTCTACTTAGCAATTTTGAAGTGTATAGTACATTGTTATTATGTTAACTGTAGTCACCATGCTGTGCAATAGATCTCTTGAACTTATTCCTCCCATCTAACTGAAATTTTATATCCTTTGATCCACATCTCCCCAGACACCCCAGCCCCTGATAATCACCATTCTACTCTCTATTTCTGAGTTCAGTTTTTTATGATTACACATATAAGTGAGAACATGTGGTATTTGCCTCTTTGTGCCTGGCTTAATAAGTTTAACACAATGTCCTCCAGGTTCACACATGTTGTGACAAATGACAGGATTTTCTTCTTTTTTAAGGCTGAATATACACGTATTCTACTGCATATATATACCACACTTTCTCTAGCCATTCATCTGTTGATGGACACTTAGGTTTATTCCATTGTGAATAATGCTTCAATAAACATGGTGTTGTCCCAGGTTTATTTAAAATAATACAGCACAGCAAAAATATTCAAACAGCTTCCTGTGGTGTTTTGAAATTCATCCCAATTGTTGGCTAGTGATCTACCTGCAGGTTGGACAGACTGTTAAAGTCCAAAATCTTCAGCATTCCCTTAGCATCAGGATCTACTTATCTCCTGGTCCAGAGACTGAGACCTCAGAAACATAATTATTTCTCCTTTCCTTCTCTTCCTCCTACAGCATGATGGAAATACCTTTAACCAGGACTCTCTGAATGCACTTCTTCAGATACTTAACATAGCCTACTATCATGTGGAGCTGTTTGCTGGGAATAATGGTGATGTCCTTGTACATGTGCTTGTTCATGTTGAAGTCATTGCCTAGGTGGCTGTAGCACTTCTCAATGATAGCTGGACCACCTTCCTCATAGTTTTGGTACAAATGGTGGCCTGTGTTGGCAGTTCCTTAATAAAAGAGCTGTTGCAGTGAATATGAGATTGCAGATATATCTTGGACATACTGATTTCATTTCCTGTGGATATATACCCAACAGTGAGATTACTAAATCATATGGTAGTTCTATATTTTACTTTTTGAAGAACCTCCATACTGTTTCGCATAATGGCTGTACTAATTTACATTCACACCAACAGTGTACAAGGGTTCCTTTTCCCTCACATCCTTGACAATGCTTGATATCTTTTGTCTTTTTTTTTCTTTTCTTTTTTCTTTATTTCAGCTCTTCATGGGGGTACAAAAGCTCAGATTATATACATTGTCCGTGTCCCGCCCATCCCCCTGAGTCAGAGCCTCAAGCGTGTCCATTCTCCAGACAGTGCGCCTGGCACTCACTATGTAGTCATACCTCCATCCCCTCCCCCCCCACCTCCCCGAGTCAGCACCTTCAAGCATGACCATTCCCCAGACGGGGCGCAATGTACTCATCATATAGGCATACACTCATCCGCTCCCCCCACCCCCCGCACTCCCCATCTTAGTCTGATATCCAATTGGTACCCTTCCCCGATGTGCATTTAGGTGATGATCAGGGAGACCAATTTTCTGGTGAGTACATGTGATGCTTGTTTTTCCATTCTTGGGATACTTCACTTAATAGAATGGGTTCCAATTCTCTCCAGGAGAACCAAAGAGATGTCGTATCACCGTTATTTCTTATACCTGAGTAATACTCCATGGTATACATATACCACAGTTTACTAATCCATTCGTGGATCGATGGGCATTTGGGTTGTTTCCACATCTTTGCAATTGTGAATTGTGCTGCTATAAACATTCAGTTACAGGTGTCTTTGTCATAGAATGACTTTTGTTCCTTTGGGTAGATGCCCACTAACGGGATTGCTGGATCAAATGGTAGGTCTACTTTAATCTGTTTAAGGTATCTCCATAATGCTTTCCACAGGGGTCGAAGTCATAATCTCTAATACATGCCTTGGGTTCATTCTTAAGATTAAATAAATTAATCGATGTTTAGGCATTTACTATATAAATGCAAGCACTCAATAAATACTTATTATCATTTTCATTATTAGTCTTGTTTATTCTAAAAGCACATATTTTTATATACTTTATATGATCAGGATACCATTGGCGTGGAAAATTTATATGAGGAGTTAAAGTCACAAAACAATCAAATGGCCTGTATCTGCTTTTATTTTTTAAATAATATTTTCTTTACTTTTTAATTAAAATTGTAATATCAGCTCATAAACAAGTAATAATTTATCCTTCTACAACTCCCTATTCCCACTGCCCTGACTTAATGTTAAATGTACCAGTAGCATAATTCCACAATTTCTGTGATCAAACAAATGCATAATCAACCTGCTGATAATCAGAGAAAGTAGTGTTTGGATGTTTCTTATTTCTAGGAAAGTACTAACATGCTATATAGATTTCTCCATAACCTGCTTTTCTCACCTAATTATATGTAATAGCTCTGTCAATCTGTTTTTTCAGGGGGTTATGTTCCAAAATTCAATACTTCCACAATGCAGAATGCAAGTGTGAAGTGAAAATTTAATTTTTTTGAGTCCTTAAATGACAAATTTGCTCAACATCCTTTGAGCTATCAGTTTATGGCTATGGTTTGGATCAATACTAAATTGTTTTATTATTATATCCTTACAAAGACTTTTAGTATTAGTTATGATAAATAGCTCTCATTGTTCTTTTTAATTGAAGTTTTTAGGGGCTTCTTTTGTTTTTGTTTTTGTTTTTTCTAAGAAAGGAGGTTTCTCCCTGTCACCCAGCCTGAAGCAGTGCAGGGGACCAATCATAGCTGACTGTAGCCTCTAACTCCTGGGATCAAGTGATCCTCCTGTCTCAGACTTCCCAGTAGCTGGGACTACAAGTGTGTACCACCACGCCCAGCTAATTATTATTATCATCATTATTATTACTTTTAGAGACAGAGGTCTTGCTCTGTTGCCAAGGCTGGTCTTGAATTCCTGGCCTAAAGTTATCCTCCTTCTTCAGCTTCCCGAGTAGCTGGGATTACAGGTACAATTGAGGTTTTTATTAAATACTGAAGTTCATCTGTGCTTCCTAATGAACTTTAATATCAGTTTGTTTTATGGCCTAAAAAAGGTCACAGTGGTATTTAATATAAAAATATAAATGAATTTGAGGAAAACTAACAACGTTTTTTTTGGAATTATATTACTTCTTTTTTTATTACTTATTTTTTTTATTCTTATTTCAGCATATTGTGGAGGTACAAAAGTTTAGGTTACGTATATTGCCCTTACCCCCCCCACGCCCCTGAGTCAGAGCTTCAAACGTGTCCATCCCCTAGACAATGCTCATCACACTCATTATGTATGTACACACCCATCCCCTCCCCCACCCACATCTGCCCAACACCCTATCAATGTTATTCCTAAATGTGCTCTTAGGTGATGATCAGTGAAACCAATTTGATGGTGAGTACATGTGGTGCTTATTTTTCCATTCTTAGGATACTTCACTTAATAGAATGGGTTCCAACTCTCTCTCCAGGAGAACAAAAGGGATTCTATATCACCGTTATTTCTTATAGCTGAGTAATACTCCGTGGTATACATGTTTCTTTGAATTGTGCCTCATGAGAAATTTGTGAGTTTGGTGTAGTAATACTATTTTCACAAGGATTGAATGATGTAATTCTTATAAAAGTGTAATAACAATTACTATAAATCATTTATTATCTTATTTTTATGGATGTAGTGATTTGAAGCTTTGAAACCTTCAGTGGTTCCTTTCAGTTGGCATAACACTTGAGTACCTGGGGCTCCTTTTTTTTTGTTTTAAAATCACAAAATTATTTTTCTTTCTTAATTTATGTTTACTCACAAATGTAATACTTACACATTGTAACTAGTGGAATAAGGCAAATAAAGATGTTGCTAATCCTACTCATTACCTGCTTTATTTCCATCCCCCTGAGATGATGGAATACTAACACCTTGGTGTATATCTTTGTACTAGTTTTTTTTTTCTTCTTCAACTCAAACAGACAGATACAAACCTGTAAACACACATATAAAGTTTTCATTACTATTGTTTTACAAACTTTTTTTATCCTTAATACATTATTCTGCAACTTGCTTATCTTGTGCCATGATATTTCAGAACCTCCCTCGAAGTCATTGGTTGTCAACTAGGAAAGATTCTGCCCCATCATCACCTCCAACATTTGGCAATATCTGGAGACATTTTTGACTACCATAACTGGAGTGGGATATGCTACTGGCATTTAGTGGGTAGTGGCCAGGAATGCTGCTTAACATTCTGTAATGCATGGGACAGTTACCCTCTTGGCCAAAAAAGAATTATCCCACCCAAAATGTCAGTAGTGCCAAGGTTGAGAAACCCTGCTCTAGGTCAGTAGAGCAATAGCTAATTCTTTATTTAAATAGTTGTACAAAATTTCATAATAATGGCTGCTAGTGTTTGGATATGGTCTGTTTGGCCCCCACCAACTTTCATGTTGAAATTTGATCCATAATGTTGTAGGTGGGGCCCGGTGGGAGGTGTTTTGGTCATGGGGGGTAGGAATCCCTCATGAATGGCTTGGTGCCATTTTCTTGGGAATAAGTTCTCTTAGTTCCTGTGAGAATTGGTTATTAAAAAGAACTTTGTATCTTCTCCTCTTTCTCTCTTGCCTCCTCTCTTCCCATGTGATCTCTGCACGCTGGCTTCTCTGCCATGAATGGAAGCAGTTTGAGGCCCTTACCAGATGCAGATGCTGGCGCCACACTTCTTACACAGCCTGCATAATTGTGAGACATATAAACCTCTTTTCTGTATAAATACCCAGTCCCAGGTGTTCCTTTCTAGCAACACTATAGACTAAGACAATGGCAAACTAGAATTTACTCAATTCTGCTACTGATGAATTGAATTAGTGGTTTCCAGTGTTTGCCAACACAAATAATACTGCAATAAACATTCTTGTTTATAGGCTTTCATATGCTGATGCTTTTCATTCCCTTGGATAGACTCCCCAAAGTGAGATCACTGGGTCAATTGTTTAGATTTCAACAGATATTTCTGTATAATTTTTTGATAATAGTTCATACCCCCCATTAATAAATCAGAGTGACATTTCCCCAGCATTCTCTTTAGGAACTGGATATTATTGATCTTTAGTAATTTTAGCCAGTCATATGGGCAAAAGAAATGATTCCTCATTGTTACTTTAATGTGTGTTTCCCTAATTATCATTAAGTTTTACCAGCATTTCAAATATTCATTAACTATTTGGATATTTCCTATTAATCCCTATTGATATGTTTTACAGATTATTTTTTCTGATTTTTAAAACAATTTGTATACTTTGTATATTGTAGTTATTACATTTTGTCTGTCACATGTGTTGCAATTATTTTTCTCATCCATTATGTCACTCTTTAATATATTGTATCTATTTGCATTTAACATTTTAATTTCTAAGTATGTTATAATTTTTAATTTATTGCTTCTTACTTCTTCCCTTACTTAAAGTATCCCCTACTCCAGATTTATGAAAACATTATTATAAATTTTAGCTAATATTTATTATTTTACTATTTATACTTAGATCCTTAATCCATCTGGAATTATTTTTACTTGATGGAAGATAAAAGTCTAAGTTAGTTTTCTATCTGATTAGAATTATTTCTGCACCATTAATTGATAAATCATTCTTTTCTTACTGAAGTAAAAATTTGTTTATATGTGTTCGTGAACCTTTTGTTTTGGACTTTCAATTCTGTCTTAGTCATCTGTCATTTTTGTGTCAGTACTATAGTATTATAATTTTACTGTTATTTTTCATATCTAGTTAGGCAAATTTCTCTCCACTGTTCTTTTTCAGAAACAACTTAGCAATTCTTGGGCAAGTATTCTTTTCTGTAACATTAAAATCCTTTTATTTAGTTCCAAAAATAACTATATCTGTCAGAGTCCTGGCAGAAAACAAATGACACATTCACCTAGATAATTAGGGTGAGTTCCATAAAGGGACAGGTGTGAGTGAGAGAAGGTGTACTGAAAAGGGATGGTGAAGCACCATCAAGCCAGCTACAGCAAGGATCCCTGGTTACCTCTAGGTGTGAAGGTTGAAGGGAAGGCAGAGGTTACTTGAGTCCTGAGAGAGGGTTACCAACAGGACTTAGAACTTTCCATAGAAAGCCACACCCAGCCCATGGTACCTGGCTGAGAGGAAGCCAGGGAAATAAATGTCCTGATTTTACTCTCCTCCTACCTCCAGTGCCTCCTTATCGGCCAAACCCAACCAGGAAGCAGAAAGCAAGTGAGAAGGTTGATGCAGTCCATAGTGGTCAGCCTCCTGGGGCACAGAGCAGGATGGAGAAGAGTGCATCCAGAGGATCAGATAGAATAGATCTAGCTCATAAACTGCTGGAGTTTTGGTCCAGAATTTCATTTATTTACATATTAATTTTGTGAGCACTGAGATTTTGTCAGTGGAAAGAATCTGAGGTGGGATAGAACTTAGCAAACTTGAAGAACAGAAAGAAGGCTGGTAAACCGGAACACAGGAGTGAAACCAATAGTGGGAGGGGTGAAGTAGGCAGAGGTAGCTCATGTAGGGCCTCATGGATCATGGTTAGGAGTTGGGAGTTTGTTCTAGGTACACTGGTGTACCATTGAGGATTTTTAGCAGGACAGTGAATGTGACCTCACCTACATTTTTCTTTAGGTTTGTTGCTAAAATGTGTTATAGTATATGAGCTAATGCATATTTCTTAGCATATATATACAAATTGTACCAATTTATACTCATTCTAAAGAGTATATGGTTCTGTCCATGTCAGTGTATCCCTGATAGCCTTGGGTATATTATTTGAAAATTGTTGCTCATTAGTTGGTTAAATAAGTAAATGGAGTGTATTATTCTGTTTTATGTTACTTTAACAAAATGCCTATGCTATAGTTTGGGTATTAGTCCCTCAACCTCATTTTTGAAATTTGATTCCCAATGTTGGAGGTGGGGCATAATGGGAGGTGTTTGGGTCAATAAGGTGGATCACTCATGACTAGATTAATGCCTTCCTTGGTGGGGGTAAGGGTGTGTGATGTGTTCTCCTTCTTATTAATTCCCACAAGAGGTGGTTGTTAAAAGAGCCTGACACCTCCTCCTTCTCTCTCTTGCTTCCTCTCTCACGGTATGATATCTCCACATGCTGGCTCTGCCTCACCTTCTACCATGAGTAGAAGCAGCCTGAAGCCCTCACCAGAAGCAGATTGTGGTGTAGTCCTTCTTGTACAGCCTGAAAGGTGATGAGACAAATAAACCTCTTTTCTTTATAAATTACCCAGCCTCGAGTACTCCTTTATAGCAACACTAAACAAACTAAGACAACCTGAGACTAGGTAACTTAAAATAAACAGAAATTTCTTTTCTCAGAGTTCTGGAGACTGAGAAGTCAAAGATCTAGGTGCCGACAGGTTCAGTTGTCTAATGAGGGCCACATCCCTGGGAGGGGAGGAACACTGTGTCCTCACCCAGCAGAAAGCTGAAGGGCAAGTGAGCCGAATACTGTGTGAAGCCTCTTTTGTAAGGGCTTCACTCCCATTAAAAATCAAGGAGTCCTAATTGCCTAATCACCTCCTAATGGCCCTTCCTTTTAATACTGTAACACTGGCATCACCTGAGTTTTGAAGGGGACACATTCAAACAGCACAAAGTTATTTTATTGTCTCTATTGCATGTTCCTAAGTAATGGTGATATAGTCACTTTTTTTTCATTTTTTATTTGTCATATGAATTTACTTTGAAGAAATTAATCTGCTCCTATCTTTCATCCCTTTTCCATTAAGATATATAGTGGATGCCATAGTGTGCCACCCACATCCCTCTTTCAGGACTGTGGCACTTTTTCCCCAGCTACCAAGTGTGTCCATGCCTCGTGACTGTTAGTTAAATCCCTCACCAAGGTCACATCTCCTCCCTGAGGTCAGCCCTTGTTCAGTGACTGGTCAATGCAGGGGTAAAATCTTGGCCCCCTGCCTTAAAGAGGGACATCTCTGAAGGGCTATCCCAGCTCTAACGCTCTCCTGGAAGGCGGGGAGGAAGTTGAATTCCTCCCTCTATCTCTTCCTGCTTTCTTCATACTCTAAGAGTATTGATCCCAAGAGCACTCCCCAATAAACCTGTTGCATAAAAGTTCCCAACTCAGAATCTGTTTCTTGGAAAACTCAATTTGGGACTGGATGTTAGTAATTTAGCATTTAATCAGTAATGGGTCTTCATATTTACCCTTTTATCTAGCATGTTTTAAAACCATTTTCCTGGTCTGTTATTTGTCATTTTTGTTCATAGTAATATAATATTTTTAATTAAAAGAAAACTATATCTTAACTTCAGGGCAAAAAAATAATTTCTCCTATTTGTAATTTTTTTTCACATACCTAAGGCTTGTTCTGTTTTTTTCCCCAAAATATTAGCTTCTCAGTGCAATGCTGCTTTATTTATGGAATATTTAAACTTTATATAAATATAATGATTTTTATAACAGTAAGTCTCTACCATAAGATCTTTAAAATATTAATATTCTCTCCTAGTTGTTTTTAATGATCCCATGTTTTAAAATTTCTTACTTTAACCCATATGGAATTCATTTGGATGTGTGTGATGAAGTGAATGTCTGACTTTATGCTCCCTTAAAATATATTCAACTTAACCAACAAGATTTCAGCCATCAGTCCTACTCAATTGTTCTCACTGCCTATCCTAAAGCCCCTCTACAACATTCTATTTATTTTAACTTTAGTCACCCATTTAATATCTGGTACAGCAAATATGCCCTCATTTCTCTTCATTTTTTTTTTTGCCTATCTCCTGAATAATTTCATCTATTTATTCTCACAAATGGACTATAATATTACTTTATAAAAATTGTATGACATGGTGAAATTTTTGTGTAATTACCTTAAATATAAATCAATTACAGAAAAATCAGCATCTTTATAATATTAAATCATCCTATCCATAAACAGACAAATACACACACACACATACAGACTTATATAGATATGTATACTTTTTATTCCTCATGAAAGATTTCTGTTTCTGCATATAATCGCTGAACAGATCTTGGTGATTTATTTTGTGTTTCATAATTTTTGATTTGGTTTGTGACTGGGCAGGCTGCTTACTTTGTTGTGTGGTTGTAGACAGTTACTTAATCCCACTTGCCTCAGTTTTTGCATCTGTATAGTGGGGGTAATAGTGGCCCCTCCGTTATGGGTTTGTTTGGAGTATTAAATAATTTGCAAGAGGCCATAGTATATCCCTGGGATATTTTAAGTGCATGATACATTGGATGTTATTATTATCCATAAAACACATTTCATCCAAAAATTTCATTTAGCTGTTCTCTTCTGTTAATGTTCATTAATATTAGCCATCAGTAATCTCTCAACAAGTATTTATTGACACCATTCTCCTAACTCCTGGAAACCTGCTTTATGTTATGTGGCAACCATTATACCAGGTGCTGGGCAAAAATTGACAAATAAAACAGATATAGTCCCTGTCCTCATGGTGCTTCTGGTATGTGGAGACAGATAGAACATTAAATGGTACATGGTTAGATGTGTGATTATATACTGCTAAATGATTTGCAGGCGAAGAAAGGCATCTTATGAAATAATACCTTTGGGGACCCAATTTAGGCAGGTGGTAGGGGCAGGCAGTAATAACATTTTAGCTAAGATTGGAGATGTAAAGAGCTGGACCAGGCAGGGTATTCAGGACAGAGTCAATGGCATGTCTGAAACCTCTAAATCATAAAAAAGCTTTGTTTTATAGGCATCATGTGTCACAGAAAAGCAGTGTTGTGTAATCAGTTGAGCATAGGTTTTAGGATCACACAGACTTGGACTTGAATCTCAACTACCTGTCACTTACTCTGGACACTGGGCAAGTTAACCTCTGTGAGCCTGTGAGACATTGTAAAATGAGGTCAGTAACCACTAATCTTATGGGTGGTTTTGAGGATTACATAAGATAATACGTGCAATGCATCATTAGCACCAAGCTTGGTACAGAGGAAGCATGGAGAAAATGTTATCTTTTATTACTGGTAAACCTTTTCCTACTCTGTAAGGATTGTACTTGGCTTTCATGTTGCTTTGTTAGAGCCTCATTACACCTATGACTCCCTTAGTGCAAAGTTGCTCCAGACAGAAAAAGTATTTGTCTTAGCTTTCTTTGTAAAAAAGCAGCAGTGACTATTGCGTGCCTACTGTGTGCCAACACTATGGTAATTATTTTTACACATTGACTCCTTACACCACATCTTTAAGGTAGGTATCAATATCCATATTTTTAAAATGTGAAAACCAATATACAGAGGAGTTGATGATATATACCCAAAGCCACACCATTAGTAAGTGGCTGATTCATGATTTTGAAAGAGGCCATGTGGCTTTTTTCTTCATAAAGTTTGCATTACATCTGATCTAGACCCATTACTCACATGATTCTGCTTCTTACCTGCCCCTCCAGGTCACCTAGGCTGCTGCTGATCTCCTGTTTTGGTTTTCACTTCCCCTTTCACACTTATTGCTTGGCATCATTTTCTTGTCTTCTGCCTTGGCTTCTCTTGATAGTAATTCTCATTCTCCACCTAAGCAATATGGTCTTAATTTGACTTGGATAAACACCCCTTCAATCTTGACTCAGTTTAAGAATCCTTCTACCTTAGGATTTACCCTGTGAGAATATTACCATAGGACTTTCCCCAACCCAGTGGGCAGGAACTAGACAACCTCTACTCTAATTTACCTTGACTCTTACATGAACAAGGAGTACATTTGGGTCCAGGGATTAACATAATTTTCAGTTCCAAATACTCTATAATGTGTTCATTTATGAAAACTCAAATTAAGAACAAAAGACCTTGAGTTTTGGCAAACTAAGATCATGGCAATTTAAATCGCTCATGTAGATTATCAATAAACCAAAAACATGGGCATACTTGCCAGCTTGAAATTAAAATTAAATTAAAAGCTGATTATTTAAGGTACATATCTTCATTCAACTGCCCGGTAGCTTTATGGGTAAAGGGTGATATTTTACACCCAAAATTTCTTTGAGACATTCCATTTAGAAATGTCCTCCTAAAAATTAAATAGGAAGGAAAAAGAGGCTTTTCAGACAGATAATGCAGACTGCCAAAGGCAAAATATTCAGTCTGAATTTAAGCCTCATCTTTACAAAAAGGAATAGCTTCTTTCTAGAATAGGCATCCTAATTATGTCCACTCATTTCCACACAGCCCATAATGAGAACAAATAATTTACAACTATCAGAATTTTAAGTAAATTAAAATCATGGGTTCTAGCAAGGGAAGTTTTTCAGTGAAATTGTTTTAGTTCTCTTAATAATGGAGCTCACTGAAATGTAGTACAGAAGATCACTATGTAAAAAAGATAAAAAAGCTGCTTTGGGAGGCTAAGGAAGAGAGTGTCTCCACTCTCCATGGCCCCTCTCTGATGAGGTGTGCAATAAGGGCTTCTACTGAGCACAGGTTAGAGACTATTCACTTAAGTGACTTCAAAATGTGTTTTCATAATTGAAAAGAAAGTAAAATATATCCACATTGTAAACTTTTCCTGGAAATATGAGGCAACTTTCCTCTTTTCATCTGGAGGTACTGTTTCTATTTGCACACCTTGGAGCTCCTCTTCAATCATTTATTGCATTTAGACCAAGTCTTATTGCCAATGGTGATTAAATACACTTTAGTTCATAGTAACAGCCTAAATTGAGTTGGACAAATAAAACTAGTTCATGTCTTATTCATTTCCACATAATAACCTTAGAATTTTTAATTTGCATTTTTCAAGGTGAAGCAGACCTTGTACAGTGGCTGACCTTGTACAAAAGTTGACAATTTCTTATAGGAGAACTTTTTAAATAGGAAGCAACTCCATTGGACAGTCAGTTCAGGATCCAGAGGAAAACTTTTCTGTTTTACTTGTTCATCTGCTGTGTTTACAAACCTTTTATACAAAAGTCAATAGTGCTCATTTAAAAGTAATTCTGCAGCTGGATGTTTTTAGTGGCTAGAAGGGCCATTTGAATGTTACTTTGGACTTGGGAGTGATTGAAGCTGGGTAATAGTGACTGCATTTTGTCTGACAAACTATTTAAGGGGAAAAAAACTTGATGCAATGAAAAATGCATTGCTGGTGGTTACTGTATTTTAGTAGAAGGTTTAGTTTACTTGAGTTCAGCTAAATTTATACCATCTGTATTCATTACACTGGGGACAGCTGAATGAATATCCTTGTAACATCAATAAAACACAGTCTACACAGCTGAATTTTCTAAAGTTGTTGGTATTCACTAAGAAATAATTGTTTATTTTTGCCTGTATCATAGGGAGCTCATTAGAGAACTGAGTTCTATTTGAAAAATTCACCAGTGGTTTTTTTCTAATAAGTGATAGTGTGGCATTGGACTAGGTAGTTTTGTTAGAGACATGAAGGAGTTCATATGCTTTCTTAACCAACAATAAATGACTTAGGCAGTGGGGAAACCCTAATCAGAGAATCAGTTCTTTAAGCAATGTGTGCATTTGACTTGACAAATCTTTTTATGACTATATAAAATTGCACATTATCTGACATCAGTACAGCTGAAGAACATTTAATTGAAGATAATAAGAACGACAGTTAAAGGCCTACTTTATAAATTTATTTCAAGGAGAAAGAAAGTTATACCTGAGATAAGACTGTGAGTACACACACACATGCACACACACACACACACACACACACACACAGGTGTACTTTACCTACTGTCCATCAAGGGACTACTACTTCAAAAAGATAAGCAATCAGGTCTTCTGATGATGAATAACTCTTCTGGTGAACTACTAATAAAAAATAATGACTTAGGATATCTTTGCACAAAAGAACCATGTTTGGAAAGCTGAGGATTATACCCTATTTTCCAAAACTACATACACACACACATGCACACACATTTATGCATCACTTAAAAGTGAGAATACATTCTGAGAAATGCATCATTAGGTCATTTCATTGTTATTCAAATACCATAGAATGTACTTATTCAGACCTAGATGGTACAGCCTATTACACACCTTGGCTATATGGTATAGCCTATTGCTCCTAGGCTACAAACATGTACAGCATGTTACTGTTCTGAATACTGTGGGCAATTGTAACACAATGGTAGGTATTTGTGTATCTAAACATAGAAAGGGTACAGTAAAATATGGTCTAAAAGATAAAAAGTGGTATACCTGTAGAGGGCACTTACCATGAATGCAGTTTGCAGGACTGGAAGTTGCTCTGGGTGAGTCAGGTAGTAAGTGGTAAGTGAATGTGAAGGCCTAGGACATTACTGTACACTACTGTAGACTTTATAAATACTGTACACTTAGGCTACACTGAATTTATAGAAATATTTTTCTTCACTACTAAATTAATCTTAGCTTACTATAACTTTTTTACTTGATAAACTTTTTAATGTTTTTTACCTTTTTAACTCTTTTGTATCAATAACAACACTTAGCTTAAAACACATTGTACAGCTGTCCAAAAATATTTTCTTTCTTTATATACTTATTCTATAAGCTTTTTTTTTACCATTATAAGAATATATTACTTGAAAATTTATTATATCCATTCATTGAAAACATTTTTATTTATATTTTTTTATTTCAGCTTATCATGGGGGTACAAAAGTTCAGGTTATATATATTGCCCATGTCCCGCCCATCCCCGTGAGTCAGAGCTTCAAGCGTGTCCATTTCCCAGACAGTGCGCCTGGCACTCATTATGTAGTCATACCCCTATCCCCTCCCCCCACCCCCCACCTCAGTCCGAAACTCAATTGGTGTTATTCCCAAATGTGCATTTAGGTGATGATCAGGGAAACCAGTTTGCTGGTGAGTACATGTGGTGCTTGTTTTTCCATTCTTGGTATACTTCACTTAATATAATGGGTTCCAACTCTCTCCAGGAGAACAAAAGAGATGCCATATCACCATTATTTCTTATAGCTGAGTAATACTCCATGGTATACATATACCACAGTTTACTAATCCATTCATGGATTGATGGGCACTTGGGTTGTTTCCACATCTTTGCAATTGTGAATTGTGCTGCTATAAACATTCGGGTACACGTGTCTTTTTTATAGAATGACTTTTGTTCTTCTGGGTAGATGCCCACTAATGGGATTGCTGGATTGAATGGTAGGTCTACTTGAATCTGTTTAAGGTATCTCCATAATGCTTTCCACAGGGGTTGCACTAGTTTGCAGTCCCACCAGCAGTGTATGAGTGTTCCTGTCTCTCCGCATCCATGCCAACATGTGTTGTTTTGGGACTTTTTGATAAAGGCCATTCTCACTGGGGTTAAGTGATATCTCATTGTGGTTTTGATTTGCATTTCCCTGATGATTAGGGATGTTGAGCATTTTTTCATGTGTTTATTAGCCATTCTTATATCTTCTTTTGAAAAATTTCTATTCATGTCCTTTGCCCACTTTTTGATAGGGTTGTTCAATTTTTTTCTTACTGATTTTCCTGAGTTCTAAATAGATTCTTGTTATCAGTCTTTTATCTGATGTGTAGTATGTGAAAATTTTTTCCCATTCTGTAGGCTGTCTTTTTATTCTCATGACTGTTTCTTTGGCTGTGCAGAAGCTTTTTAATTTAATCAGGTCCCATTCATTTATTTTTGTTGTTGCTGTGATTGCCTTAAAGGTCTTCTTCATAAATTCTTTGCCTAGGCCAATGTCTGTAAGAGTCTTTCCTACATTTTCTTCTAGAATTCTAATAATTTCACACCTAAGGTTTAAGTCTGTTATCCACCGGGATTTGATTTCTGTGAGAGGTGAAAGCTGTGGGTCCTGTTTCAGTCTTCTACATGTGGCTATCCAATTTTCCCAGCACCATTAAGTGAATAAGGATTCTTTTCCCCAGAGTATGTTTTTGCCTGCTTTGTCTTATTTTTATTTTATTTTTACTTTTTAAACTTTATTGTTGAAAACTAAAACAAAAACACACACATTAGCCTATGCCTACACAGGATCAGGATCACCAATATCTCTTTCTTCCACCTCTACATATTGTCCCATTGGAAGGTCTTCAGGGGTATTAACACACATGGAGCTGGCATCTCCTATAATAGCAATGCCTTCTTCTGAGAAACCTCCTGAAGTATCTGCCTGAGACTGTTTTATAGTTAACTTTATTTTTATAAGTAGAAGGAGTATACTCTAAAACAACAGTAAAAAATATAGTATAGTAAATACATGAACCAGTAACAGAGTCATTTATTATAATCATCAAGTATTATGTACTGTATATAATTGTATGTGCTATGCTATAACATCACAAGGTCATAGGAATTTTTCAGCTCTGTTATAATCTTATGGGACCACCATCCTATATGTGATCCATCATTGACCAAAATGTCATTAATATGGCACATGACTGTATATCAAACTGTATATAACTATAACTATATAACTATAGCTCTTTATATATAGTATGTGTGTGTATATATATATATATATAGTTATAGTTACCCATGCTCTATATTTTAACAATTCATCCTCAGTAAGTTAATTATATAAACTAATATCTCATGACTGTGTTATTTATTTTACTTACATTGATAGACATATATTACATGTACCTGTGTGTATATGTGTCTCCAAATAGTGGTCAAAAAATTCAGATAACTCCTAGAAAGAAGTAACTAAAATGACATAAGTTACTTCTCATAATTTGTAAAATTATTTATATTTCATTTCACCAGCCTAATTAAATTTTCTCCCTCCTATAGAGCTAGAGCTAGTGTCAGTAACATCTTCTACCTGGAGCTCTGGAGCATTAAGTCAAGGACAATAGCCAAGTTGAAAGTGCAGAGGCCTGAATGAGTTATGTAACATGAAAGAATTAATTGCACGATTTGGGTTGGCAAACTGAGGAAAACTTTAATGGTTTTGGAGGGATGCAGTATAAATCTAAGGGCTTGGAGTCATGAGAGTATGAAGGGAAAGAATAAGTCAAAATGGGTGAGTATGGGGACATAACAATCTGGAAGAATACCAGTAATAAGATGCCTTTAACCTTGGAGGAGCTTTTCCTTTCCTCTCAGCAGGGGTAGATGTGGGTATGTTCCAAGAGTGCCTAATTCAACCCTGACTGCATTTATTACCTTGGATAATGGAAAGTTATCTGCATTGGAGTCCTTCACTTTTACATTATAACCAAAGAATCCACACAAAAATTGCCTAGCTTTATAAGAGACTCAAAATACTCAGCAATTACCGGGTAGGATCTCCCAGGATTTGCTTTTAAATAATCACATCAGGTGGCCCAGAATAGAGTCCTTATAAAATGCTTTTTGAAAATCCCCAAAGTCTCATAATATTGAAATTACAAATCTTTGCTCTGCATTATTTTAGAAAGAACATGTCCCAAGTATCAGAGCTTTATAAACTACCTCCCAAATGAATTTTCAAGGTCCTGGGGACAGAACAGGGTCTCCAGAACTAAGATATAGAAATTAGTAAAAATTTTTGATAAAACTGACTTAACTGGCCATGCAATCAAACTTTTAGTCCTGAGAAATTAAGCATATTGCAGAAAATGCTTTCATATAATCCTAAAGATGTCAAACCCATTGTCCTATAAAAGGCCTTTAGTAATTATATGTCAGTCCTAAGAAATTCAGTTCTACCAATTTTGAGAAGATCTTATTTCAGTATCTAATGATCCCCATTATTACAATATTTTACATCATTTAAACTTTAGTCCTTCAAGTTACAACTTAAAGTCCTATTTTTTTATTTGAAAATATCCTTTCAATTTATTTATGAATTTTCAGTAATGACAACTAATGTTAAATCATACCTAAGATTTGTAAAACATGTGTATATTCATTACCTCATTAATTCTTAAAAAACCTATGATGCAAGTGTTATTATCATACCACTTTTGCACAACATGGAACTGGTAATGATGTACTTTATCCAAAGTTAAACAATCTATTATGTGGTAGAGACACTTGCTCAAATATTCTAGTATATATGTACATCCTAGTGAATGAGATAATTAATGTATAAATGGATATGTTTGGGGCAATCCCGGCAAGCGGGTTCTACAGTATGTACTCTTTATCTTGGCACCATACTGACAGTCAGCTGAACTGAAGGAGAATCCTTGGGGCCATACCTTGTTTAGCAATCTAACTTCTGCAATCATGGTTAACTTTGGTTAACTAATATGACTGGTTATTGAGCTTTATTGACCATTCCACATTTACATATGGCATACATTTAAAAGATTCAATCCCCTCCCCTTCAAATGAACTGAGAGGACCAAATGAGAAAACAGCGAATAAATGTTCCATGTTAAATCCAGTTGAAAGTGACATAAAACAGAATTTTACACACCTACTTTCATATAAAAATAAACAGGAATGCAATCTTGAAATTTCTGAACATAAATTAACTGTAAGTGAAAATGACTTAGAAGAACTAAGAGTAGATGCCTGTCCTTACAGTCTGCAGACATCTATGCATGTTTCTGATTTCAATTAGGCATTCTTTAATGTCAAAGAAGATAAAAGTAAAAAGCCATGTTCATACTCTCAACACCATTTCCTTTTTCAAATGTGTGGAGGAATTAAGGGCTTCTTCAGTTCATAGATATAGGTAAAAGCTTATTTTGTTGAATAGTTACAGTTGCTAATCAATTAATGGCAATGTCTAAATCCCTAGAATAGCTGCAGTTGTTCCAATTTGGCAAAACAATACTGGAGTGATGGAAATTTCCTAAGGAAGAAGCTAGAGCTAATTTGTGAGGCCTACCTCTCAGATTTGCTGATTCCACCTATGTTCCCCATTCAGATCATAAGGTCTAAAGAACCACCTTATTATTCACTCTTCTTCTTCCTCCTTCCTCCCTCCTCATTCTTTTCTCTTCCTCTCAGATATATATACAGTCATGTGCTGCATAATGATGTTTAAGTCAATGACGGTTCACATAGATGATGGTGGTCCCATAAGATTATGATGGAGCTGCTTTATGCAGGTAGACCATTTATTATCTTTCATACCACATTTTTTACTGTACCTTTACTATGTTTAGATGTGTTTAGATACACAAATACTTGCCATTGTGTTACAATTGCCTATTCAGTACAGGAACATGCTGTACAGATTTGTAGGCAGGAAAAAACAATGTCCCAGCTCAAAGGAGAAGGAGTTCCCTCTCACTCAAGGTAGAGTCAGCTTTTTTACTCTATTCAGGCCTTCAAGTGATTGGACAAGGACCACTCACATTAGGGAGCGCAATCAGTCTACCAATTCAAATGTTAATTGCATCCAAAACACCCTAACCGACACACCCAGAATAATGTTTGAGCAAATATCTGGGCACCCCATGACCCAATCAAATTGGCACATAAAATTAATCACAGCAGAGACTATACATTAAATGAAAAAGATAACTTTAAACACTGGAATCACACTCTGCACATAGAGATGCTCATATTTCAGAAGGCACAACACTGAGATTCTGAGAATATTCGATTCACGTGCACCATCTCTTTTTTGTTTTCTTTTTTAGGAGACAAAGGTTCACTCTGTCACCCCACTGTAACCTCAAACTCCTAGACTCAAGTAATTCTCCCACCTCAGCTTGCCAAAGTGCTCAGATTATAGGCCTGAGCCACCTTGCCCAGCCCCATGTGTACCACCTTTTGAACTCACTGTAGGGACATAGGCTTACAAAGTTTATGGAGTAAAATGGTGTAGAAATTTGCCCCCATAATTTTAATTTTTGTTATTCTCTTCCATTTATTTTTCATTCCCTCTCCCCCGCCTCCTTTCCCTACCTCCCTCTATCCCTCCGTATTCTCCATTCCTCCCTCTTTCTTTTCAGTCAAAGTGTTAACAGTTTAAATTAAATATACATATGTTACATCCTCACTATGTATGCCTTTCCACTTTCTTGCTATTGCAACAGGATGTTGAATCATCCTTTTCTGTAGGACTGTATAAATTTGGTTTTGGTTAGTGGTTAATGCCCCAAATCTGAGGACAATGGGTAATAAATACCTCCATGTTCTAAGGAGTATTTGCTATACACATCCCCATAAGACCTACCAAACTGTGGCTAAATTTGTCCTGCAAGCTTCATCATTGGTACTAGCCTGTAGAGAAAAAAGACTAGACATTTCTGAATTCACTGAATTAGATGCATTCAGTTAAGTGAAGAATTCACATCAAGGGGAGGTAGGCCTATTGTTGGAGGCATGTGGCTTTTCACTTTTCCTTACTCCATTCTCAGCCCAGTAAAGGAGCTCCAAGAGAACTACTCAGAGCAGTTCGGGGCATCTGCAACTAGGGAGGTTTGTACATAATTCACCAGCTGGATGCTTCCTGAACAACAAAAAAATCATTAACCCCTTTTCCCCCATGTTGACACCAGAGGGGAACATGATGAGACAGCTCTTGGGAAATTCAATGTGCGTCTTTTGTATTGGGGGATAAGTGAACATAAACACTGTGTTTGCTTCTCACCTGGAGAGTAGCGAAGGTTGTTTGGAACCGCCTGTAGGGCAAGGGTGAAAAGAGAGAGTATCAGTGGAACAGGTAGTTTTCCAACTTGACATTTCAAGGATGTGGAGGATTCTCCTCAAACTAGAAAATGCCATAGAAGCCAAGATTGAGCCACCTTGGTGCTAAGATGATGATCTTCTGGGGAAATTGGACCTGGGATGTACTTTCAGGGGGGAAGAACTGAGGGAAACTTTTAGCCAGAATATACATCACTTACATTTTAAGGAACCATGTAGTCCTGAAGCTCTGGCAGGTAATTTTCTGAAGAGCCTATGAATGTGCCCTACAAAGAAGCTCGCATTTGGTCACCAGCCACACAAGGCATTTACAACTAAGGGAAATCTAACATTCCCAAAACTAAGTAAACAGTCTTGCCCTGCCTTTCTTCTCAACCACCTCTCAACCTGATCCTGGGGGAAAATGGAAAAGAATAGATGGAAAGCAAAGCACACAGACCACTTCCTTCTCTTAACATCGGGTCCTGAAGCCACAGGTCACGCCTGAACTTGGAGAGAGGGATGAGAGCAGGAAAGGGGAGCAGATTTGTATTGGATGTGAGATTGAAGTTTTTATTTTGACTGAGCTGGACTTTCAAATCCTTGAAAATTAGTCATGAAACATTTTGTTTGGTGTAACTACATGACCAGAACTCTGTGTAATTTGCACTTTCAATGGTAGTGCAAAAAGATCCATCAGAGCAGGGTAGGGAATAGTGCTTGGAGAAAAATAAAGCCATTTCCTATTTGTGCCTTATCAATTTAAGTACATTCAATAAACTGGTAACATTTTGGGAGTATGGCCTAAGAGTATATTGGGGGAGGGATGAGGTTTGGGAGAGTGACTATAGCCTGTCAGTCTGATTTAGTGCTGGGGGTAGGAGGACACCATTCAGAGTTAGACTCCTTTGCAGCCAGTCTGAAGAGTAGGTTTCATCATTTAGATGTACTCTTGGGGAAATTGTTTTCCCACATCTAGGAGAAAGCATTATTCAAAGTTGAGATTAGTTTTGGGGAATAGTATTGGGTTATGGTATTTGAATAATGGCCATAACACATGGTCTGAGACTTGCTGGGAGTTGATGGAATACCTTAGAGGTCCAGCCTTTGAGATCCTTTAATAGAAGCCCTACATTGGAAGGAGGGAGGGTGAGAAGAGTAATATTAAGTGGACCAAAGGAACAATTTAAAAATCTAATTTAGAAAAAAAGGAAGGCATGTATCTCTGCTCAACAACTAAATCAGTAATTGGCACCTATTTTAATTCAAAGAAAGGAGAATTTTTTGTGCAATCTCAAAACTCAAGGTCTCAATCACTTATCATGGGGATAAGACCTATTTAGGAATAAAAAAATGAGATTCCTCAAATCTTCAGATGTGTTAGGCACCAAGGGTTAAAATAGACATGAAAATTATCTTTTCAATTAAGCAGGTTTTAATGGAAATCAAGGAAACCCAACTCCTCTGTGGCTTCCAAAGAGGGGCACTTCTTTCCCACTCCTGAGAAGCAGGAGTTGACTTAAAGAAAGATTCCCATGTTTCTCACCCTCTAATCTTCCTACTTTCTCTTCCACAGGTGAAGAGAACTGACCTAAGGTTATCTGGAAGTTCTTTTTTTCTTCTCTATTTGGATGAACTTTTATTTTTTTTTATTTTTTAAATTTCAGAATATCATGGGGGTACAAACATTTTGGTTACATATAATGCCTTGGCACCAACCAAGCCAGAGCTGCACATATGCTCATCCCCCAGATAGTGCACTCTGCACCCATTAGTTGTGAATTTACCCATCCCCTCTACACCTCTCCCACCTGCCCAGTACCTGATGAATATTACTTCCATGTGTGCACCTAAGTGTTGATCAGTTAGTACCAATTAATGGTGAGTACGTGTGGTGCTTGCTTTTACATTCTTGTGATACTTCACTTTGAAGAATGGGCTCCAGCTCTATCCAAGACAATACAAGAGGTGCTAGATCACCATTGTTTTCTGTGGTTGAGTAGTACTCCATGGTATACATATACCACATTTTATGAATCCACTCATGTATTGATGGGCACTTGGGATGTTCCCACATCTTTGCAATTGTTAATTGTGATGCTATAAACATTCGACTGCAGATGTCTTTTTTATAGAATGTCTTTTTTTCCTTTGGGTAGATGACTAGTAGTGGGATTGCTGGATCCAATGGTAGTTCTGTTTTTAGTTCTTTGAGTTATCTCCATATTACTTTCCATAGAGGTTGTACTAATTTGCAGTCCCACCAGCAGTGTAAGATGTTCCTATCTTTCTGCATCCACGCCAGCATTTGTTGTTTTGGGACTTTTTGATAAAACCCATTCTCACTGGAGTTAAGTGATATCTCATTGTGGTTTTGATTTGAATTTCCCTGATGATTAGAGATGTTGACCAATTTTTTTATATATTTGCTGGCCATTATTCTGTCTTCTTTTTCAGAGTTTCTGTTCATGTCCTTTGCCTACTTTTTCATGGGGTTATTCAATTTTTTTCTTATTAATTTTCCTAAGTTCTATATAGATTCTAGTTATCAGCCCTTTATTGGATGTATAGAAAGCAAATATTCTCTCCCATTCTGTAAGTTGTCTATTTGCTCTAATAACAGTTTCCTTAGCTGTGCAGACACTTTTTTAATTTGATCAGGTCCCATTTATTTATTTTTTTGCTGCTGTGATAGTTTTGGGGGTCTTGTTCATAAATTCTTTGCCTACACCAATGTCTATAAGAGTTTTCCCAACATTTTCTTCTATAATCGTATGTTTTCATGTCTTAGGTTTAAGTCTGTTATCCACTGTGAGTTCATTTTTGTGAGAAGTGGGAGGTGCAGATCCAGTTTCAGTCTTCTAGATGTGGCTATCCAATTTTCCCTGCACCATTTATTCAGTAGGGATTCTTTTCCCCAGTGTATATTTTTGTCTGCTTTGTCAAAGATTAGATGAAATATGAGGATGGTTTTATATCTATGTTCTTAGTCCTGTTCCAAAGGTCTATATCTCTGTTCTTATGCCAGTATCATGCTGTTTTGGTTAATGTATAGCCTTGTAGTATAGCTTGAAGTTTAATATATAGATGCCTCCCAATGTGTTCTTTTTGTGGAAGGTCTTAAGAAGAGCCTGGGCCTGGAAAGCCAAGTCCATTTCCTTATCTTTCTATTGGAAGAGAGTTGCTATAGTAGGCTTTGTGTGACTAGGTCTTTGTCCTTTTTCTTTTTTCTTTTTGAGGGAAGAGGCTAAATTCCCTGTGGCTGTTGTCATTGTGTATGAACAGGGACTGTGTCTCTAGGAGATTGAGACAAGTCATCAACTGGTCAGATACAGCAGGGACCTTTGATCACCATGAGACTTTGAGACACTTCCACTGTCCCCTACCCAACCCCATAACCTTGAAAATCATGAAATTGGGGAGAAAATCTTGGACTTTGACAGGATATAGAATAGGGGTTCAAGCCAATCTTATCCAGTGCTTAAAGTGAATGAGAACCTTAGTTGATATCTAAGGTGTATATATTATTTTCTACAAAATAATTATTTCAAATAGAATATTTTAAAATGCTTTTTTATCATTTTCATGGAAAAAGATCAAGAGTAACTATTTCAATCTCTTTCAAAATAATAAGAACTAATGTGCTAACTTAGTGGTAATCAGAGTAAAATGATCTAATTTCACACTCGTGTTTTGTGACACTTTACACTCTCTGAGATCAGCCTGTCATTGATTCCCATATGGAAAAAGAATATGAAGGAAAGAATTCACATACCTGTTTGGCACATAGTAAATATACAGTTAATATGTGTTGAATTAAATTCAATTGGAATTTAAAAGTTATTACATGATAAATAATATATAACCCACAAAGGCATGTGACATAAATTGTGGTTCATTGCTTATGATTATCTTAGATATCACCAATATAAATAGATATAGATATAAATACATTGAGAAATTCTGTGACATCTGTTGCTAGTTTGTTGGTTTGATTTTTCCAAGAAGGCATTTGTGGGACTGTTTATTTCTTAGGAGGAGCATAGAATTCAAGTAGTGTGCCTGAAGGTGAACGGTGATCCTTAGACCCATTTGGAAACCAGCAAGCTTCCATTCAGGCTTTCATTCTTCTTTCAGATCTTTCTTTATCTTCCCTCTTACACCTCATCCAAGGAATCACTATAATTGTCCTTCCAAGCACCAGCTGATATTTTCAGCTTCCTGTCTCTTTGCCCAAGGGAAAAGCACTGATTTCCTCTTTGCTATTTGGCAAATGTCAAAAGAAAAAGACTGGCTACACTATGTATTCCTTTCAGCAGCATGAATGAACATCCTGTATTTTTTCCTCAATCAAGGAGAAGATTTAACTAGCTAAAACTTAATTAGCCTAAGCTCGGAGAGTTTTTTCCTATTATTTCTCTATTGCTTCTCCTTCATTTGTTCCTTTTTCTTTCAAGAATTTCAATCTTACGTATTTAAGAATTTCATGGTCTTTATATTTTTGCATATCATGTTTATCCCTAACCATTTTATCTAGGTTTTAGGAGAATTTTCTAAATTCTTCTACCTTATAAATTTGGTTTTCTGCAAGTATCTACTCCTTGCTGCCTTGATGGTATTTTCTTCATTCTGTAGTTGTCTTTTTCATCTAAAAGAAATCTTGCCTGATTTCATATTGCTTTGTTTTCATCTTTGAAACATGCTCTCAAAACTTTAGGACAATACAAAATATAACTTTTCTGATGTTTTATTCAGTTCCATAGGGTAAGTCTATTTCATTGATAGAAATTTGCCCTTATTCCTTAGACTGTTCTTTTTCTTTTCGACTACTGAATCATTTCAAATATCTGCTAAGTCGTTCTGTTCTAACATCCAAACAGAGTGGTGGCTACTAAATTCTGTTAGTTGGGATGGGTTTTGGTACAAATAGTTTATTTTTGACAAGAAAACCAGGACTCTTACTTTTTTGTAGTTTTATTTTGCTAGATTGATGATAGAGTTGGCTATAATATGGAGGGGATTCCTGTAGACAGTGCTGTGCCCAGCAGTTTCTGTGTTTATGGTGGCAGCATAAAGTTAGCTTGAGGACTTTCCCCTTCCCAAATTCTCATCGCTGCCTGTTATAAGCACAGCACTGTCTTCTCTCCGACAAGTAAGTACCCTGTCTACCATTCAGTGGTCTGGCCCTCGAGTAATTCTAAGATAATTACACTGTCCCTTTCCCCACTGTCCCACAGGTCGGGGGCTTACATTCACTTCCTCATGGGGGGTGGGACTGGAGGAGGTTCTTCCCAGGGAAACTGTCCATGTACCTCTCAACTCTTCAATTGGGTTTTTCATTCATGTGTGGAAAAATAACAAAACAATATGGCCCTTGACCCTCTCCTATGCATACCACACCTTTCAGAAAATTCCCAGTTTCTTGCCTGTTGATGAGGTCCTTCTGTTTTCCAATAATGGTTCAAACTTTTCTTATTTTTGTATTTATGTGAATATTTTAATTAATAAGAATGTTCAGTGCAACATTGCTTTTTCATAGTGAAAAACTGAAACCTAACAAAAGGTTAAATAAATTATTTATAACCATTAATTATGAGATCATTTAAATTAATGTAAATCCATTATTTATTTCTAAGTGAAAAAAACATGTTACAACATTTATTAGGTAGCATGATCACCATTTAAAAATTAAATTATATATAAGCAGAGAAAGACAGATCTTGATGTTAGGTGAAGTCATTCTAGCCTTTAAGATTTGAAGAAAATTTATTGATCTCCCATTCCATGTCCTGTGGGAAGTCCAGTATCTCCCCAGTATTTCTGTGAATTTCTGACAATTTACGTTCTTATGCTCATTTGTAATTCTGAGATCCTGCTTCTGGATATCTTGTGCTTTACCTCCCCTGGAACAAACTTGGCCCCTATCCCTTTATTTCATTTCCCCCAAACCATTTCTTTATCAATTAAAAAAAAAACACTGTCAAAGACAGTTTATTGTTGTTAAGGAAAATATTCCCACACTGAAGAAACTTATATTTTCACCCAAGGCATTTGTAGATCTGTTACTAATGACTTGGGTGAATCTTGGGTAAATGCAGGGGTAGCTATTTGACATCCTTGTTCTTTGAATTTCCCTGGCTATTCTGTCAAAGGGAATTCCTTATAGCTACTTTTCCTTGAAGGTGCTATCTTCCTACCAGGCTGCTCAACTTTCAATTTCTTTTCTCTCTCTCTCATTGAATCCCTGTTTGTTCATTCATTCTTTTTTTCTTTTCAGAACAGATTAGTTATTTATTTTATTTCACTTCCTTCCTCTAATCACATGCATAAAACCTCATCATTCTCATCTCCAAGTGCTTATAAGGCATTTACCTAATCAAATACAGTCCCTTTCCTAAAAGGAACTATCTCTAGATTTGGCTATTAAAGTAATTAACTTTACTACCTCACTGCATATATTTGTGATTCTACAGAAATATATAGATAGAGACATTCAACTGGATGATATTATTACAGGGCTGTGGGATTAGGTGTCATTTTACACCTAATTTCATTATTTATAATCAGCATTTCGTATTTTCTAAAACAAATACATATTACTTAATAATCTTTAAAAGCAATCAACGACAGCAAAAACCCCTTTGCTAAAACCTGCATTCTCTCTAGTTTACGTAATTGAGAATAGAATATAATCGATCCCAACTTACCGTTTCAGGTTCTCCAACCTTTTTACATGCATTTTATTTGTAAATTAAATAAGTCCCCCAAAAAAGGGATTTTACTATATATTTTAAAAGTATAATGTAAAGCTATGCTTTAAAAAGGAGGGCATACTATATATTTTAAAACTAATTTCAACAGCATAAACACAATTTTAAACACCCACACAATTTGGGTATGTACATATTAATCTATAGAAAAGGTAGACCAAAATATTTAAGTGGTTTAATTTGGAAAGAAAATAGAGGTTTATTAAATTTAAATTTTTATCATCAGGTTCATGTATTACTATTATATTTAAGATTGAAAAGAAACACACAAAACACAAAGCTTTTCTAGAGCCTTGTAATTTATTTTCCATTGGAAAACACCTTTCAGCTGGGCATGGTGGCTCATGCCTGTAATCCCAACTTCTCTGGAGGCTGAGGTGGGAAAAACGAGGCCAGGAGTTTGTGACCAGCCTAGCAACATAGCAAGACCCAGTCTCTACAAAAAATTTTAAAAATTATCCCAGTGTGGTGACATGCACCTATAGTCCCAGCTACTAGGAAGCTGAAGCAGAATTGCTTGAGCCCAGAATTTTGAGGCTGCAGTGAGCTGTGATTTATGCCACTGCACTCCAGCCTGAGTGACAGAGTGAGACCCTGTCAAAAAAAACCAAAAAACCTTCATAGGTGATTTTGAGAAAACTCGGGGTTAACTGTATTACACAGTAGTAATTTACCATAACTTGATTAATTATGGTATAGTAAAAAGAAAGTCTGCTACTAACTAGTTACATGACCTTAGGCAAGTCATTTTATCTAATACATATTTTGTGATCTGAAAAATACCGGACTGACACTATGTTGTGATGTATAATTTCCAGGTCCAGTGTTTTAGGACTCCCTTGAAAATTAATTAAAATATCCAGAATAAAAAAAAATGAAGATGAGTATGTGTCTGTGGATAGAAATGCAAAGATCTGGTTCTGTGAGTAGAAAACAATGATCCGTTTCCCTGAGAAAAAAATTGTTGAACGCCCACAACTTCTTTGACAATCCTGTAATATACAGGGTGCAGAACTATCCTAACTCTCATTTGCCAAACGTTTCTATATAGTTTTTAATTTTTTTCTATGGCAAAAGTAATCTGATTTTATAGAATGTGTATGTAAGATATTTAATTTCCAACTAGCTGTGCTGGGTGCATCTACTCTGTAGAGAGAAGGATGCTGAAACCTAGATGTAAGCACTTAGTTCTGGGTTATTCCCTCCTAGTAATTGACCTCAAGGAGATGTCAGGCACTTTGCAAAGTCACACCTCATCCTTTAGATCAATTTGAAAATCACTACATTGCTTAAATCCTTGAAACAATATCCCTAGCACCATGAAAGAATGTCACTTCTCTAAGTGCTTAGATTTGGCACTAAAATATATGCCCCCTCTTGTGCCCAAATTAAAACTAATGTTTATATTAAGGCTATCACTTTTATGAACATAACACAAGACACCCTGCTCAGCTTCATTACAAATGTACAGAACTCTGATCTGTAATAGAAATAAAGCTATAGAAATCTGGTTTCAGTAACACTCTATTCTCCTTATTTAAAATTATAGAGTACCTTAAAAACAGTGGAGGTGACAGTTTTATAATAATCATTACCTATCATTCTGGTCAACTGAAATTCAAAAGGCTTCCCCCTGTGCAGGAAAAAGGAGCAAACTCTTAAGAGAAAGAATTATAGATCTTTATCTGGTCCAGTTTTGTTGCTGTTACTTCACTCTTGGTTCCTTAAGCCAGGTATTCCCTAATGCCTTTTCCATATGACACTCGCTGTGAGATCTTTGGGCCATTTTTTAAGTCTACTTAATTTATTGTTCCAAGTATGCTCAAAGTATCTAAATCATCATGCCCTCATTCTGTCATTTTGTTTAAATGTATATAAAACCAGATACCTCCCTTTTTGCTGTGTCTAATCTAAACAATTAGTTTAGATTAATTAGTTTTATATTTCTTATGTTAATTTCTCTGGCTTTCTCAGTTAGTTCCAATGGAGATCTGTTTTATTAGCTTAATAACACTTTTTTTTTCATTTTTTGCTAATGGGTTTTTTATAAAAAAAATTAAGGATTTCATATAAGGCTGAATAGTTAGGAAATAATTGAATGACAGGGATGATAAATGGGTCCCCAGCTGCTGTAACCCCATCAAGTCTGTGATTGGTACTGGATCTGCCTCCCATGTGCCATGGTAACTCAGCAATGGACAGATCTGGTATCAAGCTAGTGCATGACCAGAGGGTAGGAGCAGAATACAGGCAAATTGACTATTTCTTTAAAGGCAAAATTTCAAGGGGCTGACCTACCAAATAAGGGACAATGACTAATGTGTTCTATAGACAGAAACAAAGGAGATGAACAACTATTCCCACAGGTTAGATGCCATCTATTGAACTCCATTAAGCAATCAAATACCAGATGACTCAGAGTCACACTGTTTCTTATGTTAAGAAAACTTCCACTCCACCCACCCCATCCATTAATGCCTCAGCCCATCAGCAAGGAAGGTCTCTAACCTGAGAGAATATGTAATTATAAGGAGGATGCTAATTGAGAGAGGTCTAACTTGAGGAGGGCTCTAATAGGCTCAATTTTAATGATTATCCTCCAGGGAAGAATACATTAGACAAGCAGAACTCTGGAATTGGCAGCGAGGGCACACTTGTGACTGAGAGGTTTAGAGGATGTTCTTTAAGATTCACAACATCTTAAAGGGACTGTGAAGGACTCAAGAAAAAAGATGTGAAGTCACAAGTCCTAGAGGTGCTACATTTGCCTATTTCTCTTTCTCTTTTCTTTTTAAAAATTGTGGTAAAATACACTAACTAACATAAAATTTGCCATCTTAACCATTAAGTGAACAGTTCAGTGGCATTAATGCATTCACATTGTTGTGCAACCATTACCACTATCCTCCCAAAGAACTCTTTCATCTTCCCAAACTGAAACTCTGTATTCATTAAACATTCCCCATTCCCTATCCCCCAAGCTCCTGGCATCTGCCATTCTACTTTCTGTCCCCATGACTTTAATTACTCTAGGGACCTCATGTAAGTAGAATCATGCAGTATTTGTCTTTTTTTGCCTGGCTTATTTCACTTAGCATTATGTCCTCAAGGTTCACCCATGTTGTAGCATGTGTCAGAATTTCCTTCCTTTTGTAAGGCTGAATAATATTCCCTTATATGCATAAACTACATTTTGTTTATCCTGTCATTGGATTATGGACACTTGGGATTCAATGGCCTATTTCTGAATTAAAACTAGATGATTCCTGGACACAATAAGAAACCAGGTTGCCAAAATAGTGCACTATAGAAAAATTCCTGGGATACCACCATCAAGGCCCTATTCATGACAGTTCAGCTTTCTGAGAAAATAACGAAAGTCATAGCATAATTGCTATTTGGTGGGAAGCAGGGGACATAGCACCTATTTAATGAATTTGCTTGGTTACTTGTGGTTTTCATCATTTCTTTTTTACTAGAGTAATAATCACTAGTTTAAATAAAATTCCAACGGTACAGGTTCTCTCTTAAAACACTTGGCACACTTAATAATTTCATACTTCCAATATCATGTGAAAGCTCACCTTGTAAAGATATATAAAATCCTGTAGGCTTTTGGTGTATTATGGGTAGAAAGTGGTGCTTTTATAACAGAAAAATGCATATTTCATACTTTACAAAACAGCTTAATTTTAAAAGATAATATTCACTTTTCTTAAAAGGATCTTTTAGAAGGTTTGGGAATACCAAAAAAAGTTCATAACAGGCCAGTGCAAGGGTTGTCAGCTTGCTGTAATCTCATAGTCTGGCATCTGATGCCTTTTATTCATCCCCTACTTATTTTCTCTCTCATCTATATTTTTCATTTTCCTTTCAAAGTCAATTTCCTCCTTTTTCCTTCTTCCTTAGACACTCCTTCCTTAGCCTTGTTCATCTCTCAGCCTGCTCTAGACTGCTAGATGTCTTCCTAAGCATTGCTCAGCCCTGCTGATGGTTCTGAGAGAAAAAGCAGATGTGAGTGGAATGTGACAGCCAGCTAAAAGATCCTTACTCCCTCACCCATGCAAATGGGTATGTCAAAGTTGCCCTAAAACACATTAGGCTATGATGAAGTGTTAGAGACAAAGAACACACAGATGGAATGTTCTTGCTAATAAAAGCAAATTTCAAATAGTTATTTTGTTCTTAAGAAGATTAATTGCTGGTTTGAATTTTTAAGGCATTTACCATACTAAATAATGCTAACATTTAGTGGTGATATAAATTCTACCCTATTACAGTTAAACATCTGAAAATGCAAATGTTTTCAGTGAGGCTTTTCCTTGGGTTCTTTTCTTCCTTGAACCTCACAGATCTTTGGATTTCTCCATGATCTTAATTGCAGTCTGCATTTAAATTTGGATCATTCCAAGTCTGTGCTGATATTGATGTGAAAATGAACATAAATAGCATGACAACATTTCCCCACACTTTCAATAGCTGTTGACTTTGGTTACAGCCAAATAGACTTGGTTATATTCATTGAACCTTAATTCACCAAAACACTAGCTGCTCAGATGAAAGAAAGGGCTGTCACTGGTATATAAAGAAATCATGGTTTAATTCTCTCTCTCTCTCTCTCTCTCTCCCCCCCACTTCTCTGAGTCTCTGTTTCTCCCTATCTCTCTCTCCCCATCTCTCTCCTCTGTCTCTCTTCCCCTCCTTCCCCCTCCTCTCTGTGTGTGTTTCTCTATCTCTCTCTCTCCCTTTCCTGTCTTTTCTCTTTCTCTTTCTCTCTCTCTCCCTCCTCCCTTTCCTCTTCTCTCTCTCTGTGTCTCTCTCTCTCTCTCTTTACACACACACACACACACACACACACACACACACACACACACTGCTTCTTTCCACTTAAGCTAGGCAATCTCAAGCAAATTCATTCCTCCTGCTTGCCCTCACTTTCCCTCTCTATAAAAAGAAGTTAGACTAAATGATCTCTAAGGCCCTTTCTGGCTCTAACATTCTTTGCTTTAGAGTCTATGAATAACCATGACATTACATCCATATTGCTACTTCCCTTTTAAAATGACCTATACTCCGGGAAAGAGAGTTTGACGAATGTTGTAAAAATCACTTCCTGGAAATGAGGCAAGCTATTTTCATAATGAATATGATTTCATGAACCTAGCTTTTAAAGAAGCAATTTACTTGCCTGGTTGCTAAATTGAAGATTATCATGGAGACAAGTAAATTAATGGTTAATGTTTATGGCCATTTGCAAAATCCACTCCACATTGATAAGTTCTGAACCATAGCCTAGAGAATTTTGTTAAAGGGTTAAATTTCTGTTGTACAGCTGAAAATCTTAAAGGTAAATTACTAGTGATTGAGAAATAAGGCTATAGCCACTGTATTTAAATTTAAATTTGTCGTATGTCAGTATGTACTGAACACACCATAAAGCTAGCTACAAGTGTTTCATTTACTTTAAAAGAGTGACATGGAAATTATATTTCTGATCAAATAAAGGTTTATCTAAATGGTTGATGATGATATTCACCTCCTTAAAATAAAACACATCTATAAATGTGTTTATCTTTCTGAGCCCAAACCAATGAAAAAGCATGCTTATTTACTTGCTACATCAAGTATGATCCATAGCTTTATAAGCAGACTGAGATTAATGGTAGGAGTATCTGTAACCAATATATTAAGCTATTGATTTGGAAAGACATGTCATGCTTATGATTTTATCCTCAAAATATCTCTGAGCATCAGCAACAGTAAACAAATAAAACACAATGAAATGTGGGTTGTGCTAACTTATCTCCTTATCAAACCTTCCTTCATCACATAAACTGTAAAGTTTGGCCAGCTCCAGACACTGGAAAGGAAAATCGCCATAATTGTGGTGGCTCTTACTTTGTTGTCTTCGAAGGGCATCACTGCCTGGGAAAGAAAACACTGTGAACAGACTCAGTCCCATGAGTCTGAAGCGGCACAATAGATGGCTGACTGGCCTCTCTCATAAGGCATAATATTGCTCTTGACTTTTAAAATACAATTGCCTACATGAGCATTTTGAAAATGCACCTTTGTGTTGTGGGATTTTGGCTTGTGGACAAATCCTGATGTAGTATTAATATAGCTGGGCTTAGTTTTAAAGAATTGAGAAAGCATTTTGTATATTTATTTCCCTTTCTAATCCTTACTTTTCTCCTTCTTCTTTTACATAGTCAGATATTAAATATTGAAAAAGAAACAAGAATGTATAAAATATGACTTGGTGGCTTAAATCAAGAGAAAGGATAAAAGATGAAAAGGAAAATAGTGTTGAAACAAAGTGATCTAGATGTGAACTATAATTGCAGACCATGATATTCCACATATTTACTAAGGATATGGCCACAAAATCATCTCCAAGAGGCCTAGAAACCATTAGGGAAAAAGAGAATCTCTATGCTTCAAAAGCCACAATGTCCATGAAGCAGAAATATATTAATTAAGCAATGAATGTGTAATCATTTTTGGTAGAGAGACAGGCCAGGAAGTTTTCTCATGCATCCATGTAAACAGTAGTATTGGTAGTCTAATGACTAAAGTCTCTAACACTATCTCTAACCTAGATGTAACAATGAGTTTCACTGGGCTGTTGCTTAACATGACCTTTAATAAAGGTTAGTGGCGTATTATCATACCAAAGCATAATTTGGGAACAGCCATTCTACTGGAGGGTCAGTATGATTATATCTATGTTCCAAGATCTCTGCTGACATGCCTGAATCCAGGGATGTATTGGAAGAGTGAATGGACCATGTGTACTCCTAGAAATTCTCCCACATAAGGAACTATTCTTTTTAACTCAGTTTTTGACCATGACTGAGTGGCAGAAAGCTGGGGATTGTTTTCCCTGGTAAACAGAGCTCTGCTGCTTTGTGTTGCAGCTGGATTTTTGTACAACCAGACCTGCATGATTTTACAGACAGTAGAGTTGGGAAGAAGATAAACATCACTTTCTTGAAGTGTGAGGAACAATGAAATAAAGGCTCATTTGAAGTATATTATAAAATGAAAAGTAATAATAAGATTAATTGAATATATAACTATTTTCAGGCACCGTGCAAAGTACTTTATATGCATGATCTTATTTATCCAGCACGTCAACCTAATAATAAAAATAACCATTTTCCACATGGAGAGACTGAAGATCAGGGTAATTAAAAAATTTTCCCAATATCCTACAACTTGGAAGTGATGAAGCCACGATTTAAAACCAGCTGATATGGCTCCAGAGTCCACATTCTTAACTACTCTCATATATATATATATATATATATATATATATATATATATATATATAAACTTACTTATCCCCCACTTTGGGCGAGGTGCTGTGGAGGATATAGAGTTAAGTTTTCCAAGACAAGCTTCTCCTTTGCAAAGATGTTTATGGTCTGATGCATAAAGAAACATTTCTGCCTACGTAGAGGTTTTCACTGTGCTAAAAGCTTAGAGGTGCATGTCTAAATCCAGCTCTATCTATAAAAGCAGCAACATTGTCACTCTTTCTTGGTAAAGCACACTTGAAAAGGGGCCATGGGGAAAAGCTGAGGATCAGCAGGCAAACTAAACCTATAAGGACCCAGGACAAGCTTCTGAAATGAGCAAACCCCCAGCACTGGCTACTGGAATGAACAAAGCACGAATAGCAATAGTGGTAGGGAGTTTGAGAGCACATCTAGCCATGCCTGGAATCCCAATAAAGCAGTTCAGAGTAAGGGCAAGGCCACTGGCTTTGCAGTCATGGGTTTTGGCTTCAAATCTCACCCTTGCCACTTACCAGCTATGTCACCCAGGGCAAATTTATTTGACTTCTGAGCTTAGGTTTCTGCAATTGGAATATGGAAACAAACAGCACTAGACTCCCGGAGTTTTATTCAGATTTTGTCTTTTTCTTATTTTTTCATTAATATTTATTATGTCCTTTCTACTTGCTAGATACTGTTCTAAGTGCTTTATGTGTGTTATCCCATTTCATCTTTACCAGACCCCAAAGAACATTTTCAAGTGACCCATCTGGTAAGAGCTCAGTCTGGATCCAGTTGGTATGATTCCAGAGGACACACTCAGTCTCTGAGAGAAGGTAGGTGCTCAAAGATTATTTGTTCCCCTCTCCCTTCTTTCTGCTTAGCAGGGACAACAGTTCCAAATGGACAGAAGCTACTAAATTGCTTCTTTGCAAGCTAAGTCCATTAAATCCTCTCCATTATGAAAATGGCTTCTCTAGTTCCAGAAAGTGCTTTTTATAAGATTCATTAAACTGCCTTTCCCCGTGTACATGTCATTTTATGAGTGTGGCAGAAATGTAGCTATTAGTGCCATGGGTTTTCATAGACTCGTAGAATAACAATGCTAAAGCTATAAAAAAGCCCTTAGGCATCATCTAGTCTACTCCTCTCCTTTTACACATGGGGAAACTGAGGCTTGGGATGGAGAAGTGATTTAACTATGAAAACCCATCAAGCTTGCAATTGAATCAGAACAAAAATCCAGGTTCCCTGACTCCGAAGTCTATGTTCTTCCCACTTTATCACACACTAACACCAATCAGAAACCTTGTAAGCATGTACCACTGATAATTCATTCATTCATTCAAGAGATATTTATTGAGCATTTATCATGTGCTGGGCACTATAGGAAGTCCTGGTCTGAGAAGAAATAAGCAAGAGATTGTGGTTGGCTTAGACAACTCATAATCACTGCTCCTGGAGGAAGGTAGGGGATGAAGGAGAGCAAGGATAACCTTGTAATTCAGCAATTCTTGACTTTGGCTACACACTAGAATTACCTCAGGATCACTTAAAAATGCCAATGCAGAAAAATGTCTATGGAACCATCCTAGATATGTTGAATCAGAATCTCTGAGTAGGGCCTGGGCATCTGTGGTTCTTCATGTGATTCTAACATGTGTCCATAAAGTTGGTAACCACTGCTCTAAGTTCATGTTCTTTTATAATAGTAGGCAAGAAGTGTATAGAGAGGAGAGTGTTCATATGAAACACTAAGGCTTAGCAAGAAGTTGCTCTTGTAGGTTAAAGAAAGCCTGGGTGGAAAGGCAATAGCTCTAGGAAAATCAAAATATGTTAAACTGGTGCTCATAGCTTAGCATATTCATGAATGGGTCAAGCCACGTTGCATGACACTGGATATTTTCTCCTTCCTTATACTGAAGGATTAAAATATATATATATATATATATAAAGATATATATTAAATATATATGTGCATATATAATGAATACATGTGTGTGTGTGTGTGTGTGTGTATGTGTGTGTGTGTGTGTATAATGAATCATCTGTTGGGTACCAAGCACATACTAAGCACTTTGACTTATATGACTGAGTTTAACCTTTATATCATTATGAGGTAGGCGCTATTACTATACATTTTCCAGTTGAGGAAACTGAGACTCGAGGAGAAGAACTTGCTCAAGATCACAGAAGTGGCAGAACCAAGATTTGAACATATGTCTTCTGACTCTGAGACTCCTTTCCACCATGTCATGTTGCAAAGAAAAAAACCTTTTTATAAAATAAAAATGATATGCTATTAAGTCATGCATGATATAAATTGTACAGTCATGATGATGATCAATCACATGTTAGATTGGTCTTTTCCCACCCTAATTCTGTTCTCTCTCATCATGCCTGCCTGCTTCCAATATATCTTCCTGCCATACCAACCAAAGGTGCCATCAAGAAACAGAAAAAGGGAAAACACCTGCCATTCAAACTTCTCTCTTCCTGGAGGAATGCACATGTCACATCTTTGACTTTGAAATCACTTCCCATAATGAGTTTTGCCAAAGAACAGACACAAAGAATTGTGTCTTATTCTTAGCACATATTCTCAGCATGCCTTTTAATAACTCTCATGGAACCAGTTCCATGCATGCTGTGTTTCTGTCTATACCGAGCATTAGCAAGCACAAACAAACATTTCTCTACAATGGTTTGAAATTAGCAAGACAATGTTGAATACACTTCTGTTCTTTTGTTGCTGAAAACTAAAATATGTATTTACTTTCTTCTGAAGTAACCAAAAATTTCAGACTATACTCTGCCTGTCTGTTTTGGCTGCATTTGAGGAAAGCACACCAGTTGACATACTACATAGATTTGAGCCCTGGGCTGCAAGTATTTTCATCTACTTCTTGGAGGTGGTAGGAAGAGTGATGGAAGTATTTTTATTTCATCTGTTGGCAGCCCATTCCCACGTCCAATGTGCTCATAAAAAGTCTCTGCAATGAAAAGCCAGCACAGGGTGTCAGAAGAAATAAAAGGCAAACCAAATTTAATCTTGGGATTTTTTTGGGTACTGCAAGGGGAAAAGTAAATGTCACAATGCTGCCTGCAAGATGCTACCACTTGCATGCCAGCTTCCCTTTCCAGTATGGCTTACTAACAAAGTTCAGTAGCCACTGAATGAGAAGTTTTTTAGAATAAAAACATGCTCACACACACAATGGTTCCACAGACATTCATGCCTAAAAGAAGATAGACTGAATCTTGCAACATCTGTACTTTATGCTGCACTGTTGACTTTGAGAACAGTGGCCGACGTGAAGTCTGCCATATCCCTCAAAGTCATTCGTGCTCAGGCAGGGGGTGGGGTGGGGTGGATGGAATCATAATCATAAAAAAACTCATTAGAACAAACAACCACTATCATTTCATGCTACTCCTTGGACCAGGCTTTCCTGCTCTGATTGCCAGAGTAAATTAGATAGTCAAATCGATCTTCCAAAGCTCTCACTAAAGAGATAAGACATGAGAGATCATTAGTGTCTCACAAAATAATGTTGAGTTTTCTCTTACTTCTCTAGTGATTGTTCAGGCTTGAGTTTAATATTCTATCCGCAGATTTCAAACACCATTAAACATGTTAGCTTTCATAAGTATCACATTGATACAAGTGCTCTTAAATAGAGCTTGGTAAGACCATAACAAGGGAGCTATGCAGATTGCCAAAAATCCTTCCCAGAAAACTAAAAAACCTTGTTCCTTTGTTATAGAACCTTACAGTGTGGTCTGTGACTGCCCTGAAGCTCGGCATCACTACCGTACTGCCTTCACATAATCTGGGTAAATATCTGGACTAATGCAGGACTTTCAGGGGGAACCTGCTCTCAAGCACTTGGAAGAAAATAACTCCCCATGTCTCCTCTAAAATGAGTCTCTCCCTTGGCTGTACATCTCCCTGAGTCGAAAATTGGAAAAGCAAATGCTCTGTGCCAATCAAAGCCTACTGGACCTTGCACATCAGGCAAACTGGAGCTCTGAGGGGAAAATGGTGCTTTCTGCTGCTCTTGCTACCAGCAGCATGGCTGCTTGGGCTCTTGGCACTGCCAAAATTTTTGGGAGGCATAAAAGGCTGCCAGGCCAAGAGTGAGTGCCATCATAAGAGAGGAGAGAAATAAACTACCAATGAAGGGGATTTCTTTTTTTTTTTTCCTCACAACTCCAAACTAAAAATAAAGCACTGTACACTATAACCACTACAAATACAAACCAACACATGGGGAAATGCCCACAAGCATGAAAACACGCAAAAATACACACAAGTTCACTCATAGGGTGGTTGTGAACATGGCATGAATTAATACTTGGAAAGCACTTAAAATATTGTATGGCACACATTAAGTGCTATAAAATTGTTATTATCATTACTTGCATTAAGATTGGCATAAGTCCATGTTGGATTAATCAGAAGAATAAAATAGGTCAGGCGCAGTGGCTCACGCCTATAATCCTAGCACTCTGGGAGGCCGAGGCAGGATAATCACTCGAGGTCAGGAGTTTGAGACCAGCCTGAACAAGAGCAAGACCCCATCTCTACTAAAAATAGAAAGAAATTATCTGGACAACTAATGTGTATATATATGTATATATACACATATATATATGTATATATATATGTAAAATTAGCCAGGCATGGGTGCACATGCCTGTAGTCCCAGCTACTCGGGAGGCTGAGGCAGGAGGATCGCTTGAGCCCAGGAGTTTGAGGTTGCTGGGAGCTTGGCTGATGCCACGGCACTCTAGCCTGGGCAACAGAGGGTAACTCTGTCTCAAAAAAAAAAAAAAAGAGTAAAATACCCCCAATTGTCCAAGATATTTCCTTCACATTTAACTCTTAACGTGGATCAAGTTGTAAGAGGACTCACTTTTCCATATTAAAAGTAATACAGGAAGAAAAATTTAAAAAAATAATGGGAGCAATTAAGATGATGCTAACTAACCATAGAAACAAACAGAAAAAATTCTATCTAACAGACTCCTAAGCAGAACCCAGAAGAAAAGCAGGTATCAATTGGCTGAATAAGATCACCCAAGAGACTTCAGAAAACATTTTCAGAGCCCCACCACCAGACTACACGCACATACACACATACACACACACACATCTTGACTATTAGGAGTCTTGTAAACGGCTATGTGGTTTCAAAGGTGAAAGGTTCCCAGGCTTATAGAAACCAAATGCTAAAATTATTTTCCTGTCTACTTACCTTCTACCTTAGGTTAGAGCACCTCAGGTAGGTAGTATGGTGGTCAGGCTCTCCATGTTTATTTAGCACAACTTAGACTAAACCTGCCCTGTTCAACATCTGGATACAGGAGAGGCTGTCCGTAGCTGTGATTTGTGAATGGCTGTATCCACTAGGGTGCTTCTCACACATAAGCCTAATGCCTCACTCTATTCAATTTTCTCTTCAAGTTATCACGCTTGAGACATATTTAGAATCCTGGAACATGAGAGCCGGAGACAGCCTTTGAGATCAACTGGTGCAACCTCCTCATTTTACACTCTCAACTGATAACTGCATTTCAATTTGTCACCAACATCACTTCTGGCATGGTTAGGGCTGCTAACACTGGGAAATGGGAACTGTTCCTCTTCCCCACGTTCTCAGAAAGGCCGAGGTCACAGCCACCCCTCCCCCAGGCAGTCTCACACACAGTTTTCACTGTTTCCTTTCTGCTGCTGTGTGAAGCAGCTTATAAAGCAACAGCCCTTTGTTGCTGAGAGCAGAACAAAACCCTGGCCTCCCAGCAGTTGAGAGATTTATAAGAACTGAAAGAAGGTCAAAAGGGTAAATTACCTTGTGACTTGTATGTAATCAGCATCTTCTAGCTTGCTACAGGATGAGGCTGATTACATGGAAGGCAAAGGTGAAGACAAAGGAGCATAAATAATCAAAGAAAATGAAGCTTGAACAGGTTATGGTCCTCGTCTTTTTTTCAGTCTTTACACATGGTTCTGCTAAATCTTTTCTGTAATACCATTTAGGAAGAACAGATCTTAAAGATTCTGCCCTGATTTACCTAAAAGTAGGAATAAGGCATTACTTGTTAGTGTGTGGGATTTTTATTTTTAAGAGACAAGAAAGAATATGCTCATAAATTGGAAAAAATGGTCGAATCAAAAGGTGTTGGAGGAGTCACTTCCATTTGGAGGAATCAGTGAAGACTACAGGGAAGGAGGTAGAACATTTGCATTTCTTTCCCCTCTTCCGTGTTCCATTCTTTATTATTTCCTTTCAGGGACGACTGAGAGGACATGATAATATTTAAATACAACTGGCATAAGCATATAAGCATATCTTCTCTCTCTCTCCCTCTCTTTCTCTCTCTCATCCATGCATATAAATCTCAAGAGCCCATTACATCCTGGGAACTTTGTGTCCTAGTTAACACAGCACTCAGCACACTGTACTTCAAGTATCCACTAGGTGACAGCTCTATGAGAGCAGAAACCCTGTGCATTTTATTTACCAGTGTGTGCTCAGCAGAAGGCATAGGGCCCAACATACAGGAGGTGCCCAACAAATATCAGTTGAGGGGGAGCTGAAAGATGGCAGAGTGGTGGTGACCTCCTGGATTCGTGCTCCCGGAGAGGAAGACGTGGATCTCAGTCTGCCACAACGCTAGAGGATCGCTCCCCCACCAGAACAGCGGTGCGAATCCATGGGGAACCAGCGTGGGGCACAGAGAGCAAGAAAAGACTGAGGTGAACGGGAAATCAGATCGTGACAATCTGGAGAGTGCGGGACGGACAATAGAGAGGGGAATGTGGGTCAGCTGTACCCGCCTCACCAGTGAGTGAGGGGGGTTCAGCCCCACAGGAAAGCGGCCTGTTTCCCCACTGACCCCCACACCCACTCAGTTAGGGATCTGCCTGAAGCCAGTGCAGAATCACCGCAGGAGACGCGGGGCTCTGTGGAGAGGAGACAATAGCGGGAGGCATTTTGGAACCCGGAGCCCTGTGGGTGGACTGCAAATGGCGGGAGAGGGTTTGCGCTGGGCTGAAGCGACAGACACCTGGGGGACGCCGAACTGTCTCCTTTACGCGGGCTCCTCCAGCCCCTGCGGGACTCTGAAGATTCTCCCCAAGCACCAGCGACCTGCACGCAGGCAGCCGCCATTGTTGGGGTCCCCAGCCTAGCTGCTGCGGAGCGACTGGGAACCGGGTGGCTCCATCCCCTAGTCCGTGGACCCCCACTAGGAGTTCCGCCTTTGTGTGAGCACTGAGCGTTTCCCCAGTCGCCAGGGAGCACAGCATGGACCTTGTGGACATTGGGGCGGGCGGACTGTCGCCCCCAGGAGCTGCCGTAGCCGGGGCCCTGGGCGAACAAAGGCACCGCCCCCTTCCCTCAGCCACTGCCTTTCCCGCAGAGAGAGGCAGAAACCACCTCGGGAGAGGAAGAGGCAAGGAAAAAGTTGCTTTCCGTCTGCAATTAGATCAGCCCAGTGATGGGACTCTCAAACCGGTTTCGGGCCAAATTAATTCTCTGGGGCTGGTCCCAACAGGAGCAGCCCCCCAGCTGAGGTAGCAAAATCCTGAACAACACGTGAAGGGCTCCCCCTAGTGACAGAGGAGGTAGCTTACCTGGGCTGCTGCATAGCCCAAGATCCGCGCGCACGGAGAGCCTCTGTCCAGCCTAAAGCTGAAAGAGGGGACCTAAGGATTGATCCAGATGGGAAGGCCTCAGCAAAAGAACTCTGGGAGTATAAAGAATCAAGCTGAATCCTTGGCTTCAAAGAGAATTACTAGTTCTCTACCAATTGACACAAACCAAACTTGAAATAGCAATATGTCACAGGAAGAATTTCAAACATGGATCATAAATAAGCTGAATATTATGCAAAAAAAACATGGATAACCAACACAAAGAAACCACAAAAAAGATCCAGGACTTGGAAGAAAAATTCACTAAAGAAATCGAAATATTGAAGAAAAATCAAACTGAACTCCTGGAAATGAAGAATTTATTCCGGGAGCTACAAAACACAGTGGAAAGTCTCAAGAGCAGGGTAGATCAAACAGAAGAAAGAATCTGAGATCGAAGATAACACTTTCCAATTAAATAAGTCAGTCACAGAGATAGAGCAAAGAAATAAGAGAAAAGACGAGAGTCTACAAGAAATCTGGGATTATGTGAAGAAGCCCAACATGAGAGTTATCGGCATTCCTGAGGGTGAAGAAGACAATAAGCAAGGGTTGGATAAGATATTTGAAGACATAATTGAGGAAAATTTCCCAGGTCTTGCCAAAACTCTAGATATACAGGTTCAAGAAGCTCAAAGAACCCCTGGCAGATTCATACCAAATAGGAAGACACCACATCATGAAGTTATCAGACTGAACAAAATTTCCACTAAAGAGGCCATTCTACGAGCTGTAAGGAGAAAGAAGCAAGTTACATACAAAGTAAAATCCATCCGAATTACGCCAGATTTCTCAGCTGAAACCTTACAAGCAAGAAGAGACTGCGGCCCCATTCTGACTCTTCTGAAACAAAATAATGCCCAGCCTAGAATCTTATACCCAGCTAAGCTCAGCTTTATATATGAAGGTGAAATTAAGACATTCTCAGATAAACAAAAACTCAGAGAATTCACCAAGGCAAGACCAGCTCTCCAAGAAGTACTCAAAACAGGGCTACACACGGACCAGCACAAGAAACACCCACAAATATAAAACTACTCAAGAGAAGATAAAAACTCAGTTATCACAATGGGTCAAGTGAGAAAACAGAGTAATGAAATTCAAGCCAACATGAGGAACAGAAATCAGTCTCACTTATCAATTCTCTCATTAAATGTGAATGGATTGAATTCCCCACTCAAGAGACATAGACTGGCCCAATGGTTAAAAATATACAAGCCAAGTATCTGCTGTCTTCAGGAAACTCATCTAACCTGCAAGGATGCATTTAGACTGAAAATAAAAGGGTGGAAATCGATATTTGAAGCAAATGGAAGCCAAAAGAAAGCTGGCATGGCGGTGTTAATCTCCGATAACTTAGTTTTTAAATCAATAAAAGTAATGAAAGACAAAGATTGTTACTACATACTGGTGAAGGGTACAATTCAACAAGAAGACATAACCATACTTAATATATATGCACCCAACTTAGGTGCACCCAGATTCACAAAGCAAACCCTACTTGATTTGAACCAAATGATAGATAACAGCACTTTAATAGTCGGAGACTTTAACACGCCTCTGACAGTACAGGACAGGTCCTCCAAACAAAAAATACACAAAGAAATAATGGACTTAAATAGAATGCTATAACAAATGGGCCTGACTGACATCTACAGGACATTCTACCCAAAATCCACTAAATACGCTTTCTTCTCATCAGCCCATGGGACATTCTCCAAGATTGACCATATCCTAGGACATAAAGCATGTCTTAAAAAGTTAAAAAAAATAGGAATTATACCATGCATCTTCTCAGATCACAGCAGAATAAAAGTAATAATGAACCCTAACAGAAATTCTCATTCCTATTCAAAGTCATGGAAGCTAAACAACCTTCTCCCGAATGATTGTTTTATAAATGAAGAAATGAAATTGGAAATCAAAAGATTCTTTGAATTAAATGACAAAGGAGACACAACTTATCAAAATCTGTGGGACACAGCTAAAGCAGTCCTGAGAGGAAAACTTATTTCCATAAATGCCTATATCAAACAGACAGAAAACTTACAAATAGGCAATCTAATGAATAGACTCAAAGAGCTGGAGAAGGAAGAATAGACCAATCCCAAACCCAGCAGAAGGAGAGAAATTATTAAGATCAAATGAGAACTGAATGAAAAGGACAACAAACAAACCATAAGGGAGATTAATAAAACACAAAGTTGGTTCTTTGAAAACATAAACAAGATTCACACACCTCTGGCTAGGCTAACCAAGAGCAGAAAAAAAAAAAACTCTAATAACCTCCATCAGGAACATGAAAGGAGAAATCACGACCGATGCCACAGAGATACATGACATCATCTATGAATTTTACAAAAATCTTTATGCACACAAATTGGAAAATGAGGAGGAAATGGACAAATTTTTAGAAACACACAGCCTTCCCAGGCTCAATCAGGAAGAAATAGAATTCCTGAATAGACCAATATCTAGATCTGAAATTGAAACAGCAATAAAAAACTTTCCCAAAAAGAAAAGCCCTGGACCAGATGGGTTCACACCTGAATTTTACCATACCTACAAAGAAGAACTGGTGCCCATCCTACATAAACTATTGTCCAATATCAAGAACGATGGAATTCTCCCCAACACATTTTACCAAGCCAACATAATTTTAATACCAAAACCAGGAAAGGATGCAACAAATAAAGAAAACTACAGACCAATATCCCTTATGAATATAGATGCAAAAATTCTCAAAAAAATCCTAGCAAATCGTATCCAAGTGCTTATCAAAAAAAAAAAAAAATCCATCACGACCAAGTGGGCTTCATCCCAGAGATGCAGGGATGGTTTAACATATGCAAATCTATAAATGTAATTCACCACAGAAATAGAAGCAAAAATAAAGATCATATGATCCTCTCAATAGATGCAGAAAAAGCATTTGACTAAATTCAACACCCTTTTATGATAAGAACACTTAACAAAATACGCATAGACGGGGCCTATCTAAAAATCATACAAGCCATATATGACAAACCCACAGCCACCATCACACTGAATGGGGAAAAATTGAAAGCATTCCCACTTCGAACTGGAACCAGACAAGTCTGCCACTGTCCCCATTACTTTTCAACATAGTATTGGAAGTCCTTGTGAGAGCTATCAGGCAAGAGAGCAGATTCAAGGGAGTCCAAATAGGGAAAGAAGAGATCAAACTCTCACTCTTAGCTGATGATATGATGTTATATCTATAAAACCCCAAGGATTCAACCAAGAGACTCCTGGAATTGATCAAGGAATTCAGTAAAGTGTCAGGATGCAAAATCAATACACACAAATCAGAGCAATTCATATATGCCAATAACAGTCAAACGGAGAACCAAATTAAGGACTCAATACCCTTCAAAATAGCAACAAAGAAAATAAAATACCTAGGAATATATTTAACTAAGGAGGTAAAGGACCTCTATAGGGAGAACTACAAAACACTGAGGAAGGAAATCGCAGAGCATGTAAATTGGTGGAAAACCATACCATGCTTGTGGAATGGAAGAATCAACATTGTTAAAATGTCTATACTGCCCAAAGTGATCGACAGATTCAATACAATCCCTATTAAATTACCAACATCATTTTTCACAGATATAGGAAGAATAATTTTACGCTTTGTGTGGAACCAGAGAAGACTCTGTTTAGCAAAAGCAATTTTAAGAAACAAAAACAAAATGGGAGGTATTAATTTGCCAGACTTCAAACTATACTACAAAGCTGTGATTATTAAAACTACTTGGCATCGGCACAAGTGCAGGGACACAGACCAATGGAACAGAACAGAAAATCCAAATATAAAACCATCCTCATATAGCCATCTAATCTTTGACAAAGCAGACAAAAACATACTTTGGGGAAAAGATTCCTTATTTAATAAATGGTGCTGGAAAAACTGGATAGCCACATGTAGAAGCCTGAAAGAGGACCCACAGCTTTCACCTCTCACAAAAATCAAATCACAGTGGATAACAGACTTAAACCTTAGGTGGGAAACTATTAGAATTCTAGAAGAAAATGTAGGAAAGACTCTTACAGACATTGGCCTAGGCAAATAATTTATGAAGAAGACACCTAAGGCAATCACAGTAACAACAAAAATAAAGAAATGGGACCTGATTAAATTAAAAAGCTTCTGCACAGCTAAAGAAACACTCACAAGAGTAAATAGACAACCTACAGAATGGGAAAAAAATTTTGCATACTACACATCAGATAAAGGACTGATAACAAGAATATATTTAGAACTCAGGAAAATCAGTAAGAAAAAATCAAACAACCCTAGCAAAAAGTGGGCAAATGACATGAATAGAAATTTTTCAAAAGAAGATATAAAAATGGCTAACAAACATATGAAAAAATGTTCAACATCTCTAATCATCAAGGAAATGCAAATCAAAACCCCAGTGAGATACCACTTAACCCCAGTGAGAATGGCCTTTATCAAAAAGTCCCAAAACAATACATGTTGGCGTGGATGCAGAGAGACAGGAACACTCATACACTGCTGGTGGGGCTATAAACTAGTGCAACCCCTATGGAAAACAATATGGAGATACCTTAAACAGATTCAAGTAGACCTACCATTTGATCCAGCAATCCCATTATTGGGCATCTACCCAGAAGAACAAAAGTCATTCTATAAAAAAGACACCTGCACCCGAAAGTTTATAGCAGCACAATTCACAATTGCAAAGAGGTGGAAACAACCCAAATGCCCATCAATTCACGAATGGATTAGTAAATTGTGGTATATGTATACCATGGAGTATTACTCAGCTATAAGAAATAACAGTGATACGACATCTCTTTGGTTCTCCTGGAGAGAGTTGGAACCCATTATATTAAGTGAAGTATCCAAAGAATGGAAAAGCAAGCATCACATGTACTCACCATAAAATTGATTTCCCTGATCATCACCTGAATGCACATTGGGGAATGATACCAACTGGATATCAGACTGAGGCAGGGGTGGGGTGGGGGGAGGGGATGGGTGTATGCCTACATGATGAGTGCATTGCGCACCATCTGGGGAATGGTCATGTTTGAAGGTGCTGACTTGGGGAGGTGGGGGTTGGGGGGAGGGGATGGAGGTATGACTACATGGTGAGTGCCAGGCACACTGTCTGGGGAATGGACACGCTTGAGACTCTGACTCAGGGGGATGGACGGGACATTGGCAATATATATAACCTGAGCTTTTGTACCCCCATAATAAGCCAAAATAAAAAAAATAAAATATACATAACCTAAACTTTTGTACCCCCATAATAAGCTGAAATAAAAAAATAAAAAATAAAACAAATATCAGTTGAATGAATTAATGATTATGGCACCAGTTCTTTGGAGGGCTGCATGGTTGTGATTTCAAACCAAACTGAGAAGTATGTATTCCTAGGCAGTGTTTTCCCACACACAGACATCCTGACTTTTACAATGGTCACCACCTTGTTTGCTTCATCCGTGCAGAATTCCAGTGCTTACCAAGGGGTAGGTACTTGAGTATTGGTTTAAGGACATAATGAATACATTATAGAAATCATTTAGCAAAGCACTCATATTAGACCTACATGTTTTAGGAAAGCCCCTTTCTATATAAAATGTACAAGTCTTTTTAAGTAACAAAATTGAGAAAGAATCAAATATAAGTGTTAACTAAATTATAATTCTCTACTTGAATTTCCATATATTGCCATGTGTAAGACATGACTGACATCCAAATTATATTGACCTTGCCCTAAAAATAATTTCAGGTTTACAATAAATACACATGTTGCAGAGTTTCCATATTCCGTATAGCATTTATATGCTCATTAAGCCACCACATACATGTCCATATTAAGGAATAAAGACTCGGGCAGGGCAAAGGCAATATATGTAACCTAAACATTTGTAACCCCGTAATATTCTGAAATAAAAAATAAATAGATAAAATAAATACAAACTAATGTTCATGATATGGAGGAAGTGTTAGCACATTCATTAAATAGGGCATTTGCAAATGTTTCTGATGAAAGTACAGCCCTTTTTTTGAAGCAAGATGTTTATCTATTGATACAAAAGCTTTCAGTGCATATGAAGAAGTGAAAATATCTATGATTTTCATAGGTACTTTGGAATTCCACACAGGCAAGGATATGGATTTCATAAAAGATTTTTTTATGTTGAGACTTTATTAATTATACAAAGCTTTAGTTAAATGTATGTGAGCATTCTGCATGATAGAAACATACAAGATTCTAGAAGGATTTGACCTCTCCTTGTTTCTCATCTTGAAAAGGTAACTTATAATATGTTCTCTAATTACTTACCTCCCTTTCCTTTAGGAATACCATACCGCTAGTTTCAGCTGCTCCAGCTCTTGTTCTGACTTCTAAATTATTCTTCCCACCTCTGGTTTCTCCCCACCCTAGTATGCTATCCAAGGCACCAAAATGATTTTCTAAATACAGATATGAACATGTTACTGCCCATTTCAAACTCACATTGCCTTTGATCTCCTTAGCATGGCATTTGAGGCCCTTCCCGATTTGCCTTAACAGTCCCATTTTTACCTCTCTCCCCTTACACACTATGCTGTAGTTACATCAGATATATTACCATGACCAGAGCATGTCATGCACTTGCACAGGTCTGTGTTTTTATATCTGCTGTTAGCTTTTCCACCTTTTGAAGCTAACATAGTTCTACTCATTCTTCTAGGTCCAGCTCTGGTGCAACTTTTGCTAGTTCTTCCTGCCCAGACTGAGTTAGTGGCTGCCTCCTTTCTATTCTCAACGCACTCTGTATATTCTTCTTTCATGGCATTTACAACTCTACATTAGCATTTGCTTTATACATGACTTTCTATACCACTTGATTGTGAACTCCTTGAGGGTTAGAGCCAGAGTTTTGCATAGTGTTTAATAATAAATGTTTGTTACATGAATGAATGAATGAGTTAATGAGTTAATTATTTCCTCCTGCAATGGACATTAGTCAGCATTCAAAACAGTCCTTTTCCATTTGGAAATCTCTTTATTTCCATATAGTATAATGAGGCCTCTTAAGTTTACCAGAGGTCTGGGAAAAGGAAATGTAATAAATGGGAAAGCATTTTTAAGTAGGCATGTGTAGGCATTAGCTCAAACCTTTTAAAGACAGACGTTACACTCCAGAAAACATTATGAATGAGAAGGTTGAAAAAAACAGTTTGTTGCATAATAGCTAGGAGTGAAAAGTTCTTTTCTTTATCCCTGGGAACAATAAGGTGATAACCCATATTTCAATCCCCTTCCCCCACCTGCTCTTGCCAGTGTTTACCATAAGAAAAAAAATCAAGTTCTTTCATTTAGACTCCTGGTCTTCTCTAAAAGGCAAAAAGGAATATATAGTAATATTAATTGTTCTTGAGTTTCATAATTTTATGAAGATCAGGTGAAATTTACAAATGTCTTGGTGTGGGTAGCATGATTTAAAAACTAAATTGCTGGCTGTAGGTAAAAATTATTTGTTCAATTTACAAAACTGGAAATTTCTTCATCCAAAATTTAATTCACAAATTTACTTTAGTATTATTCGAATCGTGGCACAATTTTTAAAGTAAGCTATAGAATCGTGCATTTTAAAATCATAAGTGGTCTTAGGACCATTTTTATCCAATGTAGATGACAGATTTGGGGAGATATTATTGTCATTGCTACTTATGGAAAAAAATACCTTTGGTAATATAAGATATGTTATGTTTTTAAAAAGCCACACAGCAGTTTTTTAATCTACCAGTTCTAGGGCTAACTAAAAATAAAGGTAAAGAATTCTTCATTTGCCTATTTAAGAATTAAGCCAGAGAGACCTATGTACTTATTTACCAGATCAGCTCTTAAAGTTTATTTTCAATAATCATTACTTGGATTGATGGCTTGTAGCAATCATGAATGGAATTCAATAACATTAAAGTTATTAAAAACCACAAAATAAAATAAAACAAATAATGCCAGAAGTTTTATAAGTCACAAGCTAGCTCTCTACTATGATTCAGCAACTTTCAGCATTCGAATCTAAATCAGATTCAAAGCTTCCGGAATCTGTAGCCATCTGACCAGTCCCAGAGCTCAATGAGAGGTTTCTGGTACTTGAATCCTCCCTTCCATGCTTGAGAAAGTAAAGCAGCCAGCCCAGTGGCAGAGCCTGCCACTCCTCTAGGCTCAAGGCCTCTGCACTACTTGGGACTATTGGATTTTGTCAGACTAAGGAATCAATGAGCAATGTACTGAGTGCTGTTATTTAAAAAAAAAAAATGAATGTAAGCCCTAAGTGCAGAGCCCAACATATAGTCTGAACTTCCTAGGTCATACCAATGCTTACACAGCCCTTCAATAACTTAGGTGTTTTCAGGTCAGAAAGACCAAATACATCAATCAAAGACAATGTTGTCCCTATGACTCGTTCATTTGCATTCTAAGTAAAATCCACGGTTTGTAGGTCAGATATAAACAGACTGATATGTGGTCCAGCAGCTCAGGGTTGCAAACACACCAGGCTTCAAAGGCAGCTGTGAGGTTTGCCTATGAGCTACTCCTATGTGCCTGACAAATACTTGAGAGAAATTTTTGCATGGGCGTCAGGGGAGTCTTTGCTTTACTATTTAAGGAGTTTTGCTATGAATAACTATGAAAACTTATCCAAGTGCCATTTAATAGAAATTCTCAAAGGCTTCTGAAACAATTTCATTTGCAATGAAGCAATAGAATGTAATCGAAATATCCAATCCTGTGAATCAGGATTTCATCATTTCCACCCCTGCTCTAATTTACTGTGTCAACTTTTCCAAGTTCCCTTCCCCTCAAAATGGTTCTCTTTTTTATGTTCTTAAATGGGAAAAAATCCTCTGCTTCCTTATCTTTCCCTTCTTTTTAAGTGTATTCTGATGAGTAAAATCTGGCCTCACTGGAAGTTCTTCTTGCGGCCACAGCTTAGGTGACAGAAGTAAATGGAGAGTTTCAAAAAGTACACGATTTCTTTCCTACAAAGCTTCCTCATATCATACAAAGCCATTTTTACCTGCCCTACAAAAACCAAATTGCTGTTCTCACATTGCAAAATCATCTGACTGCTCGCACCAGCTCCACACCGTTGAGATAACAACTGCATCTCCCCCCACCCCGCTGCTGCTTTAGCACTGGATGCTTTTATTTTTCTTAAACGTACACACACAGAGGCACATTCTGAGTTAGCCAAAAAGATGTGTAAAATGTAAGTTAAAAGTGGCTAAAAGGAGAAGCAAGCACACATTCATTTAATTCAAGAACTCATCTAAGAGGACAATGTAATAAGACATATGAAGTCAGAAAAACAAGAGGATGTGGAGTCTTCATAAAGTAGTGCTCCCATTACAAAGAGATCTGCCTTAGGCAAGAGGAATTTGTGGCAAGTTAAATGATTCATGGATGTCCTAGACCCAGAATGAGTTAAATAATTTGTGAGGCCTCTTGCAAAATAAAAATGTAGGGTCCTGTGTTCAAAAGTTATTAATAATTTCAAGAACCATCAGAGCATTAAACCAAGTATGGGACACTTCTAAGCTTGAGTCCCTGTGCAACTTCACAAGTTGCATGCCCATGAAGTCAGCCCTGCACATATCTAAGACCCAGATGCCCTATCTGAATCTCTGATAAGCCTGAAATTCCTCCCTGGATGACCTCAGGTTCCTCCTTTCATAACCAGACCCCTTCAAGTTTCTCTCCCTTAAAGAATCCATGAAGAAAACAATCATTTTTTTTCCTTTATCCATTTTGCTTTATGCTTTTTTCTTACAGAATGTGAATATTATCATGCTAAGAATCTGATGGTAAAAGATGGATATTACTAAATATGACGCTCTAAAAGATGGATCTGACTCAATAGCAAAAAACAAAAACCCAAATAATTTGATTAAAAAATGGACAAAAGACCTGAATAGACATTTCTCAAAAACAGACATACAAATGGCCAATAGGTATGAGAAAAAATGCTCACTATCACTAATCATCAGGAAACTACAAATCAAAGCCACAATGAGCTATCACCTTACCCCGGTTAGAGTGGCTATTATCAAAGACAGAAAACAACAGATGTTGGTAAGGATATGGAAATAGGGGAATGCTTGTACACTGTTGGTGGGAATGTATATTAGTACATCCACTATGGAAAACAGCATGGAGGTTCCTCAAAAAACTGAAAATAAAACCACCATATGATTCAGCAATCCCATTATTGGGTATATATCCAAAAGAAATTAAATCAGTATGTTGGAGACATATTTGTACCTCCATGTTTATGGCAGTATTATTCACAATAGTCAAGACATGTAATCAACCTAAGTATTCATCTACAGATGAATGGATTAAGAGAATGTGGTATATATACACCATGGAATACTATTCAGCCATAAAAAGAAGTAAATCCCATTATTTGTGGCAACATGGATGAACCTGAAGGACACTATGTTAAGTGAAAAAAGCCAGGCACAGAAAGACAGATACTGCATGATCTCACATATATGTGGAATCTAAAAGAGTTGATCTCATAGAAGTAGAGAATAGAACAGTGGTTACCAGGGTCTAGGGAGGGGTAGGGGAAGGGAGGACCAGGAAAAGTTGGTCATGAGTGCAAAGTTGCAGTTAGACAGGAAGAATAAATTCTGGCCCTATTACATAGTAGAGTGACTATAGCTAATAACAATCCAGTATATATTTCAAGATAGAGGATTTTTAATGTTGTGACCAAAAAGAAATGATTAATGATTAAAGTGATGGATATGCTAATTATCTGATTTGATTATTATACAGAGTTTACATGGTATACATGTTGAGACATTGTACCCATAAATATGTACTATTATTATGTCTCCATTATAAATAAAAAGAGAAAAAGGAGAAAAAGACAGAAAGACAGAAAGAGGGAGAGAAAGAAAGAAAGAAAGAACAGCTATTGAAAAGAAATAGGTCTGTTTATACTTGATATGAAAGGATCTTTGAAATATAATGTTAAATAAAAAGAGAAAAATGCAAACAACAAAAAAAGGAAAGATTAATGTGTACTCCCAGCTTGTGGACAGCCTGTGATTGAACACAGGAGCAGGGACTCTTGGTTTCCTCTTCTCTCCATTTCCCTAATCACAGGGGTTCACTTTCTTAACCCTGCATCACCATAGCAACATCCTGGACCTTGGTCTCCTGTCTACCCAAATTCTCAGATCACTCTTTCTTTCTGCTAGAGGATGCATTGCTTCTCTGTTTTTCCAGTGGGACCCAATGATAGAATAGACAGGACATGGGTTGAAAGTCAGTCAGAACTGGTTTCAAATTATACCTTTACCACTTTTCGTTTTGTATAACAAATATATTTTATTTTTCAATATTAAGTCATTGTTTCTCATAACTGCTCTGTGACATAAATATGATCAACTTGTTTTAGATGAGGGAACTGAGGCCCAGAGAAATTAAGTGACTTGCTCAAGGTCACACAGCTGGTGAGTGGCAGAACTGGGTGTCAAACCTTAGCATACTGGCTCCAGAGTGCCTGCTTTTGAACACTTGTTTATGCTGACTCTTGCTAAACTATTTGTTCTCTCGCTGTAGTCACTGGATCACTGGAACAAACACTAAAACCCCTTAAACCTTGGTTTCCTCACTGTAATACAAATATAACAATCTCAAGTGGTGATTACAAGGAATAACACTAGAAATGCATGTGAAATACTTTATAAGCCCCCATACAAATATTAATAGTTCTATAATTTTTGTTTTGCCTGTAGAACCTTCCATTATTTATGTAATCAAGTCCAAATTTCTTATTCTGGCTTTCAGAACCATCAAAAGGTAAATTCAGCCAGTCATGCCATTCTCTTCGCTATTCTATGTGTGCTTATTTCTGCCTTTACATTTTCAAGCTTGCTGATTCCCTAAGCATTTCTCCAATTCAGAACTCTTTGTGTCCTGCCTGCTCCAAGCAGCCTTCTCAGATAATCCCAGTCTGGTCTGTATTGATCTTTTTCTTTTCTGATCCTGACCTCCCATATCCCTTTCAAGAATGTGTAGGTCATCTTGCCAATTTGGTTATAAATTCCTTGAGGGCAGGCACCATGTCTTATTTCAAGTGTATTCGTTGTGTCTCTCCAACATACAGGAGGTTCTTGAGGCAAATTCAGTGGCTACCAAGTTTTCTACTTTCCCCCAGTGTCTCGCCCCAGGGCTGGGCACATACTCAGCCTGCAGGAACACTTGTGGATTTGTTTTAGATGTGCACAGCATCTGTTCGAGTGTTCAGCACACAGTGAACGCTCCATAAATTGTATTTTTAGAGACAATCTGTTACCACATAAGGACTACCAGAAATTACTCATACTCTTTGTGTAAGTGGATTTATACAATTATAATATTTAAGAGCTGAAATAAGGACGAGAGAAAGAAAATCATACGGCCTTTTGTAAATCCAAAAGGATCATTAGAACTTCTAGTCCAAATGTGTTCACTAGTGCGTCACAGACCAGGTGTGAAATTTGTTGAAAATAATTTGTTATTAATGATAATGTGTCAAGTTTGAGAATAATTTACTATTTTCTATGAATTAAAGTTGATTCCAGTTTTCTCCAGTAATGAGCTCATTTTTATTCAACTGTTTTCTTGTGTGGGAAGGCTAAGTCTACTTTCTTTCTCAGATGAGAAAACTGAGGCTCATAAAAGAGAAGGACCTGGTCCAATGTCATACAGAGAGCAGAAGCATGGAGGCTAAATCCTAGGTCTCTTTGTCCTCTGCTGAATGGTCCTCCCACTGTCCTCAGACCCTACTCAGTCAGCAAATAAGAAAGAATCAGTGTGGTTTAAGAAGAAAGCAAAACAGAACCCCATAAATTTGAACTCTTACACACATAGTGAAAATATTTGTCTCCTGGTCAGGGATCAAGGTTTGAGAAATGTTTCTCTTGGAGAGGCAAGGCAAGAGGAGTTTATGAAACTCCCTATTTCCTTCTGCTCTGTTATAAATTATTCAAGAAAGTATATATTTACCCCTTTCTTCTTAAGACTTTACCTTATCTTTGTACAAATATCCATCCTTTTATATTTGGTTTTGCTCTAGAGAGAAACTCAGAAAGTCCTATTGAAAAACAAACTGCATCAACACAGAAATTTTAGTTTGTAAGAGCAGAAGAATCAGCTTCTTCTTAAAACTTCAGAACATTTCAGCCATTTGCACAGTAGAATTGAACAACTTTTCTGATGGATTTGCACAAGAGAATGTGAATAAATGCAGTTTAAAACTAATGAGATATCTCCCACAAACCCTTCCCCCAAGTTACCCAGATTATTGTTTAAAATGTATTTGCCTTTCAGAGATCAACTTAGTAAATAAATATATCTTTTTTCCAAAATTTCAAGTTAAACGCTTGAAATGTAATCATACTATAAGCCTTTAGTATCCCAATGGCATCTTTTTAAATTTATTTTTTTAAGATGGTAGTTTGGACAAAGATAATCTACATTTACTTTTTCATAATAGTCTATAACATGACAAAAGAAAACACACAGCAAAGTGTTGCTAGATTTTCCTTTCATTCACTAATGCTTTTAACAAGCCCCTCAGAAATCTCTAGAAAACAGAGAAACTTTTTGAATGGAAGCTTTTTCTTCTTTTCCACTCTTGAAAAAGATCATGACAGCTAAATATTACAAGATTGAGTGATTTATTTGTTTTAAGTTAAAATCTGTTTGACCAGATAGAGACACTTTGGCTAAGAAATAAAACTATGGCTGAAGTTTATGATCAGGAAGAGGCTGAACACCACTTGTCTGCTAAAAGCTTTGCTCACGAGAATGCATCATTGAATTTCTGAAGCTCAACTGAGTTGTCCAAGGGTTTGTCAGTCTCCCTGATGATAAGCAACTTGGCAGTGTTGGCTAAAAGGGTTTGGTGATGAAACACTACATGGGAAAATACTATTTTCCATGAAATGTGATAATGTAGTCTTCCTAGATTGACTCATAGTTTAATTTGCTTAATTATCACACAGAATAACTAAATTCATTCATCAAAAAAATACAATACCCTTGAAAAACAGATAAATGGGAAACCCATCACTTTCACCCCCCAAAAAAAGCAGTAGGATGTTGTGATTTACAAATAAGTAAGAAAAATGGTTTAAACTTTTTAAACTCAAGCTTATGAATAGAAAGTAACCTAAGACAAAAGGACAAATGGAGTCCTGCAGAAATAAAATCAGAGTAGGGCTATATCCAAAGTAGACAACTGAAAAGAGAAGAGGTTTAAGAGATTTTCAGGCTTAAATAATAATTGTCTCAATGCCCTGCTTTCTTTTGTGGGTAGCATCCACTCTCAAAGTAGCCTAGAATCATAGAGCACTAAAGTTGGATGTGTCCATGGAGTTCATCCAGTCTTCCCCGAAAGGAAAGGTGAACTCCAATGGGAGCCGTGAGTTGTCTTCACAGCTTTATAGCCACACTAAGATCAGAACCTCAGATCCTAAGACTCTTTACTGTGAAATACCACCTGTAGGTTCTTATTTTGTATAAATTGGACTTTATGAAACAACCTTATTCTAACCAAAATATGATTTAATATGGTCTTGAACCCAAAGAATTTCTCTTCTATCTGGAAGACTTAAGAAACAAACCAATCAAATACACAGAGCCAGAGGAAGAACGAAATGATAAGCCTCGGAAGAATTCATCATTCAAGTTTATCAAGGAGTGCATTTTCTCTCAACTTATAATGTCCCAATTCCAAAAGCCAATAACACGGCAATCTCACAGCTCAGCAGTAAAGCTACTTTTAACTGTATTATGAGATCATCGGGTTCGATGGACAGACCCAAGTATCACTTAAAATCAAGCCTGCCTGCATGTAATAAACTTTAGATTTTGTTTATGTGTTACTATACTTCCCTGTTATTTTCATGATGTGTGTGTGTGTGTGTCTCTGTGTTTCTCATAAGTTCTGAAAATGTTTGAACTAAATATTTAAGATTTCCTGGAACAGCTAAAAACCCATTGTAATTATGCTTTAAACTTAGATCCTCCAGTTTTTAACCATTTCTTCAGTGTTCATATGAGAACCAGAGCTTAATTTATTCATTAAGGAAATGCTTATTGGAGAGTTGAGTATTATGCTCCAAAACACTATGTTAGCTATGCACAATATGAAAGTAAAAGAGGCTTGAGAAGTGAGGGATTTGGCCAAGGATTACCCAAAGGAGATTCCATTCACCAATCCTGTCTGCCTGACAGTCACTTTGTCAGCTGAAAGGTATCTTAGGTTGTATGTTGTATCCCACATTCTGTCAGGATCAAAATGTCCCAAAACGCTGGGTAACAGTGTGACAGATAACTAGGCCAAATGTTCTTTTTATGGTAAATGTTGATAGCAACCATAAAATAATATCTTAAATTATAATTAACAAAAATGATGCATAGCTAATTACAAAACAGTTGCACAGGCAAACACTGATCAGGTACATTTTCAGCCCCCATCCAGGAATGGCAAAATCTATTTTGATGTTTTTTTGCCAGTATAGACAGACACATTATGAAGTTAATATTTTATATGACATGTGTTCAGAATGGAGATCTGTACATTACTTTTATTCCCATTTCATTTCAACTGATCTTTTTAAAGGATCTAATGATCTGGTGTACTACCACCAGTTCTCATACTTCAATAAAACACTTTAAAATGTGGCTGTTTGAATTGTTTCAGCTACCCTATGAAGGCTGTATGAATAAACTGGATAGATTATGCATTTATTACCAATCTTAAGAGGGGATAATTTGTTTTAAGTCTTCATGTACACCACAGGAACCACAATTCCTTTGTTATGTTATACATTTGTGAATGGGCATAACTGGCAGATATAGTCTAATGTTAAACCAATGCAAATAGCCAGAGAAGTCACTTTGCTATAATATCACCATAATCACAGGAACAAACGAATCCCTCCCTTTTCTCTCTCTTGTTATTTGTTCTAACTCTAGTCTTTGTGAATATAGTTATAGCATTTCTATTAATGAATTCATAATTTCTATCTGTTGGATTTGTGAGTCAGTGTCTTATAAAATATAAATTTATTAGATTACTTGTCATATTAGAATTTTATAATAAAAACAATTGTTTTTGGTGTGGATGTATGTGTGTGTGGTGGGGATAGTGGAGATTCAGTAAACATTCTTTCAATTCTTAGATTACTTGAATTATTTTTGTTGTTTACTTGTAAGTTTTTAAGTCTTATACTAATGGATATTCATGGAAAAGTATTAATATGTGTTTTTAAAAAGCATTTTACCTCAAACATGTAAACTATAATCATATAACCAATTGAAACTTTAATTTGTAAACATGCCAAAGCAAAAAGGACCATTCCCACAATATTTTGTTATTAATTCCTCTTCAGATTTTAAAGAATGTTTCTAATTTAAAGATTTATTTTTAGAGAATATTTATTTATTAACTGAAAGCTAACTACAGCATAAAATAACTGTGTAAACAGTTTATCCAATAAAATACAATATCATTTGATCACATTTCCAATATTGCATTTTGCCTATTAACAACCCAAAATATGACATTTATTGTTTGGAAAAAAATGTCACTAGTTGGCACAGAAGTCTATTTACACGAGAGTTTGTTTCATTTGCCATTTATTCCAATAACTTGAGAACAATTATTTGCAACTAAATCTAACAGTATTTGTACAAGTACTTTCAAGCTAAAATACTGCTAAAAAATTCCAATACACATGCAATTCAATATGTTTACATAATAACATATATTTATTATGTAACATGTGACTCTAAGAACTTTATAGAATATGAATACAGGAGTCACTCTACCCTCTACTAAAACACGGCCACATCTGAGATAAGAGACACTGCCGAGCAGAAGAGTCCTGCGTTCAATCGAGTTAAAATGGGTTGACTACTCAAACTGTTCAGGAATGCTACTGTGCCATCATAGAATCACTTGATAGCTCAATTCACACCAAACTGCAACAGACTTTCAAGCATGAGACCTTGGCAACCCACAAACTTGTAGCACAAGCAGCCTTGGCAGAACACACTTATTATGCAGGTGGGCTCTGTTTTAAGCAAAGCTGACATTGAAAATCCAAATATACAAAACAGATAAATTAGAGAATGATTCTTTGTATTATAAAATGGGCTTTCTGCTTTAGAAAATGATTCAGAAGTTTCCTCTAAATGGCAGCTCCCCTAATGTGTTTAAAATACAATTTGGTTTATGAAATATCAATTTATATGTGACTTTTTACACAACCATTGTGAAGCAAAATATATCTATATACAATCCTTAATTTTCCCTATGAGTATTAAGGTAAGTATCTTATCATTGTATTGGTAAAAGACACTTAGGCCGAAATATTATCTTTTAAGCCACTTAAATATGAAGTAAATATTGTCTCTAAAACATAGATATTTCAGAAAATTTAAGTGCATTTGTGATTTTTGTATTTATAATCTTGGTAGTCATCTTTACAAAGTAGATCTTTAGATAGCACAAGTATATGGCTATCTTTAGGCCATAATATTAGGCCCTATTCTGCAGAAACAGTTTTATTTTATTTTGGTGGTTTTATTCCTTTTAGCTGTGTAACTCCAAAGAGATGATAGTAGTGGTTACACTGTAGCTAGACTATTTATGATAGTTCAGTTTTATACTTCATTGCACAGAATTACCTTTAAAAACTTAACCTCTTACATGGCATTACTGTTTCACTGTTTACTCTGGGTGATTGTCATTCAGGTAATGTTCTCCTCTATCGGCATTAAGTGCCTTGCCAGGGTGAGAGTGGGCAGTATGGGGTAGGGTGGGGATGAGGGGAGTGTGGTGGGGAGGGAGAGGTAGGGAACCTGCCCACTGTATCTCTGCTCCCTCAGCACACAGCCTAGATCCTGGTATTTAGGCAGCAAGCACTCAGTAACTATTTGCTGAATAAATGAATGAAGAAATGAATGGATTAGGTGAATTGTCTGGAAGGCTTTCTTCACTCTAAGATCCAATCCAGTATGTTTCTGGAATGTGTACAATAAAAATGAATTTTCAAAGTCTAAAAAATCATAGAACCTCTCTCTCATTCTTTATGTACTGTTTGTAAAATTCTTGGAATATTGAGCCCTTGGAAAAATATTGATGACTTGGAAACATTTAGAAACATTAAGTCACCTTAGAGGTCAGAGGACAAAGAAGAGGAAATTGAAGGGTCATTTCCTTACTCACCAACTACCAGAGAGAACTAACAAGGCACACAGGTTGACCAAAGTTCAGAACCAAATTAGACTCTTGGCAATTGTGTCCAGACTGAGAAGTGGTACTTTTGAGAATTTCAATACAAATTTAGCCACAGGTATATTTGGAAACAGTGAAAGCAACTAATTAAAAGATAGAATAGAAAGGAATTACCATTTGCCATTTTTAGGGCATTCTGTAGGCTAGAAACATTTCACTGTGATGATGCTCATACCCCTTACAAGCAGCATGTGAAATAAAAGTGAAACAACAAAATCCAGCTGTAGAAGATAAAAATAAAAATCCTAAAATAAAATATATTTGAAAGTGCTTGAGCAGATAAAGGAAAATAGAATATAGTCAGTGGGGATGCTAGTAAGTTAATAGAACTTAACATGCTTATGATTGCATTAGAAAATAAAGCTTCAAAATATACAGTGTATTATGCTTTTAAATAAAATAGTGTGGACTACATTCAAATGATTTCATCTGACAACCTAATGCAAATAAAATACAAATCTAAGAAGCATGAGAATATGGAATTAAACTATAATTATTAGGCAAAAGAGTTTATGGATTTGAGTTCTTCCAGGAGGCCTCTTTAAAAGCCATACAACTAAATGAATATTAAGGTATCTCTGTTTAAGCTTAATGAGTTAAATTTGCTATGGACATTTTACAGGAGTCACTTTACTTTCAAAAGAACAAGAACAAACATTGAAGTGAAATCACTACATTAATATCTCTAGTCATACAGTTTAAGCCTGAAGACTAGCTTAAGAGAATATATATGCTCATTTGCCTTCATAATCACTTCCTAAAAATACCTAGCTCTGTATCTGTATTTATCTGCACCAAATGAGAGCAGCCAAAAGAGGATTTTTGAAACTCTTTTATACATAAATGCTTCACTCAAAGACAAAGTGGTTTCCAGGAGCCATCTCCAAGTTATACTAGCATTATATTCTAGCTCCTCTTCAGTGAAAAGTAAAATCTATGTACATTAACTTGATTGTTCTTAATTTCACCATTTTCAACTTTGATCTAATGGATTAAAATAAGAATTATGATCTCTAATCAAAGAATAAACATGTTAGGTTGCCACTGTAGACATTCAGAAATTTTAGATTGTTAAAGGGATTGTTTTTCCTGAATACACTTTCTGCACACACACACACACACACACACACACACACACACACAATTATCTTCTATTGTTTTTTTAAAAAGAAAACAGCTATTTTGCACCAGTAAATATTAATCCAGATAATTTGGATTTAAACTATTTCTAATTGAAAACCTATCACATTAATTGTTTATAGTGACAGACAATGAGCTATTAGTCATTTTAAAGCTTTAAAAGTAAGTTATCAGGATCCACTTTAATCTCCACATGATAATAAAGGATTATTATGTGCAGTAACCTATTTATGAAAAGGAAACAGTGTGCTTCTTTCAGACGCCATCACTTGCTTTAATAAGGAATTCAAAAGCTGCACTACTTTATATGCAGATCACCATCCCAGTTGCATAAGGATTTACAATAGACAAAACAAAACTATTTTTTGTTGTAAAGAAGGGCTGTTTGTTTAAATCACACAATAACGTTTGCATCTAAAAATTATCTACAGGCTAATAAGGCTTCATAAATATCATATAGACTTGGTTAGTTAAAATCATTTTAATGTTAAGACCAAAATGAAAGGCTTGCTCAAGCTGACAAGGAAGAATTCAAGAAACACACGTCTAAAGAAGGCAGAAGGGAAAAGATGCTTACTATCTTGGTTTAAGTAACTATTAACTGATTTGGAGATGCAAATAGTACATGATTTGATAGCACCCCATTAATACTTCAATTAAACTCAAAAGGAAAATGCTGCTTTGTCAGAAAATGTGAAAATTGAGAAGGATTCTGAGTCAAACCTTTGATCCTAAAAGAAATAGAAAATAATATACACATTTTTATCTCCATTGCCTTGAATTTGCAGAGAACTTACTTGGGAAGTTTTAATTTTACCTTTGAAGTCTTCCTTCAAGGTATTGAATGGCTCATATGTCTTTATTAAATGAGGTGTGTGGCGGCCTCTACTGGTGTGTGTTAATAGAAAATGTTTCAATAGGCAGAAAAAACACTAATTTCAATTAAAAAGTTAGAAATACAGACTCTTTCATTTAAATATATAAAAATATCTAATTTAATGAAAAAACATATATTACAAATTGTGTAATGTACTCTTAATTAGGAAAATAATCTAAAACACTGACCATGTTAGTGTAAAATAATGATTTACGGAAGGGCATTAATTGTTCAATTCACTCTGATATTGGGTTAAATATATTTTATTAATGAATTATTAATCCAAGCTGAGGCAGCTTATTACCTCTAGTCCATTGTTAAATCCCTTTAGTTGACTTAAATAAAATCACTTAGAACAAACCCAGAGGAAAGGAAATATTTTACAGTTAAGTCTACAAAGTCCTATAACTAGAATCATTTGATGACAGGCTGGTTTTTGTAACTCAAGCAAACTGTATGCTGACTTAATATAGCTGAAACACCAATCTATTTACAGTGTTTTCAATTTCAAAAATACAACACATTAAAATATGTTCAATTTATCAAAGCTAGAAGCAACATTTAAGTAATGTACTTAAAGTGCGAAGGCACTTTAACACAAAGAAGTGATGCCCAGTGGCTATACTTGGTAACTGAGTATAGAAATACCATATATCATTATTTACAAAAGAAGTTACAGTCCCAAACGGTCTTTGGGGGATCTTCTACAAAATACACTAAATATCCATTTTCATTTGAAAACTTTGCTTATTCTTTCCTAATTCACTATAATCTCCTCTTTCCACTCCCACACTGCAAAAACAAGATGGTTTTGAAACAAAACCATAAACAAAATTTATGAAAAATGCATTGTAGAAACATTCATGTTCACTGATGATTCTTGAGAAAAGAAAGAAAAAAAAAACAGTAGGGGAGGAGAGCAAGAGAGAAATAATTTAAAGGAAAACTTGCAAAAGCAATATCATTGCTTCACTCCATCTCCCAAATATTTCCAGAGTCCCCTGTTAACGCTGGGAAAGGGAGAACACAAACAAACACAAAAGCAAACACAGTGCTTCCTACAGTTTGGAGCAGCATCCTTTGATGCCATAGGGTTGTAAATGATTTCCCTTCACAGCTGACTGATTGCAGTTTGTTTTTCCAGAACTTCGAGGTAGTCTGGTTCTGACTGGGGCTTAGCTTGCAGTAAAGGGTGGTCAGGTTTTGACTGCCCCACAAAGCATTTCCTGGGAGTTCCATATAAAACGGTTTTATTGATTCTGTCTTGGTTTTGGCGTCGAGATTCATAAGAGGGGGCGAACTGCCTTTTAGGTAAGGTACAAAAGTTATAGTGGACTAGGCCTGCACTGGGGAGTTCCTTGACTCGCTCAGCAATATTTTGATACAGCAGCTCGGGCTCTCTTGGTGTGGCCTGCTTTTCTAGCAACTCAGTGGCACTTATTGTGTATGCAAGTGTGGCTGGCTCTTCTTTTTTCTCTTCCAAGTTGCCATAGCTAAACTCTTGCAGGTTTCGGTAATAGGCTACTGGGTCTCCTTCCTTCTGCATGTAGATAGGGTTTTGGCACATTTGACCCACAGGTGGGGGGATATAGTTATAGACGTGGCCATCTGTTTTATCATGAGTCTCCGTGTTGTAAGACCCATACTGTAACTGAAAGGAACTTACGTCTAGGTTGTTGGCACTCCTGGGAACACTTGGCACTCCCTTTCGGCGTTTCAGGACAAAGACGAATAAACCAGCCCCAAAACAGACAGATAAGATGAAAACAACAAGCAATCCTAAAATTAAGACAGAAAGTGGAACTTCAGTGTGTAGTTCAGGATAGGAACTAGGAGACACACTAAGTGACCGAGGTGTGTCTGTATTGTGATTCATTGACAAGATGGTCCCATCTGACAAGTTTGGACTATCTGGACAAATAGCATCCCTCCCCAGGAACTTCAGTATCTCCCCTGCGTGCTTAGCAGGAGACTCACAAGTCACTTCATTGATGATGACAGGGGAATTGGCATGTTCTGTCCAGTCCTTTAGCCCCATGATGTCACAGGTACAGTCCCATGGGTTCTCTTGCAGATCTATCTGGATAAAAGCTGGAAGCTGATCCAGAACTCCTTTCACAGGCAGGTGAGAAAAATGGTTGTTTCTCAGATTCAGCCTGGTGAGGGCTGTGCCCCCAAATATATTATCAGGTAAGGACCGCAGTAGATTGTTATTCAGAAACAGTAGCTGTAGGTTAATCAAAGCATCAAAGGTCAGCGGCTTAATTTCCTTAATGACATTATACTCTAAATAGAGATATTGCAAGCTCTGCAGTCCATCAAACATAGAAGGATACAGCACTTCAAGGTAATTGCCATTCAGATAAAGTCTACGTAAACTGGTCAGGTTTGTGAAGGCACCTTCCTGAATGACTGCAATCCTATTGTTTCCTAAATGCAACAAATCCAAAGAACTGTATTCTAAGAGGTCGTTCTTATAGACAGTTTGAAGATAGTTCCCCGTTAGGTAAAGTTTCTTTGGACTGGTAGGTTTAGGCTGCAGGTCAGAGATATTAGTGAACTTCCTTTCTTGGCAGTTTACGTTTAGACCATTGTCTGAGCTCTGAGAGGTGCAGACACAGCTACTGGGGCAGGTGAGGGGCACAGGGGACTTGGTCTGATACACCATGATCGGTCCAAAGCTCTGCCTGTCCTTTGACACAGTTACTCGGGGAGTTGGACGATTTCTCATTTTGGGAGGCCGGCTGGCTTTTGGAGCCCTTGTTGGGTTGAGAGCAGGATTCATTGTAGGTGACAGCCTTTGGACATGTGTGTCAGCATGGCTGCCCCTCTGACTGGAATCACTGGCACTTTTTCTGGGACAGAGGTCTTGCCTGGTCAGTTGGGTCACGTCTTTCCCATGCAACCTAAAGGGAGTTTCACAGACAATTTCTCCCACAAAAACAGTTATTGTGTCCAGCCAAGCTTTGAGAGGAAGTAAGTCACAAGTGCAATTCCATGGGTTTTCCTCCAGCTGGATCTCCATGATTCCTCCGATATGTTCAAGAACACCAGCGAAAGGCATTACTTTCAGCCTGTTCCCCCTCAGGTCTAAGTGGGTCAGCAAGACAAAGCGAAACACATTGCTGGGCAGGGACAGAAGAAGGTTGTCATTTAGGATGAGCACTTTGAGCTTATTAAGTTTGCTGAATGCCCCTGCCTCAATGGCACTGATATAATTATAGTCGGCCTGGAGGTACTCCAGGCTCTCCAGGCCCAGGAAGGTGTCCTCCCTCAATACCTCGAGCTTGTTGTTGTTAAGGTGCAGTCTCTTGAGAGTTTTCAAGCCGCTGAATGCCCCCGTTCGGATCTCTTGTAGCCCGTTGTTACCTAGGTGAAGAGTCACTGCGTTGGAGTAATTGACAAATTCATTTGGGTATAGTTTTGTCAAGAGGTTTCCATTGAGAAAAAGCTGATAGATTCGATACTGGGGGGGCTGAAGCAGGCTGACAGTTGTAAATCCTTTGTTTTCACAGTTAATATTCAGTACGTTTTCCTTCTCTTCACACAGGCAGCGGATCTTGCAAATGTCTTTGGCAGTTTTACGACTCTCTGTGTGTAAGATCCCGGCCACGGTTAACACACTGAGGAACCAAACGCTGCTCAGCATCTTTAGGCACCTTTGGTGTCAGCTCAGGTACCTACAGGCAAACCTTGGGGGGGGGCGGAGTAGGAAGCGGGACATGGGGAAGAAAGAAACAAGGAAGCCCAATTAAAATGGCAAAGCAAAGACGCAGAGTGGGAGGGAAGGAGAATGAAGGGGTGGGCAACAGGACAGAATGAAATCACTGCGTTTTTCAAAGCAGTTTCTTCTCTCCTCTCTCTACCCTCCCCCCAACCCCAGCCCACCCGCACACGCGTCCCCCACACAGGCTTGCACCTGATTTCCCGGCGGGTAACAGCTAGCCGCGGAGTCATTAGTAACCGAGTTGTCTTACTAAATCCAGCCCATCTCCTGCTCCCCTGGGGTATCTCGAAGAGACCTCTCGGGGGTCTCGCTCGTCTTGGGCTCGCAGCAGAAATTGCTTTACTTTTTTTAAAAACTGCGCAAAAAGGGGGTGGGAAAATCGGGAATCAGGGGGCTGCGGGACTGGAGATGGCAAAGACAATGGGGGGGTGGGGGGGTACTCACACATCAGGAGAAGACGGGACTCCCCTCCTCTGCAGTCCGCCAGGAGTTTAGCATCTTCAGGAAGAGAGGGAGAACAGGGTAAAAGAAGACGCCGCTTCCAGGGGGGATGCCCTGCTTTTTGTTGGTTGATTTAATTTGGTTGGGGGGGGTGCGCAGAAATAAAACATCCGGCAGGCGGCAGGAGAGGAAGAGGAGGGCTGGAGCGGAGGAAAGCCGAGCCACCAGGGACTTCGGGTGCGATAGCGTAGGGAGGTCAGGGAGCCGGCCCGGTCGGCTGGCGGCGGCGACGGCGGAGCCTGGGCGCGCGTTTCCAATCCGGTGGCGGCGACAGCAGTGCGTCTAGCAGTTTGAATTTGAGAGGCTTTGCAGGCTCCCCGGGACAGGGCTAGGGTGACGTCACAGGGGAGGGGGCAGTCAGAGCATCCAGAGCGCGCGGTGGGGGAGGGCGGGGAAGATGCTTCCCTTCCCTGCGAGTGGCTTTGCAAAGCTCAATTCTCGGCTGCGTCAGTTGATTCTGAACTACTCCACTTCCAACCTGGCTGGCAGCTGGAGAAGCTCCTGCAGAGGGGTTTCTCAAGGAAGGGATCCGCTAAGGGGCCGGCACTGCCCGCACTCCTAGGCCCCTCTGAGTGCTCGCTTCCCCTCATAACCTCCCTCACCTACACATTGCGTATGGAACAGTGTCCTGGCCATTCCAGGGTGGTCTTATCCCAGATTCCCAAGCATGGGTTCTAATCGTCCCATGAAGAGGTGTGGGAGTGTGGGGTGTGCGTGTGTGTGTGTGTGGTGTCTCTTTGCTACAGGATTGGTGCCTGTATGCCAGCTCCTAGCTCGAATGTTCTCTGTGCAGAGAGTAGGGTGTGTGTGCCTGCACCAGTGTGTCTGTGTAGGAGGGCGAGGAGTTCTCCTGGGGGATTTATACATACAGAGCTTTGTTTCAGTGCTGAGAAAATTACTTTCTGGGTGGTGACCAGCCAAACAGATATTTGCCTGGACTCTGAAAGCCAGCTCAACTTTAGCTTATAGATTGAGATAAACAAAAACAAAACCGTTCTCCCCCTGAGGTTTATACTTAGTCAGATAATGAGGTTTAAACATGTACTTTTTGCCTGGAGGAAGGAGAAGAGAAGTGGGTGTCAGAAAAGCACTGCCAGGCTGAGCCTCAGCTGGGAGTAGGAGCCCAGGGAAGGGTGGTTGAGCCCTCCAGGCTGCAGAGGCAGAGGAGCTAGAGAACAGAGACGGGCACTGTAAGAAGACCGGGAAAAGGAACTCTGGCCAGAGACCCAGCTTGCCTGGGTTCTGCTCTGGCTTTGTCGCCAGGTATGTCACTAGTTTCTGGGTCTTTCTTTCTCCATTTGCAAAAGGATGTAGACTATGTGGGCCCTCTCAGCTCTGACATTCAATTTTGGTTCAAATAACCTTTTTAGTGCATTACTAAATGGCCAGGTATTGGATTTTTGCCTTCATTGTCTCTTTTCTCCTTAATTATCTTACAACTCCCCTGGACCCAGGAATCTCCCAATCGGGGTCCATTTGCAAGGTGTGAATATTGCTTGCTGTTGCCTATAAGGGCTTCTCTCTGGTGGGAAGGGGTGATGAGTTAGTAAAAGTAGGGAATGAAATAAAGTGGGAAAAGGAAATGTTCAAACAATGTGCCTGTCCCACAAAACACTTCAGTTTGCTTTCCCTTCAGTTCAGACCTGCTGCAGAGAGACTCAACACAGCGTCCATTGTCTGGCCAAATGTGGAATAGACAACCACATAGGAAAAATGAGCTATTTGGGAACAGAAAGCCCCCTGCTTCTCCCCTCCTCCCTCCTTGTTAAGCCCTGGTCCTAGGATGGATGGTTCAGCTTATACAAGCTCCTTCCTCCCCAAGAAGGGCTGGGGTAGTTTATAAACTCAGACACTAAGGCAACCTGTGGTGCAGCGATCTCTGGGCATTTTTCTCAGGCTTTCTCCCCTCAACCTCCATACCTTCTCCTTCCAAGAAAAGCCATGGACCAGACATCAGAACTCCTCTTTGCACCAGTAATTCTTGCTTGGCTTTTAGCAAGATTATTTCCTTCTCAAGCCTTAAGTTGTCCTTCTCTATGTCATAGGGCAACCTTGAGATGAGGGGTTCTGGGAGGGGAAAGCCCTATGAATGGCCTTTATACTCTCTATTGCAATTACTTCATTAGATGCAAGCAGTCTGATGCAATGTGAGCACAGTTAGGCTTCCTATCCTACCAAAGGGTGCATTTGTTTCCACATATTTCCAAATATTAAAAGTACATAGTTCCTAGAGAGATAAGGTTTATTCATTCAATCATTCATTCAACAAACATTTATTAATTAGGTTAATTTTTTCATTGATGTAGAAGCCAATGTGGGAGCTGGACAAGACCTCAGAAATCAGGTTCATTTTACAGATGAGGACATTCTTCAACCAGAGAAAGTGCTGACTCGCTTAAGCTCAAGAAACAATTAGAAACAGAACCCAGGGATTCTGAGTACCAGTCCAGTAGCTTTCCAAAAAGCCCACTACTACTTAATATGAATTAGGGAAGAACTATCTACCTAAACTTAAATAGTGGTTGTGGTGTTTTATCTAAATGTGTTCTTTTTCAAAATTGTGTTTTAAAGTGGAATATTAGTTTTAGTTCTCAAATACAGTAATTTCCTTCAAGATATTAATGGTGGTGTCAATACTCATTGATAAGAGATTATTTTGCTAGGAATTTGAGAGGGCGGGAAAGGGGGGGGTTGGGGGCTCTTGAAATTCTTGACACAGAATCAAGGAAATATGTGATAAGCTAGCTGGGGGAAGTGACACCTGGAACCCTGAGATGGTGTGGCAGGTCTTCCTTTCATGATTAGCTTCTTACCCTGGTCGGCTGACCCTTCCACCTCTCCTTCATCTCCTGTCTGTCCCTGAACATCCACAGCCGCTTTGTAAAACACAGTTATTAAAAACAAATCAGCCTCAAACCCGATAAGCACTTTTAGTAAGTTTCATTCGGCTGGGCATATTGAGAAGAACCGCTGCAGTACCCCTCTAGGGAGAGCGGGTTTTTGAGGTGATTCAGGATGAACTGGGAGCCCGAGCCCAAGGGAAGCAGAGGCGGACATTAAAATAGGGAAAATCGCTGAGGAGAGGGAGGCTTAAACAAGGACTCGTCGCCTCAATCTCACTTGTATCTAACCGAGAAGAGCCTGGCTCGGGTCGCCAAGGCTTCCCCAGGACGCGGAGGGTGCAGGCGAGCGTGCAGCCCACCTCCATCTCGGCCTGTCAGGGGATTAAGAGGAGTGCGGCAGGCCTGAAAGGGGGCACTGCCTGCCTGCAGCCCACTTCTCTGAACACCCACCCGCAGCCAGGTCGAATCCCATTTCCCCAGGACTCTTCCGGGAAACCTGGGGTTTCAGAGAGTCCCCAGTTGCCGGGAATGGAGCACTGGCAGCTAGCGCAGCCATCACACCCTCCCTCCCCCTAGCCGCTGGACTCCTGGTGCCCGGCGCACTGCCCCAAAGCCGCGACGGCCACTCGCTCCGCACTTGCCCCTGGGCTTGGGCACCGCGGGCTGGTTGGACTCCAAGCGAGCGGTAGCTCGCACCGGGTGCTTGGGCCGCCCCTGGCAGTGTGGGCCACTGGGCTGCGCGAAGCGCCGAGCCCGACCACGCCCGCGCGGACGGTCCGGGGCGAGGAACCCCCAGTAGGGATGGAGGTTAGAGGGCGGCTGCCAGCGTTGTGTCCTCGGCAGATCGCGCCCGGCCTTTCTACGCCTGTTCCCCTCGCTAAGGGAAGCGTCAGGGAAAGGGAACGGGCTGAGGGAAGCCAGCTCGCCAGCCGCGCTCAGAACTTACCGAGCGAGCGCGCCTCCCGGATCTTCTCCCGGAGGCGCCCGAAGCATCTGCGACTCGGGGAGGCGCAGGAGTCCGTACAGCCTCGGACTGGCGGGGTCCGGGAGCGAGGACTCGGCGGGGAGAGCGGGCGGCGCCCCCAGGACAGGCAGATCCCCTCTGAAGCGGCTCACCACGGGGCAGTGCTTCTGGCAGGAAGGAGGGAGGGAGCGAAGAGGGAGGAGGGAAGTAGAGCTAGAGGGAGGAGAAGGGAAGGAGGAAGGGAGGGAGAGAGGGAGGGAGGGAGGCAGGGAGGGAGGGCGGCCCTTCTCCAGCACTTATCAATCACCCGGCAGATCAAATGTCCCCGCAGTGCACCCGGGAGGGGGATGTTCCAGCCCACAAAGGAGCTGCTGCTCCATTTCTTTAACAAGCGCCGCGGAGCTCTGCTCACGCCTCTCGGCCCCTCTAGCCTGGAACTCTGCCCAGCCCTTGCAGCTTCTACCGTGGGCTGCCGCTCGGACTCGGTCAAGTGAAATAAGGATGGCACTCGGTCTGTACCAAATCCGAGGGGAGAATAAGACCACTGGGTGGAAGTTACGGACAAGTGAAAGAGCAGCCAGCCGTCCGGGCTGGACACCCTCCGAGACGGCTGCCTCCCCTAACTAGTGAGCGCCCAATCACTGGAGTTCGCCGGCAGATATTTAAGGACCTCCTACGAGGATGGTAAACAAGGAATTTCCATATAATATACAGCTGAGCTAGACTTGTGCAAATGTGGTAACAAAAGCAAGCCCTTAGCAGCGTTCCAGTGCCCGGTTGTTCATTCTTTTTATTCTTCACGACATTTCGTGGGTCTACTGGAGCGTTCTTTTTGCCATCCTCTGTTCCTTTTTCTCCTTTCATCTTCCGCTTATTAGTAGTCCAGGTGGTTGTGATTCTATTAAAGGATTCATGAAAGAGTCAATGTACTTCAAAAGGGAGGTGCGGTTTTCGCCAAAAGCATTGCGGTTCCCCTCAAGACTTGCTTTCTCTGGGCCTCTCCTCCATTCTCCCAGAGTATTCGAGATAAAGTTGCAGTTTTATTAGTTTATGTCAGGAGTAGGTAGTTCCTTTGATGTCACCACGATATTTCCCCCCAAATCCTGGAGGAGAGTAGCCTTAATTGAAGTCGTCACCGTCCCTTGTCCTTTTCGTACCTGTTATAGGGTCTGTAAATCCTAAATCCTTCAGAATATCCATAAGCTTGGAGGTGAAGAGCAGAAAAGGGAGGTGAGGAGAAGACTACAAAATCAGAGCAAAAATTACCTCCTCCAGCTAATGAATCTGCATTGGGATTTGTTTTCAAGGTTATTTCCCATACATCTAGACCAGGTTCTCACAGCACTGACTTCCACCTAATTCTTGTCTTTACCCTTGGGAATCTTTTGTGCTTCATCCTTTCTTCTCTTCTTGGCTTTCTTTCATAATGGTTTTCTAAGGAGACTATGCTGGCCCTTTTAAAAAGAAAACTATTGATAATCTTGTGTTCTAGACATGTACAGAGTTTACTTCAGTAACAGTCCAAAGAATTATAATCATATTTCTGTGGTTTTAAGGATCATTACTGTTCCTTTTACTTCATTGTTGAGAATGCCTTTCTGAAATTTTCCTACCATTCAATTTCAGAATAACATAGTTTTCACATATGCCCATGGGCGGGCTATTTACAGTTACATATTCAGAAACATTGTTCTTACTTTTTAATATCCTTATTAGTGTAAGACATTCAATGTGCCGTTTGCTACAGACTATAGCAACAGCCTGGACACATCATATTAATATAACTGAGGTCAATTAATGCTGTTCCCTCCCTGTCTTTACCTCATTTCTGACTGTCATCTTTTCATGTAGTAATTTAATGGGTGCTATAAACAACCACAAAACACAGAGCCAAGAGGCCATTCAACTGCAGAAATAATGAGACAGTCATGCTGAAAAAAGGAGACAGTTTACTGAGAAAGGTGGTGCATCTGTCTCGTCTCTAGGCAAAGGGAACACACACAAAAGCAACTTGTATACAGATTAAATGAAGAACAGAGCGTCAATGATAAAAAACTAGTATTTTATTTGGATCCAGTAGAAACATGTAATATATGGCATGCATATATTTTAATTAGCCTTGTAAGCAAGTCTAACATGCTTATCAGCCTTCAGAAAACATTTAGCAGCCTGCCTTTCCACATGGGACCACACTGATAGTAAGATAAAATTAAACAGATAGACTTTTCTTTTTGTCAGCATAAAATTTTCAAGTAGGTGGGTAGCTATTTCGAAGGGTGCTCTGACTGCACAGACACAAAAAATGATGAGCAATACAAAACTTTCTATGAGGGTTGTTGCATAGATAATTACAGTAGGGGAGAGCTTGAAGTGTGTGAAAAATTTAAATATACCAATTTATTTGAAAGCTGCTTTATACTGACTTTTCTAAAATTTTCTGTGTTAGGGGAAATTGTCCAAATATAATTGAATACCAAAGACATTCATATTAATGTACTTCTGTTAATTAATAAAAATCACACTATTAATTATTTCCTGTAGAAACATTGTAAAATGTATCCCTGTGTTTGTGTGCTGTTCTCTATTGTACAGTTCGTGTGACTAAAGGGCTTAGAGATCCCTAATTGCAATGCTAGTGGGAAAACAGAGAAATAAAATTAAATTTTGCCTGATTTTTTATAATTTTGTTCTAAGATTAGAAGAAAACCAGAAATTTCATCTAGCATGAATGAAAAATGTGCATATGTTCTATCTAGGATGATGCAAATGCTATCTAATGACTGTTTAGCACACAGATTACCTGAGGGTGTTGTTTCTCCATCTTCTTCACACCTCTCTAGAACTAGCTGTCTTTACAAAATAAAAAATAAGACAAAGTAGAAACCTCATGCAAAGTCAGTCATTCTAAGACAGATATGCTGCATTTTCAGTGAACACTGTCCCTTTAGAACCAAAGGTTTCAAAGAAGAGTTCTATAAAACAAATTTCTAAATAAAGAAAGAAATGCAAGACTAAGAGGACATGCCCTTAATACCAGTAATTTTAGTTTGAAGGATATTGTAGACTTTGGTTCCTGATGCTATCGAAAGTATGGATATTTTTAAATTCAATTCAATTATTTTGATTATTTTGGCAGGGATTTTGGCTTCGTTGGCATAGTGCTGGGCCAGAACCCAGAGAAGTTTGCCTTTTAATCAAACACATAGCCAAGCCCTTGGAGCCCAATAGCCTGGATTCAAATCCCATCCTTACTACTTTCTCATGGTGGGACCAGAGCAGTCACTGCACCTCTTTAAATTTCCCCATGTGTAAAAATGGCTACTGGCACCTGCCACATGGAGTCAGTAAGGGCAGGATGTATACAGAGCTTGTGAATTGTGAGGTGGTACACATATGTACAGGGAAATCTTTAACTGAAGGATTCCCAAACTCACTTCTTAAAATAACTAGATTATACAAAACATTTTATAGTTGTTTTCGATGTTTCTCCTGACAATCCTCACTAGGGCAATATAATTATCCAGACTTTAAAAAGTGGAAAATGAGACTCAGAAAATTTAAGTAACTTGCCCATACTCAAACTCACACTGTTGGTTAGATGGTTGATTTTAGTGAGAAAGCAATATTTTAATTTAAGTTGGATAATAGAATAAGGATTAGAAAAATATTTATGATTCCAGTTGGGGCTATGTAATGTCAAACATTCAAAAGAATATGGCAAAAAAATTCCATCTTTTTTTCCAGATTTTTCCAAATAGTTGGATATATGTATATATCAGGGCTCAACATTGACTATATTGATATATTGGGCCAGATGATTATTTGTTGTGGCCCTGTGTCTTATGCAATGTAGGAGGATTAACAGCACCCTCAGCAGCATATATATGTGAAATATGTACATGTGTGTAAATGCCTTACTTTTATTTAGCATTTAAGCAATTTGAGGGAACATAATGCACATTAAGACTTAGAAACAGAGCAAGATCCCAGGCTGCCTGATGGCTTGCTTTGTGATCCACTACACTTTTCAGCCTGCCACCTCTTATGCCCCAAGTACTGTGAGTGGAGGCAGGAAACGCATACTGGTGCTGCTCATCAGGAAGAAATATCTTTTACATCATGACCCAGGGCGCTGTCGTGGAGTGAAATGTGTTTTCTGAAACAATAGGACCCTCATCATAGCCTCACACTCTGAAATATTCTATTGTAGTTGATTTTACAATTGCTGGATGTGGTCCACTAAATTGATCTCAGGAGTGACTAAATATATGGTATCTCACAGTTCAAATAACACTTGCACACTGGATTGGGCAGGGAAAAAAGTAAAATGGGACAGAAAAGAGAAAGGGGGCAGTAGAGAAAGAGGGGAAGAATACAAATAGAGGGAAAAATGAAGTGCATGTGGTGCAAAGTTATAGAAAAACGTATGGCGCTCAACCAATTATATCAGGTGCCACTTATTGATGACATCTGTTCCTTAAGGGCTCTAGATATCCCCCCTTGTTGACTGAGTCCAGTGATTTATCAGTAAGGACCATATTTAAGCTTACTGGACTTGAGAGTACATTTACATGGCAAAAGCCACAGATTTATAGATAAGGCTTAGGACAACATTAGTAGGCATTTCATTCATCCTGACACATTCCATCCTATTAATCTCACTGCTGCTGGAAGTTATATTTTGGTCTGGAGTTACAACCTAATGTGTTCAGGAGGAAACCAAATTTATTAGGTTTGACATTGTACTTTATTGGAATGGCATAATGCAGTTGAGCCTCTGTACTAAGTTCTGTTGATTTTATTTATGTATTTATGTTTGGCTAGTATAAATATATGGTAAAGTATGTGCCGTGGTAGAGAGTTTAATGCTGACTCTGCTGGAACATTCAAAACTGACTGAATGCAAGATGCCCAGTTGTAAAGAGTTATAGCTAGAAGAGCAGCTACTAAGGATTTGCATTAAGTATTTCTGATTTTTAAAAATGTCATCATCTGTGAGGAGAACTAGTCTATTAATATTAAAAAATGGCAAGGATGACATATTCCAGATCTACTCCAAAGTAGTGATTTGCACAGAATCAAGTAGGGTTAAGAAATTGTGGGTTCAGAGGGGAGATGAGTAAGATCTAGAATGTAAATAAAATCATTTCTGAGTAATAGCTGGATGCAGCACTCAACCATCATTGCAAATCAATGAAGGGAGAATAGATTTCTTTTTACCTTGAATCCTGATGACTTTTTTACTCAGATTTGATATCAATTTTTTTTCTTCCCTTCCATTTTTCTTTTCCCAGGCAATCTCCTAAGTGACATTATAATGACACTTGGCACACAACTCTATTCACTTGATTCTTGGAGGCGAGGTCACCTTAAAGTCAAATGCAATGGTCCCAGGATATATGTTAAATAACTTTTGCATCTGCCTACAGTTTTACTATATTCCTAGGCAAATTTAAAAAATGCTTCAAATTCTGAAATATACCTGAAGTTTTCTCAAAAAATAAGCTGAAGTGTATCTGGGGTGGAGAAACCATAGGGAGTATCTCGAAAGCATTGCTTTGGGGCAACCTCAGCAAACAATAACAATATTAGAGGTATAATTATCATCAGATTTTTCCTCCACCCTGGGCATCACCACAGCAACTTAAGTACAGTAGTGGGGTCAGTATCACTCTATTAATATTTTGAGAGAAGTATAAAGCAAGCTCATTTTTTGTTTGTTATACATCATTGCTTCAGAATAATGAATTCAGTATGCTTATCCTTTAGCTTTTTATATATAGATCTAGCTGTCACTGATCAGGAAATGGCACTATTTGAACTAGAAAACTGATTTGCTTTAATTTGAATATATTGAATTGTTTTATTTTAATGTGCTTTTCAATAGAAATACTAATGTGTAAGAAGATGCGCATATGACTACTGAATGATGAATGCTGGTTATTGTTCACAGCAAGGAAGGACAATTGTCAAATTACTTAACTGATGTTCTGCTTACAATTTTTAAAAATATACTCACTTAACATAAGATAACTTTTATATATTGAATACAAATAAACATTGCATAACAATTTTGGCCAAATCTGGGTCCCTGCTGTGAATTTCCAGTTGCTTGGACCTCATATATCACATGATTTACTCAAAGGTCTGAACAGATCTGCTATGATTTACATTGACAACATTGGGGTGTATTGGACTCCAATGAAATTATTAGTTTTTGCATCCAACCCAAGCAGAAAAAAAAAGAGAAGATATAAAAAGAAATTATTAATTTGTTACCTTTTCTATGGCCATTAGCCAAATTCATCTTGAGCTATAGTGGTGATATAGATCACAGGACACCTGGCTTCATCAAGTTGTGTTTCTCTACTGATTTTTAAGTCAGAGGTTTGGATAAATACTAATGGTCCTACAATACTGATGGACCATAATACCTATATCAAATTAAATTATCCAACTTCTTGATCCATTTTAAGTATTAATATGCAATAGCATCTTAAATAATTAAAAAATCTACCATGATACATTAATGTAACAAATCATTCCATATAGGAAGATCTCAAAATATAGGGGAGTAGGTTAAGTGGTCTGCAATTAAACTCATCAGGTTTACAAAGCTGCTTTCACACATGTTCAATTGTTATCTTTCATTGAACTATCAAAATAATAAGTCATCTTTAAGATTCTTCTACTTGCAAAATGTCAGTGATTATTTTGGATATAGATGTTGACTGAAAGCACTTTATATCCTAAGAATTTGTGTTTTGTATATGTGCGTATTTACCTTCCTTTCCTTCCTTCCTTCTTTCATTTAAAGTTGATTTGGAAATTCCTTCATTCACAATCACATGTTTTGTCAACGAAACTATAAACCCCACAGGTAGCAGTCTATGATCTAAGAACATGATTACTTGAAATAGGCCCACACCACATAGAAAGATGCCACCATGATTTTTATTTTTACTGAATTTTCCATAGACTACTAGCATGGTAGAGCAAGAAGGGGATTAAGATTTAGTATATCTTACTGTGTTGTTTGTGTGCATCTCCAGCATCCACATTTCCCAGGCTTTTGTTAAACAGGCAGATATCCGAGCCCCATTACAAACTCACTGAATGGAATTTTCTGGGGTAGAATCTGGAAACGGTATTTTTGTAGGACTCTCAAGGGAAACTGATGCAAACCGCAAAGTTCATTCTAGTCTGACATCATTTTATAGATGGGAAACTAAGGCTCAGAGAGGTGAAGTGACTTGTTCAGTAACACAGGCAAAATCAAGAAGACAACTCAGGGCACCAACTGTAATGTAAATTCCTCTGTTTGGTTGTTTTATGTTTTCATAATTTAGTTTTAGAATTACATTTTTTCATTGATGTTCAGCATTAAAATTTAACACAGCACAATACACCCTGCTTATGAACCATGTTACAATAGGGGTGCCAAAAGTGTCTTATTGATCAGCCACATTAAGTGATATTTTATTTTCAAATTCTTTTGACTAAAAGTTTACTGTTATTTGTTTGTGCTTTGGGATAAACTATATAAAATGGAATAAAATGCTTGGTAAATACTTACTGAATTGAAAAATGAGCACAGATCTCAGTATTGAGTTTGAAAAGATTTACCTTATTCTTGCCATATAAATGTTAAAATGTCAAATTTAATCGAATCTGAAGTAGTTTACTTTTCATGTTATCATTTACTAGGTCTACTAAATAATTTTGAGGACATTGCAGGGTGACCAGGGTATAACAGATTTTTTTTCCTTTTCATCTTTCTATTTGCCTTCCTCTTCATTTCAAAATTTTGAGTAGAGTTATATAAATGTTTCAGAATAGACTTTAGAAGTATGGGGGCTGAGGACACTATAGTGAAGTTCTCTTGACCTATAAGTGTCAACTTCAAGAAAATTTCTGCTAGAAACTTTGGAAGATAAAATAGAATATCTAATTAACATTTAGAAGAAGAAGATATATATCCATTTCAAGTAAGTTGACCTGGATTTCAGCTGCAGGATCTCTTCATGACACATTCGTAACTCATTTTAATTGCTAATAGGTACTGTGTGTACACACCCTAGGCAGAATGGGACTTAACCTCTCAAACTTACAAAAGTGAATTAACTTAAAATTAAACATTATATTTTTGTGAAAAGATACTTAATTTGGCATAATCTAATACTGAACCAAATACATGTGATTGACAAGTATCAATTATCCAAGGAAGTTGAAAGGACTAGTGACATTTTCATGCCTCATCTACATTACTATACTTATTTTCAAGGTGAATCAGGTGATTTCATTTGTATAAAGTGCAGATAGTAAAAAGTGTGTGGGCTTTGGAATCAAATACACCTGGGTTTGAATCCCAGCTCAACCATCTAACCAAGAGTGTGAGTATGAGTATGGGCAAATTCTCTGAATCCTACTTTTCTCTTTTATATAGTCTGGATAATTATACTAATCTAGTGTGGAGTGTTGCAAGAAACATAGAAAATAGATAGAAAATGTTTCATAATGTGCCTAACATTTAGTAGGTGAAGAGGCAAACCGTGTTCTCCCAGTGTCCTTAGCTTGGTCCATAGGGAATACCATCCTTCTGGAACTAATAGGAAGAGAATGTTTCTCTCTCACTCTCTCTCTTTATCTCTCTCTCTCTCACCACCCCCTTCCTTCCCCTAAGACAGAAATGACCTTGCTGGTGAGTTTGAGAAAAGAATATGAACAAGCTTTTCTTGGTGCCTTTTGTTTTCTTTTTCTTTCAGGACCACCTACCCTCAGAATATGACTAGCACTGCCTGAGACAGGATGGCTAAATTCAATTCAGAAATCTTCACTTGGAAAACTAATTATGACCATAGACCAAACCAAGTTATTGAATTCATAATTAACAATAATGAAGCTAGTATTTTGAGCTCCACATATCTGAAACTTTCATTTACTTCTCAATTAGGTATGAAACCACAGTGTACATAAGTAGTGAACACTATCACCTAAATTCCAAACAGTAGGCATCAATAAATTACAGCTGTTATTATGGAAGCTTTTAACTGTACCTTGTGTTTTATGTGGCAATTGGATCTAATCAATGTGCAAGATGTCTATAACTTCATAAACTCCTTATGGGATACTGCCATATACTCTAATTATTAATTAATTGGGACAAAAAATGGCTATTAGTGTCTTTTATCTATGTGAGTAGCATAATCTGCTTCATAGTTTGTCAAAATTGAAATTACACTATGGAATACCACTCAACTACAAAAAAAAAATGAGGATCTGGCACCTCTTATATTATCCTGGATAGAGCTTGAGCCCATCCTTCAAAATGAGGTATCACAAGAATGAAAAACCAAGCACCACATGTACCCGTCATCAAATTGGTACTAACTGATCAACACTAAGGTGCTCACATAATAGTAATATTCACTGGGTGCCAGTCAGGTGGGGCGGGTGGAGGGGATAAACTCACAACTAATGGAGGTAGAGCGCACTGTATGGGGGAAGGGCATGCTTGTAGCCCTGGCTTGGGTGATGCAAATGCATTACATGTAACCAAAATGTTAGTACCCCCGTAATATCCTGAAATTAAAAAAAATGAAATTACAACTTCAAATCAAGAAGAAGTGCCAGGTTTGCTGCCTCCTCAAGGTCCATTCTGCTTAGCCATACATTATGTGTATTCTTTTTAACCTCACAAAATGTCTCATATATCAAAAGTGACTGGATTTACCAGTATTATGAAGTAATAGTCTTCATTGTAGCAAGATCAATGCTCATATCGTAGCTTCACCTAGTGTGTGAGAATGTGCACTTCTATGTATGTGTGAATTGTCATTTATAATTTGTGATGTGAATATAGTCAGTGGAAGAACACAAGTGAGTGAGTCCAAGGGAAAATATTAGTTATAATATAAATCTATCAAATTATATTGACCAAGTCCCCCATTTATAGACATCTAAGATGTTTCCAATTTTTTCACCAATACAAACAAGCCACATTCTTATAATAAACACCTTTTCTTGTCACCTCGTCTTCAGTGTTCTGAGTAGGTCCTCTTTTTTCTTCTATATTGCAGACTACTGTTTTCTTTTTCCCCTTGGCATTTTAACGCAATTTATAACATAGTATTTAGTTTTTATTCATTGTTTACTCCATTTTGAAATGGCTACCTCTCTCACTAGATTGGTCTGTAAGAAAGAACTGTGTTTGTTGTTGCTGTATATCTGGTGACTAACGTATAGCATATACTCAATAAATACTTGTTAAGTAAATGAAAGAAATGAGAACAACAAATGAATGACTCTCTCCTTAAGATGAATTCTCTGCCAGGAATCTTCTTAGTCCTTTACACAAAAAGACTCTTAGAAAGCCTGCCCCACTGATTAGTTAAAATTCCCAGAACCCTCTTATTCTCAGTGGTTAATGTGACTTAGGCTTAAGCTTGGATTTATGTTATGTGAGATATAATCTATCAAGAAACCAGACTATGTATGGTCATGTAATTTCCCTGAATCCCAGAGTCACTGGTAATAGAAGTGACTGTCATTCTTTGTGTATATAAAGTTGTTCTCAGAAGATGAGCAAAACCTACTGTGGCAGATACTACATTACTAGTGTTCTCCATTGCTTGCTTAGTCAAAGAAACCCAATTTCTATTCCAGCACATTGTCTCCCAGAATAAAAACCATTATTCTCAAACCTTTTTGCAGCTAAGCACGGCCATGTGACTAAGTTCTGGCCAATGAGAGTGGAAGTATCATTTAGGAGTTCTGGAAAGTGTCCTTAAAAAGGGGAGATGAATGCCCTTATTCTGCTTTTCTTTGATCCTGTTGTACAGCCATCTTGGGCCATAAAGACTAGAGCTACCCTCTAGGGTAGTGGAACAGGTTCCTAGAAGGTGCTGGGGTCCCTAAGGACCTTGTGGAATCATCATGCCAGAACTCAACTGCTTACCTCTGGATATTCTTTCTTAACGTGAGAATTAAACTTCTATATTCAGGTGACACTAATCCAAACAGATATATATATTCAGCTAAAGCAATGCCATCCTAGAAATCTTGCCTGTTAAGAATAAATATCTATATATCGTGGCACAGATGCACAGATGCCACTAATAGCTGTGAAAACCTGAACAACTAATTGTTGGGGCTTTTTTTTCTTCTATAAAACTACAGAATAAACTTAAGACTGTATAAGTTCTTTGTCTGCTAAAAAATCTTGTGACCTAGCTAAACACAATCACTCTGGATTGTTGTTGAGATAGCATTAGGAAGAAATAAAGCCTGTCTTTACAGTTTGGCAAAAGCTCATTCACTGGATTTTTTTCTTTGATCATGTGAATGCAGGCTAGGCTGAGGTTTATCTTTGTACTATCTAAAAAAAAATCCCTCAACAAATTTGCAAGGTAATTATTGGCTTACTTTAGAAACCAACTGCTTTCTAATTGAAAGTTGGCAGCTCCTATTTGCATAGAAACAGTTAATGTACTAATTTTAAATGATTTTTCAAAAATCCATTTACTGAAATAGTCTGGCAAGATCTTATTAATGTTACTCATATTATAGTAAGGTGGTCCAAGGTAGAACCTTAATATTTCTGATTCCTTGATGATTGGCACCAGGGATAAAACTACTTTTCAAAAATTGCAAGAAATTTGCTTCCTGAAGCTAGAAGAGTGTAAACGGGATTGTGCCTTTCTCTTTGTTCTGGCAGGGATTACTCGTGAGCCTTATTGACATGCAGAAGTATGTGAAGTACTTACTCTTTGTCCTCTGATATTGGAAGTAATCTAAGTGTAAATAATTCAAATGGAATGCTAACTTATTCTAATAATACAGAAGTTTACTTTTGATAAGGGAGGTTGAAGGGGTGGGAATCCAAGCCCTGGCAGGTATCTAGGGATTTTCCATTTCCTCTGGGTTACCCAGGACAAAAGTTTAAGGGCCTTGGAACTTGGAAGAGAGATGATGGGAGAAGCAACCCTGGCAGCTGGCTGCAAGGGACCCTCCATATCGGGATGTGTTCTGTGGGTTTTGGAGGCAGTGATGTCTGATATAAGCTAAATTTTCATTTTCTCAGTTGTAATATTCTTACAAAATTTTCAAATTTCCAGCACAATGTGTTAAGCACCACAACCTGATTGCACACTGGTGTTAGCACTACCTTGGGGAGAGGAGGAAGCATGTGTACTTCTGTATTCAGACAGAGGTTTTTGAGAACTGGAATGGCTTGACTTAATAGTAAACAGATGGACCAGAATCAGCAGTGATCCAGAGAAACTGGAAACAGCAGTATGGAGTCAAATGTCACAAGAAACAATCAGTACAGATAAATTCATACTCCCCAGGAATCATTTCAAATACACAGGAGTGTGCTAAGATGAGGTCTTAAGTTATTTTATTTAGATATTTAAGAAAAATGATTCTTAGAAGGACAGAAAACTTCAGGTAATAGGTTTCCATGATAATACAACTGATTTCTGTTGAATGTCTATTCTAGTTGCAAAACACTTGATGTACATAATCTCAGATTATTGCTCATAACACACCTAAAAGGCAGCATTATCTTTATTACCAGATGAGGAAAATGCTTAGAACTACCTTACTTTCTTAATTGGGCTTTTGTCTTATGCAATGTTCTTTTAATGAGAGTATATTTCTTTAACCTTTTTTCACCAGTTCATACTGGTCTTCCTGGCAATTAATAGGAATTCATGACATTTTGGTAGTCAGATTATGATACAATTTGCATGAATCTCTCATCAAGAGGGTTCATTTCCAGGAAGAATATAGGATTATTTCTGTAATTCCAGAATATTTAAAAAATAATAATTATGCTAAAAATATGTAAGAGAAGAGTCTTTATAGCTTATGGTTAAGCTAAACTTATTTTTTATAATTGTATTTCTTATTTTGAATCATGCTACAAAAATAATGAAAATATTGTGTTTAGTTTTCTAGTATTAAATGACTAAAAGTCACTGGTATTTACTAATGAGATTCATGATTCATATTTTATTGCCATATTCTAGAATAAGTAGAATGAGTGTTTCTAATACAGTATAATGTATGCCAACTTACTAAAGAAAAAAATGCAGCAAAAAGGCTGCATTAGTAATGGATAATAAAGTCAGAAAAAGTCTTAATGATGAGCAATATTTTAGTTGCTGAGTTTGCTGCTTTTCTTAAATAATTTTAGGACTTTACTGTTTTACTAAAAAGTGTTTAATACTTCTTTTTTCTTCCTTAAACAACTTGATAGCTAAGGATTATAAGCAGAAATGCACTCAAGTGTAAGTGGAAATGCCTGGCAGAAAAAGTCTATTGGCTTTTCTTAAATTAGGGAAAATATTTATAGCCATGCAAAAAACAGAATTGGTTGATTACAAAAGAGAGTAGAGTGTGAACTTAAGCAATGTCCTTGAGGAACCTTTTTCTCACTTTGTCACGTGCACAGTGGCACAAAATTGAGCTAGTGACTTGTTATGATTTGTATGTATATATATATATATATATATATATATATATATATTTAAGATGCTTTGTTATTTGAGCCTAGTAACACCTTAGTTGCATAAGACATGTATGGTATTAGAAATATTTCTGGTAATTGTTCTCTGCCTTCTCCTCCATCTCTAATTAAAGGCCTTATACAAATGTCAAATATTTATTGAGTGTCTTTTAGATAAACTGATATGTGTTTGACATTATGAGAGATACAAAAAAAAAAGCACATGAAATATAGTCATTTCTATTAAGGACCATTCAATCTTGGAGAAAGAAAGTATACTCACCAATATTTAAATAATGGTTCAAGGCAGTATTCAATTAGATGCCAGCATAATGTGACAGCCAATAAGTATTGTGTGGTTTTGAGCGATCTCAAAATATTTCATACGAGGAGGGGAGAATCTCTAGCTAGGGTTTAAAGAATAAATGGTTAGTACTTATATGGGAAAAAGGGTAGTAGAATCTACTCATCTATTTGACAAACATATAATGGTTATTATATACAGGGCACTCTTTTGAGTACTTCACAAATAGTAACTCATTTAAGGCTCACAACCACCCTGTGATGCAGAACAAATTATTAGAAAACAGAGGCACAGAGAGGTGAAGGAACTTATAAAAAGTCATGAAGCTAAGCAGTGGAGCTAAGATTTGGACCCAGATGGTCTGAATCTAGAAGTGCCCTGCCAATCTGGAAGCCACTCGTGGCTATTTAAATTTAAATGTATAAAAATTAAATGAAACTGAAATTCAGTTTCTCAGCTGCACTAACCATATTTCAAGTGCTCAACAGCCACATGTGGCTAGTAGCTACCATTGTGAATAGCACAGATAAAGAATGTTTCCATCATTGCAGAAATTTCTGGTGGACAGTCCTGGCCTACTATCCATGTAGTTAACCATTCCTCTGTGCCATCTCTTCCTGAGGTAATGGTATGAGCAAGCATGTGGAGGATGATTACATATTCATGAGTCCTTGTGCAGGTAGATATTTTGGTCTAGAACAAAGAACAGAAGACAACTTTGCAAAACCAAGAAATGGAGGCTGGTCTTGAATGCCAGGCAAAAACTAAACTTAATCCCTGTGTTAGTTTTCTATCACTATGGAATAATCACATAATCAGGAACTTAACATGCACTTATTATCCCACAGTATATATAAGTCAGGAGTCCAGGCATGCTTAGCTGGGTCTTCTATCCAGGCTGCAAGCAAGGTGTCCGTCAGGGCTATGGACTCATCTGAGGTATGAGTTTCTCTTCCAAGCTTGTTGGTTGTTGGCAGAATTCAGTGTCTTGAAGCTGTGTAACAGACAGGCTCTCAGCATTTAGTATTTTTGCAATTCCCTGTCACATGATCCTCTACACACAGAACTTGACAGTTTGCTTCTTCAAGGTCAACAGGAGAGTATCTCTTGCTGTTTCTCCTGTCTCTGAACTCTAGTCTCAGTTTTAAAGGGCCTGATTATGTCAGGCCCACCCAGGAAAGTCTCCTTTTGATTAACTTAAAGTCAACTTAATAGGGACCTTAATTAATTACATATGCAAAATCCCTTTACTGTTGCCTTGTAATAGTATATTCACATACTCATGTGAGTGAAATCCTATCATATTCACAAGTCTTGCACATACTCAAGGGGAAACGATGATACAGGATTTATATACCAAGGGGGTATTTTAAAATTTTGCTTGCCACAATTCTATAGGTTTTAAGAAATGAATGGGATTTTTTGAGTAGGGTTGTTATCAGGTGAGGCTGTTATACTCTCTAGAGGCTGCTTATTTCCTCTTAGTTATTTGGCCTCCAATGAATATGTCAATTTAAAACCTTAATATTTTGGTTCAACCATCTTGTCTATTAATGCATAGTCCTAGCAGTAATATTTTTATGATGACTTTTTCAATGTAATTATGCTTAAATGTCAAATAATAACTTTTTGGCATACACTTTTTACTTATAAAAGTAACATGCTTATTGTAAAAAAAGGAAAATGATAAAATGATATAGAAGTTCATTGATCATAAAATAAAATGTAAAATTTGCCTACTCCCTGTCAACCTCCCCTTTCTCACTCTCCAAAGGCGTATTCTTTCAGATTTTTCATTAAGTATATATAGACACACATACTCCATATATTTTACACTTATTTTCCTCAGTGTTACATGGATATATATATGTGTGTGTGTGTGTGTTGTGTGTTTGTGTGTCTCTCTCTGTGTGTATGTGTGTGTGGAGAGAGAGAGAGAAATCATAAATGTAAACATTGAAAGAGATAGTTCTAAAGGAAAAGCTATTATAAAGAATAAATGCTCAGATACAAGCCCTTATCTTATCTCTGTAATAAATTGTTGTTCAGTCTAACCCTGGTCTTAGCCTCCTTAGAACTAAGGAGAACCTATCTGTAAACTCACCTGAATGTCCTGAATGTTTAATCTTTGTTTTATGTCAAGAGCTATTTTCAGACCATAATCACAGCTCTGGTGCTTTAAAGCATTGAGGCAATTCGATATCAAAAAGATTTGACTTTATTCTTTCTAGGGAGACAGACAAAAAATGCCTACTTAAAATAATCAAATGGCAACAGAGTTGGCTTTTTCTAATCCCTGCTTTCTCCCTCAATTAGGAAGGATGAAGAAGAAATTGTTCAAGGAGAAGAGAAGTATAACATCTCTCTGAAGTCTTCTGCCCGTGGCTTTTTCGATACCTTTGGCCCGTTCCAGAGACAGTCCTGTCGCTGGTTCTAGCACCAACCCTGTTGCTTAGACAGGCAAGATTTAAGAAGTCTGAGCCAGACATTTTACTGTAAATCAGCTTTTATGCTGATACTAATACGATAACTGAATTCTAACAATTGGTTTCTTGCCTTGTTCCTTATTATTAAGGTAGCATTTGGGGACATTTTTGTGAGTGCAAAGGGGTGCTATTAACAGCCAAGCTGGGACAGCAAATGTAAAGCTGGGATGTCCTGTGTAAACTGGGCATAGGATTGTCCTACTTATGATCAATTAATACCATTGAATGACAATAATCATACTGCATTTTGATTGATGACTTACCAGGCACAGTAATAAGTACTTTACTTGCAGTGTTTCATTTAACCCTCACTTCCAACTACCATACCTATCTGATAGGTACTATTATCATTCATTTTCTTATATAACATTAAAACTTTTTACAAAAAATTCATTTTTATATTTATAGCCTTTTTACATGTCTTTCTTCCTTTTACTAGTTCATTTTGAACTTTTTTAAAAATTTCAGAATATTACAGTTGTACAAATATTTTGGTTAGATGCATTGCTTTTGCAATGCTTGAATTAAAGTTATAAGTGTGCCCATCACCCAGATAGTGTACATTGTACCCATTAGGTATGATTTGACCCATCCCCACCTCTGCCCTTCTAGCTGCATGATTTTCTTTGAGTTTTACTTCCATCTGTGCACATGAGTGCTAATTGGTTAGTACCAATTTAGTAGTGAGTACATGTGGTTCTTTTTTTCCCGTTCTTCTGATACTGTACTTAGGAGAATGGTCTCCAGGTCCATCTACATTCTTGCAAAATGTAATAATTCCTTTTTTATAGTTGAGTAGTACTCCATGGTGCACATATATCACATTTTATTAATCTACTCATGAATTGATGGTCACTTGGGTTGATTCCACTTCTTTGCAATTGTTACTTGTGCTGAAATAAACATTCTAGTGCAGTGTCTTTTTGATAAAGTGACTTTTTTTTCCATTTAGGTAAATATACAGTAGTGGGATTGCTGGATCAAATGGTAGGCCTACTTTTAGTTCTTTAAGGAATCTCCATACTATTTTCCAAAAAGGTTGCACTAGTTTGTAGTCCCAACAACAGTGTGTAAGTTTTCCTTTCTCTCCATATCCATGCCAGCATCTGTAGTATTGGGACTTTTTTTTTTTTTTTTTTTTGAGACAGAGTCTTGCTCTGTTGCCCGGGCTAGAGTGAGTACCGTGGCATCAGCCTAGCTCACAGCAACCTCAAACTCCTGGGCTTAAGCAATCCTTCTGCCTCAGCCTCCCGAGTAGCTGGGACTACAGGCATGCGCCACCATGCCCGGCTAAGTTTTTGTATATATATTTTTAGTTGTCCAGATAATTTTTATTTCTATTTTTAGTAGAGACGGGGTCTCGCTCAGGCTGGTCTCGAACTCCTGACCTCGAGCGATCCACCCGCCTCGGCCTCCCAGAGGGCTAGGATTACAGGCGTGAGCCACCGTGCCCGGCCTCCATTTAGGTAAATATACAGTAGTGGGATTGCTGGATCAAATGGTAGGCCTACTTTTAGTTCTTTAAGGAATCTCCATACTATTTTCCAAAGAGGTTGCACTAGTTTGTAGTCCCAACAACAGTGTGTAAGTTTTCCTTTCTCTCCATATCCATGCCAGCATCTGTAGTATTGGGACTTTTTTTTTTTTTTTTTTTTTTGAGACAGAGTCTTGCTCTGTTGCCCGGGCTAGAGTGAGTACCGTGGCATCAGCCTAGCTCACAGCAACCTCAAACTCCTGGGCTTAAGCAATCCTTCTGCCTCAGCCTCCCGAGTAGCTGGGACTACAGGCATGCGCCACCATGCCCGGCTAAGTTTTTGTATATATATTTTTAGTTGTCCAGATAATTTTTATTTCTATTTTTAGTAGAGACGGGGTCTCGCTCAGGCTGGTCTCGAACTCCTGACCTCGAGCGATCCACCCACCTCGGCCTCCCAGAGGGCTAGGATTACAGGCGTGAGCCACCGTGCCCGGCCTCCATTTAGGTAAATATACAGTAGTGGGATTGCTGGATCAAATGGTAGGCCTACTTTTAGTTCTTTAAGGAATCTCCATACTATTTTCCAAAGAGGTTGCACTAGTTTGTAGTCCCAACAACAGTGTGTAAGTTTTCCTTTCTCTCCATATCCATGCCAGCATCTGTAGTATTGGGACTTTTTGATAAAAGCCATTCTCACTGGGGTAGGTGATATCTCATTGTGGTTTTTTTTATTTTTAAATTTTAATTTTTTATTTCAGAATATTATGGGGGCACAAATGTTTAGGTTACATATATTGCCTTTGTACCACCAGAGTCAGAGCTACACATGTGCACATCCACCAAACAGTGCACACCTCACCAATTAGGTGTCAATATACGCATCCCATCCACCCCATCCCACCTGCTGAAAACCCAATGAATGTTACTTCCACGTGTGGACATAAGTGTTGATCCATTAGTACCAATTTGATGGTCAGTATATGTGATGCTTGTTTTTCCATTCCTGTGATGCATGACTTTTGAGAATGGCCTCCAGCTCCATCCAGGATGATACAAGAGGTATTACTTCACCATTGTTTTTTTGAGGCTGAGTAGTACTCCATGGTATACATATACCACATTTTATGAATCCACTCATGTATTGATGGGCTCTTGCGTTGTTTCCACATCTTTGCGATTGTGAATTGTGCTGCGATAAACATTCAAGTGCAGATGTCTTTTTTACAGAACATCTTTTTTTCCTTAGGGTAGATGCCCAGTAGGGGGATTTCTGGATCAAATGGAAATTCTACTTTTAGTTCTTTGAGGTATCTCCATATTACTTTCCACAGAGGTTGTACTAGTGTGGAGTCTCACCCGCAGTGTATGAGTGTTCCTTTCTATGTGCATCCACACCAACATTTATTGTTTGGGGACTTTTTGATAAAACCCATTCCCACTGGAGTTATGTGATATCTCATTGTGGTATTGATTTGCATTTCCCTGATGATTAGAGATGTTGAGCATTTTTTCATATGTTTCTTGGCCATACTTCTGTCTTCTTTTGAAAAGTTTCTGTTCGTGTCCTTTGCACATTTTTTAATAGGGTTATTTGATTTTTTCTTACTGATTTTCCTGAGTTCTATATAGATTCTAGTTATCAGCCCTTTATTGGATGTGTAACATGCAAATATTTTCTCCCATTCTGAAGGTTGTCTATTCACTCAGGTGATAGTTTCTTCGGCTGTGTAGAGGCTTTTTAATTTCATCGATCCCATTTATTTATTTTTTGTTGATACTGTAATTGTTTTGGGGATCTTCTTTGTAAATTCTTTCCCTAGGCCAATGTCTATAAGAATTTTTTCAATTTTTTCTTCTATAATTCTTATGGTTTCATGCCTTAGGTTTAATTTTGTTATACACCATGAATTAATTTTTGTGAGAGGTGAGGGATGCAGATCCTCTTTCAGTCTTTTACATGTGGCTATCCAATTTTCTCAGCATGATTTATTGAATAGAGATTCTTTTCCCCAGTGTATGTTTTTGTCTGTGTTGTCAAAGATCATATGGCTATATGAGGATGGTTTTATATCTGGGTTCTTAGTCCTGTTTCATTGGTCTATGTCTCTGTTCCTGTGCCAGTACCATGCCGTTTTGGTTACTATAGCCGTGTAGTATAGCTTGAAGTCTGGTAGATTGATGCCTCCCAATTTTTTTTCTTTTTGCCTAAAGTTGCTTTAGCTATCTGGGGTGTTCTCTACTTCTGCATGAAGTATAGGATTATTTTTTCTATATCTGTGAAAATGATGTTGATATTTTAATAAGGATTGCATTACATCTTTAGATCACTTTGAGTAGTATAGACAAGAAATAGCTAAGATCAGAGCAGAACTAAATGAAATCAATAACAAAAGAAATATACAAAAGATTAATGAAACAAAAAGCTGGTTCTTTGAAAAGATAAACAAAATTGACATGCCTCATGCTAGAATAACCAGAGTCAGAAAAGAAAGGACTCTAATAACTTCAACCAGGAAAGAAAAAGGAGCAATCACAACTGATACCACAGAAGTACAAAATATCGTCTCTGACTACTACAAAAATCTCTATGCACATAAACTTCAAAATGTGGAGAAAATGGATAAATCATTAGAAAATCACAGCCTCCCTAAATTCAATCATGAAGAAATAGATCTCCTGAATAGACCAATATCAAGTACCAAAATTGAACCAGCAGTGAAAAAAAGTCCCTGAACATATGGTTTCACACCCGAATTCTACCAGACTTACAAATAAGAACTGTTGCCTATCCTACAGAAATTAGTCCACAACATTGAGAAGGAAGGAATCCTCCCCAAAACATTTTACAAAGCCAACATCACCCTGATACCAAAACCTTGAAAGTAGTCAACAAAAAAAGAAACAAGAAAAAGAAAAGAAAACACAGGCCAATATCCTTTATGAATATAGACAAAAAAATTCTCAATAGTATCCTAGCAAATTGAATTCAGCTGCTCATCAAAAAAAATCATCTATCATGACCAAATGGGCTTCATTCCAGAGATGCAGGGATGATTCAACATAGGCAAATCTGTAAATGTAACTCACCACATAAATAAAAGTGAAAACAAAGACCATATGATCCTCTTGATAGGCACAGAAAAACCATTTGTCAAAATTTAGCACCCTTTTATGATTAGAATGCTTAACAAAGCAGGCATAGATGGGACTTTCCTCAAAACAATAAAAGCCATATATAGCAAATCCACAGCCAACTTCATACTGTAGAAGGAAAAATTGAAAGCATTCCTAGGAAAAATTGGAAGCATTCCTGCTTAGAACTGGAACCAGACAAGGTTGCTCTCTATCACCACTTCTATTGAACATAGTGCTGGAATTCCTAGCCAGAGCAATCAAACAAGAGAAGGAAGTCAAGGACAGCCAAATGGGGGAAGAAGAAGTCTAACTATCACTCTTTGCTGACAATATAATCTTATATCTAGAAAGCCCCAAAGATTCTGCCAAGAGACTACCAAAATTGATAAATAAGTTCAGCAAAATCTCAGGTTACAAAATCAATGTACAGAAATCAGTAGCATTCATATATACTAACAACAATCAAACTGAGCACCAAATCAAGGAACTTTCACTATAGCAACAAAGAAAATAAAATACCTAGGAATAAATTTAACTAAGGAAGTGAAAGACCTCTACAAGGAGAAGTATGAAACACTAAGGAAGGAAATTACAGAGAACATAAACAGACGGAAAACCATAGCATGCTCATGGATAGGCAAAATCAACATTGTTAAAATGTCTCATTGTGGTTTGTGGCTTTGATTTACATTTCTCTGATAATTGGTGACCTTGAGCATTTTTCATATGTTTTTTGGGCATTAGTCTATCTTCTTTTGAAAAGCTTCTGTTCATGTCTTTTGCTTTCTTCTTAATAGGGTTGTTTGATGTTTTCCTGCTGATTTGCTTGATTTCTTTGTAGAGTCTTGTTATCAGCCTTTATCAGATGTATAGCATGTGAATATTTTCTCCCATTCTTTGGGTTGTCTATTTGCTATGTTGATTGTTTCCTTGGCTGTGGAGAAGCCTTTTAATTTAATCAAGGTCCATTTATTCATTTCTGTTGTTGCTGTGATTGCTCTGGGGGTCTCTTCATCTTAAATTGTTTTCCTAGGCCAATATCTATAAGAGTTTTTCCAGCATTTTCTTCTAGAATTCTTACAGTTTCATGTCCTATGTTTAAGTCTGTTATCGATCTTGAATTAATTTTTCTGAATGGTGAGAGATATGGATCCTGTTTCAGTCTTCAACATGTGGCTATCCGGTTTTCCCACCACCATTTGTTGAATAGGGATTCTTTTCCCCAGTGTACCTGGTTGTCTGCTTTGTAAAAGATCAAATGGCAATACATAGATTATTGGAACAGAGCAGAGAATGCAGATATAAAACCATCCACATATTGCCATCTGATCTTTATCATTCACATTTAACACATTAGGAACCCAAGACATGGAAAGGTGAAGTCACCCAAATTCCCATGGCTAAGTTCCCATATTCAGAGACAAATTGTAGGGGCTTGGAGAGTATTAATGGCTGTATTGTTAGCTTGACAATAAGAAGAGGTGGGCTGGAATGAGGAAATGAGTAATGATATGGATGAATTCCACAGGTGGTGTGGCAATACCTTCAGCTGGAATTTTTTGGTGCATGGAGGGTTTCTTAAGGAGGCCAAGAGGGTATGGACTAATGGATTATTTTTGTTGCAGGGCTCAGTGATTCTTTTCTGTGTGGTAGCCTATTACTGTGGAGATGAGACCCACCCATCACCTCAGCCTCCCTTGAGATGTACAGGTATTTAATCTGGAACATGTCAGGCCTACAGAACAGTGCAATGACAGATAACTAAACTGTGTCAGTAGGACTCCAATGCCATGCTCCTCTACCTACAGAGCTTTTTAGGAGCAAGAAAGGCCTAGTGATTTATGTCTGTTTGTGTAGTCAATATTCCAGGACCACTTATCCTCTTTATCCCTCACTTTAGCTCTAAACTCTGTCATCTTTTATTACCCTCTAGGCATTCTTTGTGTAAGCCTTATCTCCTCAAGCAGATGGTAAGCAGCTCAAGGGCAGGAACCATACCATTTTAGCATCTGTTCAAATGACTGCTATAGTGCTTATCACAGAAATATATTCAACAAGACATATTTTTTTTCTTTTTGTATAAGTTTTAGAATGCAGCTGTAACAAACGGATAAAAACTGGGTGGCTTAAAGTAACACAAATTTACTATCCTACAGGAAGTCAGAAGTCTGAAATTGGTTTCATTAGGCTAAAATCAAGGTATTAGCGGACTTCCTTCCGTTTGAAGTTGATAGGACAGAATCCATTTATTTGCCTTCTCCAGTTTCTAGGGTCTACCTGCATTTCTTGGTGCTTGGCTCCTTTCTGCATCTTTAAAGACAACAATGGCTGATTCAATCCTTCTCAAATTGAGCCATTATAACTGTGATTCTGACATCACATCTCTTTCCCTGATTCTCACTCTCCTACTTACTAGGACCTTTGTGATTACATTGGACCCACCCAAATAATCCACAAAACAATAAAGTACCAGGCCAATATCCTAACACCTAGTCTCTAGATAGCAGTTGGGGTTAGTTCAGACCCTTTCTAGCATCATCTGATCTAATCTTTTGCCTAGTGAAAAATGGAACCTTCTCAACAGCACCCTGACATCCCTATAATGAAAAGTTGATTGGTTTTAAAGAATGAAGAGAGATACAAATTTGTAAACACTGAGGTAAATATATATGTCATTTCTTAATATTTTAATATAAGTTTTAACTTTAAAGTAATGAACAAGTGTAGCTTCATATTGTTTTATAGTGCTGAAAGTTTTCTGCTCATTAATGGATTTTGTTAACATAAAGTAACACTATTGGAAAATATGCATGAGATATAAAACTAGAATACTTAATATTCATACTTGTTATACTTTCACATTTTGACTAAGAGTTCAAGGGAGGAAATAGCATTTGTGTTCTGCATAGCCAGTATTTCTAACCCTTTCCATCAGTATTAACATTAACAATAAGTGAATGAAAATAAAAATTATCTGAAAATTGAAATGTTTATGCATTAAATTTGAGATTTTCATTTTCTAGAGTATTTATTATATAATTTCAGCTTTTACAATTTTGTTATTACCATGTAGCCATTGGCTAATGTACATACAGTATACATGTAGAAGCATTTGGCATGGGGGAATTGAAGTGGACTAGCAAATGGAGAATTACAAAAAATAAATACAAATTCTGGGAGATTATTCCTTCTTCCTATTGAAGGGGCACCAGAGCTTTCTCCACGGCTACAGTGGGATGAAAACCGTTGCTTCACACCTATGTATGGTTAGCTCTGAGCCAGCTTCTGCGTGTTTCAGTTAAAAATATCCTTACAGTGCTTGTTTTTTCCAGCTCTTGTCAAAACTCTTTCTGTGGCTATGTGTCTCCATAAGCACTGACCCATTATAGGCTAATGTTTGTCTTAGTTACATTGTTGGCAATGTAGTGTACACATCTTATACCATATCTAGAGTGTTGTACCCACTCTAGCATACCACACCATAACAATAACAGCCGCAGCAACATCAACAACAATAGTACATAACAATTATTGAGTTGTTATGTGCCAGTCAGTTATTGAGTATGTGCTACTAACTGTCCTAAGTGATTTAAATATATTAGCTTATTTAATCCTCAAAACAAGAGTATATATCTCTCTTATGTTACATTTCTTCCCCAAAGCCTCCAGCAGACTTCCCCTAAAATCTCATTAGCCTGCATTATTAATATATCACTTGTCCATGCCTAAAGCAATCATTTACCAAGAGGAATAAGACCAACTATTCTTGGCTTAGGGGGCCAATCAAAGCTCATCATTCAAGCCTGGGGAAGGACATTGCAAGTCAAAGTTGGGTGAACAAAACCTCGGTTGTGCTAGCAAGGGAGAAGGGACAGGTATTGCTGTTCGATAAGAATCCAACAGTGTTTACCACAACAGTATCCTGGAGAAAGCCAATTTGGAGCCGGTTTGAAGACATTCTTCAAACACTAAACATTAAAGTGAAAATAAAATTCAGTTAATATTTATACCAGCTAAAAATAATGATCATTAACTAAAATGCTACAAAATTTCTGGGTATCTCTAATTAATTTCTTATTAATGGTTTGCAGTGTAACTCTCAGCAAGTTAACATTTGGCATTTCTTCTCTGAACATGACAACCCAGTAATAAGACCTTTTAATTCAGGAAACTGGAACTGTCATTCTGCACTCTGGCTTAATCCATCACAGATTTCACAATTTGATCTGGTTTACTTATCCCATTACCAGGATCCAACAGGGCAGAGAGAAACATTTTAATAACCATTGAAAGTGTTTGGAAATCCCTTCAACTGTCCTATGTCAGAGGTCCAAAGAGCCTGGTATCCATAGACATTATATGGGTAGCAATGTCTGTATGTCACTTCTTTTGACCAGGTTTAGGGTACAATCTTCTCCCTTCCTTCATGTTTATAATCCCATTTAGTTAAGATTATAGAAATTTCTTCCCAATCTTCCCAGGTGTCTAAGACCACGACCAATTTTCACAATTGTAGGGATACCTGTGAAATTCAACAATATTTTAGGCATCTTTTTCCCTCAGACAGGTCAATAAACAGGCAGGTTTTTCTATCTATAATTTTTATTGTAATTGAAATCATACTCTATATAATTGTTTCCTGATTTTTCACCTAGCATTATTTTCAACTTGTAACTGTTAAATTTTCTATAAATCTTTTAGACTTTGTCTCTGATATGTGAGTCTCGACCTGGGGCCAATGCTACATCTTCATTCCAGCTCCCTTGCCTGCCAATATTACCAGATTCCTCTTCCCCTATACATAGGTCCATCTCTCTTGCTCACAGGTGATCAATAAAACACAATAATGTGTTTCTGTTCTTGGGAGTGACAATTGACAAGAACCACTTTGTACCAAATAGTGCAAACCCTTCTATTTTGTTCTGTATGGAAGCTATACACTTATTATAGCAACATTTGGTCATTCTACTTTGGAATCACCTTCCCAGCTAGTTCCCTAGGAACAGATGAAACTAATTTTATTATTTACCACTCAAATCTTGCTTTTCACTCAAAGAATAATGCCCAGATTGATCATTCACTTTTTTCATTAGTCTTAGCTCCTAATGGCATTTTGATTTTATGAAAATTTATCTTAAACAGATGAAGATCAACCAATGAATGCTGAATATACATTTGAATAAAGCATGAGGCATTTTCAACTGACTGTTATGTTAAGAGAGTGCTAGGTAGTGAAATTTATTCATTGTGCAAGGTCCATTTCAAATCCAGCCCCCATCCCACAAAACATTCCCTAATCATTGCTAAAAGTGATCTTTTCCTCCTTAGCCCTGTGGATTACTTATAAGGCACTTAATTATTAATATGCAAAGGTTTATGAAAAAGTAAGGCCAGCCATTGCCAGCTGACCTAAACATTCAGCTTGTGTTCTATTCAGCTCTCCACCTTTATGCTAAGCTGCAGCTGCAGAGGCAGAACTCACAGGAAACACACACACACACACACACACAGAAGCACTCCAGGAGCTATTTTGTACAAGTAGATTTTATAAATAACCAAATGCTCTTCTTATCTATCAAATCTCAACACCCAAACTTCCCTGTATTTCGTGGAGAAGTGTACACTCCCTAGAGGAGTGCCAAGAGAGAGGAGAGAAGAAAGCCTTCAGGTTTACTTCTTTGAGTCTTTAACCCTGAGTTGCCAATGTTTGCAAAAGTGTCCTAACAGGAAACTCCTGATTACTGAATTCCTTATCTTAAAGAAAAATAAATTAGGATTGAGATTCCCTGTGTTGTGCTTTATCTGCATTTCCAGAAATAAAATGTGCTTCAGGGAGAAAACAAAAAGGTCACTGGACCACATTCTTTTTCAGGAATGGAAGATTGTAAGAGGAATTCTTGAGCACAGTGCTATTCAAACTAAATTTTGAGCAGGAATATTTTCTCCTTTGTATTATCACCTATTTAAAATGCACGCTTGAGATTTTTGATGGAAAAGATGGAGGAGGAGAAGGGGGACTGCTAATCGAAAGATGATGGATAGTACTCAGGTTGTACACCATTTGATCCAGACGCATATGTCTATGTGTTTGTTATGGGTATGGATGTGTACCTTGCAGCAACATATGGCAGTCTCTCCAGGTTAAATCCTATCCTGGCCATTTCTTAGTCTCGTTTTAGCTAGTTAAGTAGTCCATAGTCTCTCCTGCCTACGGTAAACTTTCTTTAGCATCCTAATTCTAACAGTGCTTTTAAAACCATACATCTCCTTTACTTGGCTTTCAAAGACTCCACTGACAGTGCCCCAAACTGTTAAAAAAAAGAAGATTGTACTCTGGATGGAGTTTTATTGTTTTTTGTTTGTTTGTTTTTTGAGACAGAGTCTCACTCTGTTGCCGGGGCTAGAGTGAGTGCTGTGGCGTCAGCCTAGCTCACAGCAACCTCAGACTCCTGGGCTTAAGTGATCCTCCTGCCTCAGCCTCCCGAGTAGCTGGGACCACAGGCATGCGCCACCATGCCCGGCTAATTTTTTCTATATATATTTTTAGTTGTCCAGATAATTTTTATTTCTATTTTTAGTAGAGATGGGATCTCGCTCAGGCTGGTCTTGAACTCCTGACCTCGAGCAATCCACCCGCCTCGGCCTCCCAAAGGGCTAGGATTACAGGCGTGAGCCACCGCGCCCGGCTTATTGTTTTACTCTTTGTTTTGTCTTTTTATTTATTTGTGTCCCTCAATGTTTCATATGAAGAGCCAGAGTTACCTCAAAATTTTCTACTCTCTCGGGCACTAATATCTATACCAAGAACCCTCTCCAGGCAAACAGACTAGCTCATTTAGAGAGGAGTTCTCAGGACTCTGAAAACCTGAGTCCTGGACAGTAGCACATTGGGCAGAAGGTTGAAGGAGACGGAAGAAATTGGCAGACTGGCTCAGCTATTCAAAATGCACTCTATTCCATGATGATCATCATTGTTGCTCCATAGCCCAGTCCTTCGCTTGACCTATTTGCTTGGAGCTTCTCTAGGGCCCCAGGATGGATATCTTTTTCTCTTGGCTGTTTGAGCTAGGGTTTCTAATCTTATTTTCTCAATCCCGTGTCATCTACTTTCTACCATTTGGGATTTCTTTGAAATCTCTGGTCTACTACCCATTGCCTTTCTCATTTCTCTGGCACTACAAGAGCTTTCTCTCCCTTCATCCCAAAATCCTGTTAATAGTTTCAACAGGACCTGGGCAGGGAAGAGAAGTAAAGCAGAGTGCTTAGTTCAACTTTTAAAATTTGAAGCCCAGATTTCTTTTTATCTCTTTTTTAAATCATCTGTTAGTGGAAATATACCTCATGCCTTATCTTTTAGACAGAAAAGAAGTCAACCTTGTTACCTATTCTAATTTAAGGAGCTTCCTAAGCACTTTGCACAAATTATCAGCTAACTTATCTGATTACATAATCATCAGAGCTAATGGCCTTTCAATCAAACTCTCTTGGAGCTCAGTGGGTACTCTGTGGGACCTCTTCCTTGCTCAACCCAAATACTGATTGTGTGGCTTTTTGTGGTGATTTATGCCCCATCCTTTTTGGTGATGTCCTTTCTATTATAAATATCATAACTATGGTCCTAGGATAAGGACAAGGTAAAATTAATTAAATAAACCTTGCAGGAAATGTGTTATACTTGTTGGTAGCATTTTCTTTGTTTTCAACTTAAAGGAAGTATCTAACTATTTTCTAGAGTAAGATTTTTCTCTTGTTTTTTATATTAATGTAATCTTAAGTGTAAGCTGGAAATGTATAGAACTTAAAACTCACAGAAATTATATCCTTGGGTATTTCATTATTAATCAGTAAAGAAGATTAAAAAGACTTAGCATCCATTACCTGATTAAACAACAAATGGAAAAACAACATTAGATCCAAATGTAATGGTGATAACTGACATGTGTAAGGTGCTGGAGACCTTATTCACATGCCCTGTGATTATACCTTCATTATACCCCACTGAAGATATGGCTCTCTGAGGCTTCATGATTCATAGGCTAAAGCTCAGTGTCACAACAATATTACACAAGAAGGTGGAATGTGACGGGTGAAATTAGGCCAATTAAGCACATATAATTCTGGGACTAGTTAAATTTGTTCATACCAGACCTCTTGGTTACTATAAACTATATTTGCCTAGTTCATTTGATTATGATTTTACCTTGCATGTAATCTTATCCAAATGAGGGGAAGTTAGACTATGGACAAAAACATACTGACCTCATTATTTTAGTTATTACTGGTACTAGATTTAAGAGCTTGTCCATTAACCAAGCTATAAGTTTTACCCCTGCTCCCTGATGAGATATTGCATACTTTGAAGCTAATATGGCATAGAGTATCCTCCTCTGGCGGGGCCATCCTTCCCTCCAGTCTTCACTGGCTGACTTCTACTCATCTTTTAAACCCAGGGAAAGCTTTCCTGTTCTGCTCCTTCCCTGCTGCACCTCCTGATGTCCAGGTTAGGTGACTATCTTAGGTACACCTCTCGTGCAGCCTGTAAGAGACAGATTATCAGATTGCATCCTGAAGATCAGATTCATAAATATGCAGAGATGTCATTTCAGATGACAGTGTGCTAACTTGAAAGGGATGTGTGACAACCAACAGTGCCTTAGTATGGTTCCCTTAGTCTCTCTTCATCCCACAGAGGTGCTCTGACTGATGCACCCAGATGTCAGTAGGTGGGTATCATTGAGACTAAAGAAGCATCCACCAACTTTAAAAACTCTTTTTTTTTGTACTCTTTTCTGTTTGTTTTTGGTAAGTGGAAAATTGCTGTTATTTATCTTAAACAAGTAATCTTCAGTTTCTCACAATTCATCTGTATATACCATATTTAAATAACTTGTTTAGACCTTTGGGCAGCTGCTCACATGAGTACATGGTCAAGGTTTACCTTTCAGATGAATCTCCCTATATTGTATCTTATACATATTCACACACCGGTGTGTTTACTTGTTTATCATATACACCTGATTGTATACTCTTTGAGTGCAGCAAAAGTGTTTTGTTCATCACTAAATCACTAAATACCAAAAATCATGTCTGGAATGTTGTAAGTATTCAGTGCTATGAGCTGATCTGAAGCATAATAGTTAGCATTTATTGGATGCTTTTTGTATGTGGCATCATGATAGGCCTATTCCATACACTTACGAGCTAGTTAGTATAATTGCTCTTATTTTACAGACTAGGAAACCAAGAGCCATAGAGTTGAAAATGCCTAAGGTCACAGAGCAGGTAGGTAGCTGAGTGGGGTTATGACCTAGGATGTTCTGACCTCAAAGCCCTTGACCTTAACTGTTATTAATAAAGCCTCTGATATCAGAATTCCCCCTCCAAGGAAAACAGAGACCTGGGGCGCTGCATCAAGGCTTGAACCTGTTACCAAAGGAGTCTTGCATGGGCTATGATTTGTCCCCAGGCTGTAGTGTATGAAACCAGGAAGACGCTGTCTAAGAAACATTGTCCTGTGGAGAAATGATGGTAGAGATTGGCAGGCAGTCCCACTGAGCCAGCAATCTGAAGGGGCTAGGGAAGACAGAAACTCCAAATACAAGACCATGCCAAGGGAACTGACAAAGTGCAAGAATTTTCCAAGTGAGGGTTGAAGCCAGAGTCTTAAGGGATTTTTGAAATGGAAAGAATAGCTGTGCCAGGGTGTGTTTTTGTAAGGACGCCAATCAGCTTAGACAGCTGAATAATCATCCATCCATTCAGACGGTCTTTATTTATTGAAAACCTTCTCTTGGCCATTGAAGATATAGAGAGAAGCAAGCCATAGCTCCTGGAGCAAAAGAGGAGATACTACAACACTTGCACAGACTTCAGTGCACAATGTGTGCTCAAACTGCTCTGTATCCATGGCTGCCTAGCAATAATTGATGCTAATAGCAGACTCTCCCACTGAGCACTTACTATGAGCTAGTCACTGTCCTAAGTGCTTTTCATGCTTTAAAATAAATCCTCACAACAACTCCTTGAGGTAGGTATGACTAGTATCATTATACTACAGATGAGGAAATAGTGGCACAGAGAACTTAGAGGACTTGCCCAAGATCACAAAGCTAGTCAAGGACAGAAGTGGAATTGGACACTAGGCAGTCTGACTCCAGTGTTTGGGCTCTTAACTTCTACATGCACTAATGCTCTGACTGTTCTTCATTCCCTAGGTTCTCTTTCATCAGTGGAATTTATTCGTTCATCATATTTTTTATTGATAACCTACTATATGCTTAGTGCTGGGCTGGATGCTAGGGATGTAATAGTGAAGAAGATAGGAAAGGTTCTAATACCAATATAGAAGGACTGTTAACTGACCTGTGAGACTAGAGAAAACAATGACACCCTGCCTACCCCCTGCAGGGCCCCAATTATACTACTTCTCTATTGCTAAAAATGACACATCCTGCCCAATAAAAGCTAATAGTGAATCAAGAGAAGCTCTATCCATTTTCATGATTCAGAACTGCTAGGACTTTGACTCAAGTTCCTTCCACGTTGGGATTGGCGTGTGTGTGTATATATAATGACACACAATTCAGCCACTCTATGAAATGGAATTCATATTGGAAATATTTGATTTCTGGAACCAAAGAAGTCAATTCAACACTGAGCGTATTAACTGATAATCTGTGGCCTCAGTACTGTCTGTAGACAAAATGCCCTTGCTTGTGTAAACTGAAGAGCATCGGTATACACCTCCCTAAGGGAGGCTGGACCAGAGTCAGCAGAGGACTAGAAGATATATTTTAAAATAAAAGGACATGTCTAGTTGCATTTTTCTTTTGCTACATTATTATGGTGAATACTTAGTGTTATTGCATAGTTTATTAGTTAAAATAAAAGTGGAGTTGATTAAAACTTATGTAGAGAACAAAGTAAATGGTTGTTTAAAATATTCTTGATTTCAAGTTTAATGGTGGCTAACTGAAAATTCAATTTTTAAGGATAACAACAGGAGGAAAGAAAACACTATCTTTCGAAAAACAGATTTCATCTGGACCATGTGGAAAGCCCTTCTACAGTGGAATACAAGCTATTATTCCCTTTTGTACCTCCCTCTACTTTGATTCATTTAAATCCCCATTCTGCCTTTTATTCTATTTTTAATATCAATTTTGTTTTATTGGCTTGGGTCTTAAGAACCACAAATGCTAGAAATCAGTATAGGTTTTTGGATTAGCCAAAGTGAGGCACATTTGATTTCCAATGTACAGATTTTGACAGGAAGCTCAAGACAGGGGCCCTGGGAAATTTTATATTATCTATTCAACACAGGCTTTGTGCTGTGGGCTGGGGTACAAAGCTCAATAATATATATTCCTTGGCCCAACAAGCTCACAGTCTAATGGGGGGAGTAAGACACAGAGATATGAGTGTAAAGGGGGTAGTGAATCCTGAAAGATATAGAGAGCTGAGTTAATTCCAGCAGGAGCGTTCATCTGTGGCTGAGGGCGTCAGATGAGGGCAGAAAGCCATCGGGTGGGAGCCATATTAGCAGTTGTAGGTTAAAGCAGTGGCGGTTAAGGGGACCAGCTTTGCACAAACCGTATCTGTGCCAAGGCTCTATTCTAGAAACTAAAAGGAATGAGGCCTTGGGCGACTTAATTAACCTCTCTGAACATCCATTTCTGGAACTTCTGAAGGGTTTTATGCATAGGAAGGATATAGCCAGATATCTGCTTCAGGAAGATCTCTTGAGCATCTGTGTGGAGAGTGGGTTGGAGGAGGCAAGGCTGGAGGCAGGAACGGAAAGGAGAGACCCGAGCTTTGTTGAGGAAATGAACGCCTCCAAATGCAGGCTCTTTTATATGCATTGCCCAGCATCTGGCAATGCTGATGCTGACAATGATTCACCATATACAGTACTTACTTCAGGTTTGGCCAGTAGCCAGGGACCAGCGAGGAAATCTACCCCTCCTCTCTGCTCAGCACACAGGGCCCATTCAGTATCCTTCCTTTAGACCACGGCTGGGCTTCTTGCCCTCCAATCCCCGGGCTCCACAGACCTGGGGAAATGACAGGCCCTGGGAATCAGAGAGACAGTGCCCTTCCTCATCACGCTCAGCTGCCCTACTGTCTAGGAGGTCATGGGTTGTCCCGGAGGCAGCACAGCTTTTAGTGCAATTGCTAGGAGGGTCTCGTGGATGTAAACTCTGTCTGGCCCTAGCCCCCCAACAGGATGTGGGCAGCCGCATCTCCGCTGGACTGGAGCCAAGATGCCCAAACACAGCACCTTCAAGCTCCATGCTTGCAGAAGGTCTTGTCCCTGCCCACTCAGACAGTGCTTGTTTGCAAGGGAAATTTGAACACAGTTTGTGGTTTTTCCCAGGGCATTTTTCCTGCTCTATCTTTGGGGATACTCTTCAATAACAGCAACAACAAAAATAAGGCATAGATCTTTTTGTCTATTGAGCCTATTGAGAAATGCTGCCATAAAGAAACCCGTTTAACTTTCCTTAAGCCAGTTTCCTCGATGTATTTGGCATTGAACCCTTTTCCCATACATCTGTGAACGGCTCTATTGAAATGATTTGCAGAAACGCTGCTGTAATGAGTCTGGAATGGGTAGGAAGAATTCAGGGAAAGAGGCCTGGCTCTGGAGTCAGCTTTCTACTTTAATATCCATGTGGCTGGACAAGACAATTAACCCTCCTGAGCTTCTCTTTCCTCATCTGTAAAAATGAGATAACACTTAACTTGAGGATTGTCATGAGGATCACCTGAGATGAACTACATAAATCTCCTGCTGCATAAGAAATAATTGATAGTTATTTCTGCAATATGGGCAAGCATTAATCTAGGCTACTTAGAATTAGTTCTATACAATTGTATTCACTTGTTAAGATTTTAGCTACAAAACCTACAATTGACCCAAAAAAGATTTATTTGAAACCAAACAACAATAGGTTTATTTCAAGAATGAAATATTTATCTCAGGTAGAGGCAGAATATGGAATGGTTTGCATTTTCGTCATGACAATTGGGGCTATGTAGACACTTGGATCTATGCTTCCTAATGATGAACAATGTAGGCACACCTTGTAAGAAAAGATTCATAGTCTTCAAGTCTGTGACATTAATCGTTAACAAATTTTGTCTGTTCATTGTTGTTTCTGTTTTTCTACCTGCATAGGAAAATAAGGCACTGGACTTTGAGGTATGAGGAGGTTCTGAATATTAGGGAAAGCAGTGTGATTTCTGGGGCTTTTTACTTGCCTAAAACATTTCCCCACCTGCTGGCTGTTGTGTGAAATCACATGTCACAAAGCTCTTTCCAGTTGGCTATAAAAACTGCTGCATAGATGATGGATAGATGAATAGATACATGGATGAATGGATGGATGGCTACATATAGCACAAAGTTTCAGTGCTGTTACCTTGATAAATTGACCTTTTTCACAAAATATCCCCTTCCTTATCTGAAGATGTCTATTTTGTGGCCTCAAACTTGTCTCTCCTCCCAGCTTTACTTCCCCAGTCTCTGCCACTATTGCCTATATGTCAGTCTCAGTCTCCCAATCCTCTGACACCCTGCCTACTTGACCAATGTAAGCAGCCCGCTTGTCCACAAACATCTCTGCTAGGAGAAGTCTAATCCACAGCCCATGCACTCAGAGATGTCAAATGTGTGCCGTAGACACTGGACTCTCAGCAGCCTCTGCCCCACCAGCCCTTGCCATACTTTTGGAGTTCAGAGGTTAGAGGACAGGAAGGCTCTTAGTTTTGTGAGTGGGAGGGGAATAAGAGTGGGAACAAACGTCAGTAGATGACACTCCCTGACATTGCTTCCCCTTTCTCAGAAGTGGTGTTTTGTTGGTTACTTTCCCACAGCTGAGCTTGTCATAAAGGAGCTCTGTTCTCTTAGAGTTTGTTAATTGCAGCATGGCTGGGATTAAAAACAAAAGACCTTCAAGAATGTAAGGAATCTTGTCTTAATTCATTTTGATACCTAGTCTCTTACTGCAGTGTCAATTTCCAATCTTATTTTTTGATACACTAAAAATTATCAATTCAAAGGCATACTGACATGCTTAAATTTCCAATATTTAAATAACCCGCTATGCTAATTAAGTATAAATTACATTAGATATATCGGGTTACAGCACTGCATATCACCCAACAATTACATAATCTTTTGAATTGTGTCAAAACAGCAGTAGTTTTTTTTTGGGGGGAGGGGGGCATCTTTGTTAATATCTACTGAGTTTCTAGGCTCCTCAGTGAAATGTTTTTGACAACTAATTTTCTAGAGAAGCAAATATCAATTATACTTGGAGTTGGCTTTAATCCTTTGACCCGGTGATGATGTGGGTATGAGAGTGGGGGAGGAAAAAGTCTGAGTATAGTTCACGTGGTGATTTATATAGCTCCTTTCACAGGATTAGTGTAAGAATCCTAAAGAAAACAGCATTGTTTGAAGCCATAATAATTAGGAGGTTTCTCTCTTTAGCTGGACTAAATTCCAAAGTGATCCCAGTGGCTTGGAAGTCAGAGAGTCCATTTCATTCTGTGCTTAAGAAGCATTCCCCTGAAGGAGTCCTGCTGATTCTGGAGATTAAGGAAGAACTTCCTGGTGGTAATTAATTAATTCCATGCAATGCTTTAATTTAAAATGAGTCACTCCAGTTTCAGAATAAATAAAATCTTTTAAACTGTGAAAATAAAATTAAAACAAAAGTTGATGGCCATATCGCCAACCTTGTCTGTGCATCTAAGTGCATTCCTTTTGGACTCTTGGTAGTATTGCTGGCAGAACCACAGCCTGCATAGTTAAGAAAAACATTCATCTCAGCTCAAGAGACCACACTGATCTCCTTAAACCAGGTTTCCGTGTCCACCATGTGTATTGCCAGGTGAATCCCGACGGGTGGGGAACCTGCTGCCTTCTAATTTTAAGATTGTTCTTTTTTAAGCACCAAAAGACTCAAGAAAAGCTTCATCTTTCTCAGCTGCACCCCTTTTAATAAAAGGATTTGTTCTGTAAAATTTGGATTCAGTTAAAAGGCTGCACTTAAGGACCTAGAAGGCCACATGTGGCCTTAAGGCTGCAGGTTCCCCACCCCTGACTGGGAAAATCCATTACCAATAACAGGACTCAGTCCATGTTATCCTCTTCTAAACCTGAAGACAGGGTGGCAGCATTTGCTTCTCCATCAGGTGAATTTTCTCAGGGACCTCAGGGCCTCTGAAGCCAGGGGCATCTGTAGGAAGGAGAGGTCACTATGGGGAAGCTGACAGAGCATTTCTGTGCTATGAATCTTAACTTTTTGATATGCAAGCTCATTTGTGTATTCTTATTATCCCTTTTAACTGGATGCCCCCAGAAAGTGAATCTCATCTGGTCAAGCTCCAGGCCTGCACAAGTGCTGCTTACAAGGAGGTGTCTCCAACTAATATCTCCTAGGCATGCTGCATTTTTAAAACATTTCCTGAGCCTCCCAGGCAGAATGCATCACTCCATCTGAATTTGCTTACTTTTAAGTAGGGTCAATAGCAAACATCATGCTCTAATTTTCCTGGCCCCAATATTGGTCCATTTTTCAGACTTGTCATCTGGGCTTTTGGCCTGTGATAGATAAGGACATTTCAGTTCTGCCTCTAGATTGTGCTATAAGCCCTCCCATCACACAATCTAGCCTGCACATATAGGAATATTATAAAAAGCCGCAGTGGTGGGGTACTGGCCAACTAAGGAAAGGCCATAAAGTCTTCCCTTCCTTTCTCCAGCTCCTAGTTCCCCAAGGTTTCAGATTCTCTGGTAATGCCATCATAGTTGTTCTTTCTTTCTTTTCCTGTGTTGACTTGATGACTGTACTCCAGGCACTTCTCCATGGCAAACTCAGAAATACCACAGGCTATGGGTGGTTGTAGCTGTGTTGGGGTTTTAGTCTGCCCAACCACATCTAGAAGAGGCTGCCCTGAAGCACCCACTCCAGTCCTCTGGTACAATGCAGTACAATTCATGGAAAGGGACTAGACACTTTTTGTCCTTACACTATCATGACCTGGTGCTTTCTGAGGTCATTGGAGCCTACCTCATACTTGGGCCAACCAGCAGCTGGGGCATGGCTCTTTTTTCTCCTGCACACCCATGACTTTTTGCTTGTCCCCAGTTCTGTAATCCTGGCTTGTATAAGAGTTACTTGGCTGAATAGCTATCACTCTCAACAGAACAGCTCCTCAAGGGAGCATGAAGCCTTAGTCATCCTGCTCCTTCCTATAGTGTCTAGCATATGAAGGAATTTTAACAATCAGCTTCTGAAATGAATTGACTCTGTTGTGGTTGTCCATTATGGCAAAACTGTAGGGGAGAAGAAACAGCAAAGAGGTAGGACAGTAGAGTAGATATGAGAGGCAGGCTTATGTCTCTTGAGAATCTATCTGTGGAAACAGTACCTAGAAATAGTCCTTGAACATGCAGCATTATAGATTAACATTATAAAAGCTCTCCTTAGAAGTTTGCCTTGGTTAATATAATCAAATTCATTCATATTTGAAAATGCCACCCCTTTGTGTATTCATCATAAACAAAAACTATTCTAAAATTTCCAAATTTATAAAGACATTGGGCCAAGTTATTAAGCAGGGGGAGGGGAGAAAGGCATTCTTAGAGGTCAAGTGAGAATTCACATTCTGTCTGGGTGCATTATCTCTTCTTCCCCAATCAGATCACCCTCCTTAGTTCCTAGATAGCATTGTAGTTTTTGTTTTGACACTTGCTGACTAATAACCAAATAAAGGCAACCAGCATAGTTTTATTTTCTTGTTATTTTTCAAAAAATCTTCTTATATGCAGATGGTAGTGAGCATTCTTGGGCTCAGAGCCAAATTACTGGTCTTGCTTCTGAGGGAATTCATGACTAATTAAGTGTTCGATTATTAGCTCATCCTAAAAAATTTTAATCTGGGATCTCCATAGTCGCTTGATAAAAAGAACCTTTTATCAATTAGCTTATATTGTGGTAACAAAAAATCCAAAATCTATGTGATTTATAGCAGCCTGGGTTGATTTCTTGCTCACACCTCATGTCTACTGTGGGTTGGCTGCATGTCTTCCTTACCCATACAGGTGGAACTGCCCCTTGCTGGAACATTGCTACTCTCATGGCAGAAGGGAAAGAAAGGCAGTGGACAATAGTATGCTGTTTTCAAAGCTTCTGTTCTGATGTGGTATGAATAAATTCTGCTCATTTTTTTATTGGCCAAACTAAGGTGCATGGCTAAGCCTGGCAGGGCAGGGATGTATGATCTTCTCTTGTGCAATAGGAAGTGAATATTTGAACAACAGTATAATCTTCCACAGGCTTCCTCCTCCAGGCTTTTTCTAGACACATTTCTACCAAAAGGGCCCAAGTTGATTTTGCATCTGAGTCATGGTCTTTTCTTTTTTTTATTTCAGCATACTATGGGAGTACAAAAGTTTAGGTTACGTATATTGCCCTTGCCCTCCCGCCCCCCCCCAAGTTAGAGCCTCAAGCATGTCTATCCCCCAGACAGTGCACATCACACTCATTATGTAGGTATACACCCATCCCCTACCCCCCCACATCTGCCCGACACCCAATTAATGTTGTTCCTAAATGTGCTCTTAGGTGATGATCAGTGAAACCAATTTGATGGTGAATACATGGTCTTTTAATTGTAAGTGTATCCTCTGCAGTACTCATATAGTAGTTTCAAGACAAATTCTAAGGCCTCTTATGTCAGAGAGACTTTCTGATTTGCATCAAAAACCCTCTGTGGCATAAAAGAGAAGTTGTTAAGAACTCCATAGTAAAAGCCTTCTTCTCCCATAGCAGGTAAAATCAGAACAGGATTGCCTTCGAGAAATTTTCTATATACATATAGCAAGCCTGGGGACTAGCAAACATAACATATATTTTATACCATAGACATTGAGGTTTTTTTATATATATATTTATATACTGCTGTTGCCTTCATCATATACTATTGTCCTGTTTGGTTCCTCTGTTTTATGCTCACATAGCATTCTACATTCCCCTTCCTAACCATATCCCTTATAATTACATCTATTATATCTGTCTCCTCTGATGTATTCACTTGTCCCCACCTCTAGGCCAGCCCCTTCTATGCCCAGCTGTGCTCATCCCACACTCCTTTATATCAACCTAGGTCTTGAGATATCCTTGGTCATTTCTCTTGACACTGAGCTGGGATGTTGAGTCCCTGCTTTAGGATACATTTATGAGATCTACTCTATTATATATTCTCCATACTTGCTTTCTAGGACCTCATTTTACTCTCTTTTATCCTCTGTCTCATTCCTGTAGACTTCTAAATTTCACTCTTTACAGAAGCAGAACATACAGTCTTCAGTCTCATGAAATATGAAGACAAAGTTTAAATGGGGATGAGGTTAGGAAGAGCCTGGAACCTCCTTCTGGATTCGACAGGCTTGGCATCCTTAGGGGATTAAAGACTGCCCAACATTCCTAATCTCAGGCAGAAGCTTCGTGTGCAGGAGAAAGAATTCTCACATACCGCTGACCAGCACCATGTAGGTGATACCACTCATTGCCACTTCAGGATGTATTTACCTTTTGGGGAAAGGGGACTGACCACAGCCAGCCAGGTATTTTGTTGGCATGCTAACAGATTTAAAGGTAAGCCAAGCAAAACATGCAATGATATTTTAAATATTAAAAAATGGTTATCTTACAGTACAGTGGGTATAATGTACTCACTGATCTGTTTTTCTTACCTACCCTGTCAAAACTCTAGTTTGAGGATTCATATCAAATTTATTTTAGTTCACAAATCAAGGCTGTTTCTATGGGATTTGGAAGGAAAAGCATCACTGTGTTGCTGATAATCGTTTCATATACAAAACCAATATCCGCAAAATATATGAGGGTCCAATCAGAGAAAGACTACATAGAACAATACATAGCCCGTACATAATGCTGCCACATACGTGCACACACACACACACACACACACACACACTCACACAAAGTTTACCACTAATTGGAAGGCAGCATGTCAGTCTGGAATTCCTAAAAATGGAGAGGGCAAGAGAAAGAGCAAATAGCACCTTCCCTTCAGATGAGAAAGCAGTTTTCTCATCTGTAAACTATGGATAATCATAGCACCTATCTCATAAGTTATTTTTGAGGATGCTGTATGGTAAAGCATGCACAGTGCTTTACATAGAGCAAGGCACCTGGGAAGTCATCAAAAGTGTGAACAATTTGCATTGTTATTATAAAGCTATTATCCAACCAATTTTAAAAAGTGGAGTCAGTGTTATGCTTTATATGCCAATATGATATTCTGGGGGATTCTGACTTGAGTGTGCAATTAACATTGATTATCCACAGCTGGGATTATGATCCCTCACCCCAGTTCTAGGTTCTCCCTCAGGACACTTGCATATACCCATCACTGAGCCAACTCCTCAGGGTTGCCACTATTACCTGGGACCAGGAAATGTAATGGAGTAAACTCACGTATGGCCCAAATTAGAATTTTATCACAGCCCCTATTTGTTGAGTGCACTTCTAGATACCCAGCTTCATTCCTGGTTGTTCACATACATGGTCTCATTTAATCCACAGAACAACTCTTAAGGTAAGCACTGCTATTAGAATCATTTTACAGTATAGCAACATGAAGCCCAGAAACGCTAAGCACTTACCTAGTGTTACCCAGTAAACTAGGAAGTAGCAGGGCTGGGAATCTAACTTAAGTTTGAGCTCAAAGCATGAGACTAGACCTGAGACTATTGTACTATTAGCAATAATTGTAAAGATACCTTTCTATTCCTCATTTTTTATATTTCCCTAGAGGTCTTGTATCTATTATGACCTCAAATAAAATACTATGAAAATCTCTTTTAAAGCTAAAATGATTACAAGTAACTTTACCTCATATACTCAAAGATTTATTAAGGCACTATTATTAAAATTTCGTGTTCAGGACTAAACTGTTCAATTTATAGTACTTGATAAATTACTTTGATACACTTAGCTACCTCTTCTTTAGCATCTCCTAAAATAAAATTTTTAGTTTAAGAGCAAAGAACATTGACAAAAATGAGACTTCAAAATAAAACGACTGCATCCAGAAATCTGTATATACCTGTAAGATTTCTGAATGTCTCGACATTGTAATTCCTATCACATGGATATAAACTTGGACTTAAACTATCTATAATTTCACTTTGAATCATGAATTTCATGATTTTTTTTTATGCCTTGCTGAGTTTGATTCCACTCTCTCTCTTCACCATAGCCTTGGTTTCACTGACACTGAAGTGAGGCTAATCATGAGACCAGGTTTGAATTCATCTTAGTAATTTATATGTACAAGTGAATGCTGAGGTGGTTAGCAATGCACCCACATACTGGATTTAGCAATTTTGGAGAAAAGCCTGGGAGAGCTCAAATAGCGTGGGATTTTAGGTTAGATTTTGTAAACTATGATTCCTGGCCTTGCTACATACTAGCTATGTGATTCTAAACATATAATTTAATCTTACTGATCCTTCATTTCCTCATCTGTAAAATGGGCCAGTAATAACTTCTTCCCAGGAAAAATGCTATGATTTACATCAAGGACATAGTTCAATGCTTGGAACAAAATAAGTTTGCATTTTTATTGAAAATAGGAAAAATTGCTGATTCCAGAGATTCCAAACAAAACTGCCATCTTTCATATGAATGAGAAAAAGCAGACCACTTCTAATGCATAATGTATTAATAGAAAGAACTTTTTAACAGTGCATGTATTGTGTGTAAGCCCTCACTTAACATTGTCCATAGGTTCTTGGAAACTGTGACTTTAAGCAAAATGATGTACTATATAATGAAACCAATTTTACCATAAGCTAATTGATATAAGCAGGAATTAAGTTCCTATGGCATACTGTATATCATTTTGCTTAATAAAATCAGTTTCTAAGGACCTATTGAGGACATTAAGTGAGGACTTACTGTATGCACAAACACACATATATATTTGTACGTGCACACTGGGATACTTAATCATTAGTTCATTGTTAAGGTTTCTATAAAGGAAGGGTAACTAAAATTGGTCTGCTATAGTGGTTTAAATAAGATTCTCACTGTGCCATGCCTTTGCTCAAGAACAATGACTCCCCATTCTTTATAATTTAGAACTTCTATTTACTTCATTGTTGTTTGTATATTAAAATATTTGTGTTAGTTTATTTCAATTATTTTTAAATCAATGACTATCTATGTTAGGCACTGTTATTTAAACCTTATAACAACCCTAGGATGCAGGTAGTATTATCCCCATTATTAAAAGTTGAGATATAAACAAACAATAAACTGTCAAATTTTAAATGTACGATGAGGTAAGTTTTAACATGTGTATATACTCATGAAACCATGGCTACAATTGAGATAATGAATCTACCCATCACCCACAGAAGTTTCTTCTTATCCTTTTGTAATCCCTCCCTCCACCCCCTGTTGCTATTGCTCTATCCCAAACAACCGCTGATCTGCCTTTTGTTACTATAGATTAGTTTACATTTTCTAGAGTTTTATATAGCTGGAATCGTATAATATGTGGTATTTTGTGTTTGGCATTTTTTACTTACCATAATGATTTCAAAATTCATCCATGTTGTAGCATGCATTGGTACCTGATTCCTTTTTATCATTGAATAATACTCTATTGTATGGATGTTGATGGCTATTTCAGTTGTTTCTACTTTTGGGCTATCATAAATAATGTTGCTATGAACATTGACGTACACATTTTTGTGTGGACATATACTTTTGTTTCTGTTGGGTATGTATCTAGGAGTGAAATTGTTTGGCTACATGGTAATTCTACATTTAACTTTTGAGGAACTATCAGACTATTCTACAAAGTGGCTGCAAAATTTTACATTTCCATCACAGTCTTAAAATATATGAATAAACTGAGTAAGAGAGTTGAAAGAACTTTCTTAAGGCCATTACTAGTTGGTGGTATCAGGTCCAAATTTCCCAGAATGTATCATTTCAAAAATTCAGTTATGGTGATGGTGAGCTCTTTCAGGATAGGGATGTTTCTCAGACTTATTTACTTTATAGTTTGGCTAGGTTCTGAGTCAGACTGCTTGATTCATATCTCAGCTCCACCATTTACTGGTTGTGTAACATTAAGCAAGGTCCTTAACCTTTCTGTTCCTCAATTTCTCACTTTTAAAAACGGGGTAATAATAATGATAGCTACCTCATAGGAGTACTTGGTGATTGTATAAATCAATAGTTATAAAATCCTTTGCTTAATTCCTGGCACATAAAAAGAGTTCAATATAAGTTATTATCATTAATATTGCTGTTGTTGCTATAATTTTCAACCAGTGTGGAGCTGGCCTCTTGATAGATGCAAAATTAACCCTTCTTAGTAATCAAACCAACAGGTGGTTCTGTGATACATAAATTCACATCTGGTCCAGGAGGGATACTTGATTCATGTTTCAAAATAATGTGCCACTGTGTATATAGAAATGAACTACTTTTAAGTTTTTCTACTTTTAAAACTCTCAGTATAGTGTGGTGGCTCTTAACCTTTCGGAGCTTTGAACACTGGATGAAAGTTATAGAGTTTCTCTCTAGCAAAGTTTACATGCATGAAGCAATTTGTAACTCATTTCAATAAGGGAATGTCTTCTGGAGAAGGCATAAGAAGTAGCATTTAGTAAACATCTTTCCTGTGATAGGCCTGCTGCTGAACACTTTGCATCCAGCTCATTTAATCCTCATAATAACCCTACAAGGGAAGATTTATCATTTCCATTTATAGAGAAGAAAACTGAAATTCACATAATAAAGTATTTTTCTCAAGGTCACATGGTAGTGGTAATGCTTACTCTATTTCCAAAGCCATTTGTCCTCTGTCACCTTTTCTACTCATTATTTTTTAAATTATAGATTTAAGTATCCTTAAAGGTGAAATTGTTTCAAAAATCCTTCCAGTTTTGACAGTCTACATTCAAGCATTTTAGCATGATTGGAGGAGTCAGTGGGTAGGAGATTCTAGCTTGCTGTAGTAGAAGCCAGTAAGCCACTACTTATGATTCTATTGGTGAAGTTTGTTCTCTTTTATTTCCTCTTTATAACACAGCAGGATGCCATTTTAAAGGATGCCAATTCCGGCATGGTTGTTGCACCTAACTTGGAACATTAATTATTGGCTAGTTGTGAGAAATGTATCCACTTTATAAATGAGCCCATTAACTTTGACACCTAAATTGTCTTGGTATCATATTGTGCTCAAATCACTCAACTTGAATACAAGAAAGTTTCATAATGTGCTTGTTATACAAGTTAGAGGGTGAAGAAAGTATCTTGCAATTTCTGACCCCTGATTCAATTTCCTAGACATTGCCCTTCATAACAGCTTTTAAAGTAGAAGAAGACTTACTCTACAGTTTCCCTGAGTGGACTTTAAATACTGCTGGGGAATACAGCTCAGTTCTGGAATCCCAGAAGTGGTTGTGGTGTTTAAGACAGGGTAGCCCTCATCAGGGCTGAGAAGGGATTTTGGAGCTGGGAGCAGGAGGTGAGCTTTATCACTAGGCAGAATCCTCAGAGGAGATTCCTGTTGTGCCAGGGGCTGGAGTCCAGAAAAGAAAGAGGGAGCTCATCAGTGGCTGTTGTTTCTCAAAACTCAGTGGAAAGGCTTAGCAATAATCATGGTGTGGTGGGTGTCAGGTGGGAAAGGAGGACAAAGTTGGTGAGAATGTGCAAAAGCCTCTCAACCTCTCCTTCCTCCTCCCCTACTTCCTTGACTCAGACATCGGCTTTCCGTTAGTTCAGATGCCAGATCAGTTCTTTATGAGTCCTCTGGGGTATAAACTGGAGGAAATAGACACAAGAGAGTGAATATGCTTTTATTGGCTAATTATATTAAGTATGAGGGAAAATGCATCCTGGGCTCCATCTCACTGTGTTTTTAATTCTCCTTCCAAGTGTGCCACAGAGATCCCATTTTCAGGACCAGTCATCCTCCTTCCTCTTCACACACAGAAATTAAAAGGGGTAATTATCCCCCAGGAGCACCTTAATTGTTCCAATTAACCTGACCACGTTTTGCAATCAAAACCAAGCAGAGAAGAGGATTTAAAGTGATCAAACGCCATTTTATAGGCTGTAGATAAGTAATAGGCAAGGCAGGGTGTTTTCTATAAAGGATGGACTCTGAAATGACATAAGCTTGCACTAAATAACTTTTCTACCACCATTATGGAAAAGAAAAATGACATTTTAGGAGCTTTTAATTCTGTCATCACTGCATCTCTCTTTAATAATATAGTACATGATCACAATTATCTGTGCTCATTTAAGCTGTCGGTGGAAATGTTCTGTGAGTGAGACTGTTTAACTGCTTTCTCAGGTTGGCAGGTAGGCAGGCCTGGTTTGGGGCCCTTCTTCCAACACTAATGTGCTCTACACCATTGGAGAAGTAACTAAATTTTTCTGAACCTTACTATCCTTATCTGTGTGCCAGGCACTTAACATACATCATCTCAGTCAATCCTCCCAACTCTAGGAGGTAGATGTTGTCCCCATTTCTTTAGATGGTGGAGTTGAGGCTCAGTGAATTGAAAAGATCTTCCCAACTTCATATTTTAGCTTACTGGTGAATCATGGAGTTAATTTTTTCCTTTCCTTTTTTAAAACTTCCTAACATTTGCTGAGATTCTCCCATGTGCCAGGCACTCTGCTAAAATATTGAGATCATAATGACAAACGTGATGGTCATAGTATATGTTCCTGTGGAAGTTAAGTACAACCCAGCTCTGTCTGATTGCAGAGCCCATGTGCTAATCACTATACCATAGAATTTTGCCTTCCTCATGATGTTGTGAGGCTCAAATGAATGAATGGCTAAAAATTTGTTATAGCTTTAAGGGAATTACATTATGTGTATAATGTATACACACATAAGTATCTTACAACAGACTTTTTGACTCTTTGTAAATTTGTGCAAATATCATTTCAGCATGACTGAAATAACTAGATAACTAAAAATTGGGTCATTTGGTTCAAAATCAGCTAATTTACTTAATAAAATGTCATAAAAAGTGCATAGGCAAATCCGTAGAGTCAGAATGTAGATTAGTGGTTGCCTGGGATTGGTGACAGAAATAAGAAGTTCCTGAAAATGGATGGCCATACATTTCTTTTTGGAGGGATGGAAATGTTCTAAAATTGGATTGTGGTGATGGTTGCACAACTCTGAAAATTTACTAAAAATGGTTGAATTGTAACATAAAATGAATGAGCTTTATGGTATGTAAATTATAATATAAATAAAGATGTTAAAACAAAACCACAAAGTAAATTAATCAAGACCTATGAGTTAGTCCTGATGTGATGATGTTGTGATTTCAAGTATTTCTGGGATGATTAAGGAATTTTTCACAGATATAGAAAAAATAATTTTATGCTTTGTATGGAATCAGAGAAGACCTCGTGTAGCAAAAGCAATTTTAAGCAATAAAAACAAAATGGGAGGTATTAATTTGCCAGGCTTCAAACTATACGACAAGGCTGTGGTTACTAAAACCGCTTGGTTTTGGCACAAGTACAGGGACACAGACCAGTGGAATGGAACAGAAAATCCAAATATAAAACCATCCTCATATAGCCATCTAATCTTTGACAAAGCAGACAAAAACATACTCTGGGGAAAAGAATCCTTATTCAATAAATGGTGCTGGGAAAACTGGATAGCCACATGTAGAAGACTAAAACAGGACCCACAGCTTTCATCTCTCACAAAAATCAAATCACCGTGGATAACAGACTTAAACCTTAGGTGGGAAACTATTAGAATTCTAAGAGAAAATATAGGAAAGACTCTTACAGACATTGGCCTAAGGAAAGAATTTATGAGGAAGACCTCTAAGGCAATCACAGCAATGAAAAACATAAATAAATGGGACTTGATTAAATTAAAAAGCTTCTGCACAGCCAAAGAAACAGTCACGAGAGTAAACAGACAACCTACAGAATGGGAAAAAATTTTCACATACTACACATCAGATAAAGGACTGATAACAAGAATTTATTTAGAACTCAGGAAAATCAGTATGAAAAAATCGAACAACCCTATCAAAAAGTGGGCAAACGACATGAATAGAAATTTTTCAAAAGAAGATATAAGAATGGCTAACAAATATATGAAAAAATGCTCAACATCCCTAATCATCAGGGAAATGCAAATCAAAACCACAATGAGATATCACTTAACTCCAGTGAGAATGGCCTTTATCAAAAAGTCCCAAAATAACACGTTGGTGTGGATGCAGAGAGACAGGAACACTCATACACTGCTGGTGGGACTGCAAACTAGTGCAACTCCTGTGGAAAGCATTATGGAGATACCTTAAACAGATTCAAGTAGACCTACCATTCGATCCAGCAATCCCATTATTGGGCATCTACTCAGAGGCACAAAAGTCATTCTGTAAAAAGACACCTGTACCCGAATGTTTATAGCAACACAATTCACAATTGCAAAGATATGGAAACAACCCAAATGCCCATCAATTCATGAGTGGATTAGTAAATTGTGGTGTATGTATACCATGAAGTATTACTCAGCTATAAGAAATAATGGTGATATGGCATCTCTTTTGTTCTCCTGGAGAGAGTTGGAACCCATTCTATTAAGTGAAGTATCCCAAGAATGGAAAAATAAGCACCACATGTACTCGCCTGCAAATTGGTTTCCCTCATCATCACCTAAGTGCACATTTGGGAATGACAGCAATTGGGTATCGGACTGAGGTGGGGGGTGGGGAGAGGGGATGGGTGTATACCTACATGATGAGTGCAATGCGCACCGTCTGGAGAATGGTCACGCTTGAATGTTCTGACTCGGGGGATGGGGGGTGGGGGGGAGGGGATGGGGGTATAACCACATGATGAGTGCAATGCGCACTATCTGGAGAATGGTCACGCTTGAAGTTCTGACTCGGGGGGATGGGCGGGACATGGGCAGTGTATGTGGCCTGAACTTTTGTATCCCCATGATGATAAGCTGAAATAAAAAAACAAACAAAAAAAAAATAAAAAAAACATACTAGGTTGAAAACAAAATCTGTGGGACACAGCTAAAGCATTCCTGAGAGGAAAATTCATTTATAAAGAATAAAGATATGATTGCTTATCTCTACATTTAAGGCCTCAGTTTAACTTCCAGGAAAGGAGGAATTTGGTGGAAATAATTTGTCTGCAAGGCCTATGGAACATCCAAGAGAAGATTTCCAGTAGGCTATTCTGGATATAAGGTTACAGAGAGATGTCTGGACTAGAGACTTATTTGGGAGGCATTAGTTTAAAAAGCAGAATTTTCCAATAGAACTCTGTGATGATAAAAATGTTACATGTTTGTACTGTCCAATAGTTTCTGGCCACATGTGGCTATCTAGCAGTTGAAATGTTGCTAGGGCAACTGAAGAAATCATTTTTTGAATTAAATTTAATATAATTTATTTTTTATTTCAGCATATTGCGGGGGTACAAATGTTTACTTCATGTATATTGTCTTTGCCTCACCTGAGGCAGAGCTTCAAGCATGTCCATCCCCCAGACGGTGCACACCGCACCCATTATGTATGTATATACCCATCCCCTCTTCCCCTCTCCCATCTGCCCGACACCCGATGAATGTTATCACTATATGTGCATTTAAGTGTTGATCAGTTAAAACCAGTTTGATGGTGAGTACATGTGGTGCTTGTTTTTCCATTTTTGGGATATTTCACTAGTAGAATGGGTTCCAGATCTATCCAGGATAACACAAGAGGTGCTATATCACCATTGTTTCTTATGGCTGAATAGACCTCCATGGTATACATATTCCACATTTTTATTAATCCACTCATGTATTGGTGGGCACTTGGGCTGTCTCCATATCTTTGCAATTGTGAATTGTGCTGCTATAAACATTCTACTGCAGATGTCGTTTTTATAGAATGTCTTTTTTTTTCTTTGGTTAAACACCCAGTAATGGGATTTCTGGGTCAAATGGTAGTTCTACTTGTCACTCTTTGAGGTATCTCCATATTACTTTCCACAGAGGTTGTACCAGTTTGCAGTCCCACCAGTAGTGTGTGAGTGTTCCTCTCTGCATCCACACCAACATTTATTGTTTTGGGACTTTTTGATAAAGGCCATTCTCACTGGAGATAAGTGATGATGTCTCATCATGGTTTTGATTTGCATTTCCCTGATGATTAGAGATGTTGAGCATTTTTTCATATGTTTGATGGCCATTAGTCTATCTTTTGAAAAGTTTCTGTTCATGTCTTTTGCCTACTTTTTGATAAGTTTATTTGATTTTTTCTTGCTGATTTTCCTGAATTCTGTATAGATTTTAGTTATCAGCCCTTTATCGCATGTGTAGCATGTGAATGTTTTCTCCCATTCTATAGGTTGTCTGTTTGCTCTCATGATAGTTTCCTTGACTGTGCAGAAGCTTTTTAATTTGATCAGGTCCCACTTATTTATTTTCATTGTTGCTGCAATTGCCTTTGGAGTTTTCTTCATAAATTCTTAGCCTAGGCCAATGTCTATAAGATTTTTAATTAATTTAATTCAAATAGCCACATATGGCTGGTGGCTACCATAGTGGACAGCAGAAATATAGAGGAAAGTTGAAGACTGACTGATGGATGATGGGATTGCACAAAGAGACTGCAGAGTGAGAAGGGAGGAAAGCCTAAAACAAAACTGAGAGGAATAAATGAGCATTTCAGGGACGGCCAGATAAGTATGATTAAGAAGAGTCATAGAGCTAAGGTTGTCAATAGACAATGGAGAGCAGAGTTGCAAAACAGGGAGGTGAACAGTGTCAAATGCTGCTGAGAGGTCATGTAGAATGATTTTATAGGAACCATGATTTACTCTTGGCAATAGTTGCAAAATAGGTACTAAAAGATACCCAGAAGCATGCTGTCCTCTAAGGGATATAAAATGCTTTGGAAAATACTATTTGTTTTTAAAATGTGCCTATGATTTTTTCTCTGAAAATGAAAATTTTCTTCTATTTGAGTTAGTCTACATATGGTACATTTTCAAACAGGTGTTTGAAAACAAGCAACTTAATTCAGTCAATGCTCTGCTTGGTAACAAGATGCTAATGAGCAGTTTTCAAAGTAGCCACTTGTTTGATCAAATTTAACTATTTGGAGTCTTTTCAAAGCAATTTATGTGCTGTGTGGAGCTAGCTATAAACTTGTCTTGAGGATGGATGTGGAAACTGTATGGAGCAAAAGGCCCACAGTAATAACACGGATATTTTCTTGACCATCTATTGAAGTCACCAAGGCCTAGACTGTGCATCTCTAAAAAGAAAGCCCTTTGAGATCAATGCCTATGTCTTTCAAGTATTGCCGGAACCCTCTTCTAGTTGTGCATCTGCCATTTCTTTACTTGACTGGTTTGGACTCTTTACAATTTCACGTAAAATCCCCACGGTTCACTAACTTTTAAAGAGTAATATTTCTTCTCCACCTCATTTTGTGACAACTCACACAATTGAAGCCACACAACTGAAATATCTTGTCTTGAGCTTGAGAACTTTCAGTTGAGTAGAAAATAAGCCATACAGAACTCCCCTCAAAAGCATTCAGATTAGCTCATTGTGCAGCAGTCATTCAGAGAAAAATACAAATGCAGACGTTTTAATTCACTATCCAGTCACTCCTAAGTGATATGTCCAGAGAGCTCTGTTTAGTAAGCATAGCTCAAAGATCTGTTTTCTTATTTCCCAAGGCTATGCACCCCAATGGCTTCTCCCTGCCACTCATGGTCTTCCCCAGTGATTTACTCCAACTGCTGTCTGACCCTGACTAATTCAATCTACTTTCTTACAAACACCAGCTTCACAAAAGTGCTGGGGTTTGACAATTTGGAGCTACTCTTTTAGCAGAAGTATTAGCATGCCCTCTGCAGTGTACAAACCAGAAAAAGATGTGTTATTCTTTCTGCAAAGCAGAATCTCATATTGACTTGTTCCCCTGGGACCTTCAGAGAGAGGATAGTGGATGTGGAGATTTAAAGATAAAAAGACAGTCATTCTAAAGATGATGGAAGTATAGGACAATAAGAAGTTAACAAGAAGCTACTACTGTTTGGAATAGGCAGTTATTGAGCCATGGAAACAAGTGTCTCTCAATAAAGGTGACTCAATGTTTCTCTAATGAAAATATATCCAAAATAATATTATCAAGCTCAAGTGCAATTGTTATAAATTTTCATTAGTGTATTTCAAGGCTAGCAACATTTAGTTTTCTCTTTTTTTTCAAATAAAATAAATCTAATTTAGTCCCTATCTGTTATGACTGATAGAAAATTCAATCTTAACAGTGTTTTGGGAAACCTGCCTCATCTTGGGATTATACAGGGGACAGAAGGGCTATTCAGTACAGAAGGTATGATGATAGGCCTCTGATCTTCAGTCCATCATGGTTCTTGTTCATCCCTAGCTTACTTCATTCAAACTCAAATGGCTCTCTTTACTTCATGCCAAGCTTAAGCACAGAAACTTCACAGAGCTCCCAGATTGAAGCATCTAATGTCCATCCATGCCACATAGTCATCACCCCTTGGACACTTGCAAAGGAACAGGGAACAAATGTCTTCTACTCAAGGAATTTGCTACCAAAATTAAAACTCAAATCCATCTGCAATCCCTAGGTGAATACACTGAGTATCCCAGGTTAAGCCACTCCTCATTTTTGGTCCAGGCACCAGTTTCCCTCTCCTCAAATCCAGCATGATTTCTTGACGGGTCTAACATTAAAACATACAAATTCTTAACTGGAAGAAGGGGAGCTGGAAGGGCAGCGCAGTCTTTGGACTTCAACCATATCCAACTCAATGTTCCATTTTCTAACAAATATTTTGTGATGCCCATTTTACTATCATAAAAAGAAAGCCACACATAATTAAATCCATATATTAATACTTATATACTTAAAGTAAAGGATACAACATAATGGCAGAGCTGTATCATGAAGGAGAAATTAAAAAAATAAATTAATAATGAGTGAAAGCATGTTAGGATAAGTAATACAGATTTATATATAATAGATAAGACAAAAAGGAGAAACATCCTTGTTGCAATGGTGATAATATGGCCAAACAAATTACACACTCCAAGATGGGAAAAGAAACAAGGATGTTATTCTTGCAAATGAGCTTGAGTTCATTTTTAAGGGTTATTATGTGGAATGGGGAGGTATGAATTATCATGAAAAACACATCTTCCAATTTGAAATCTGATCACATGTCGAGGTATACATTGTAGTCTCCAATACATAAAGAGATCTTGGATAGTATATCTTTCAATAGACAATGAAGGAATAAAGGATAGAGGATATATTAGAAATGAAAACTAATGAAAGAAGTTCTAGAGAGCTTATGATAGACCTCAGGGGCAGGATCAAAGTAAGATTGAAAAGCAATAAGCAACCCAATAAATTTACTGAAAATTTCAATATGAAATGTTTACAACTAAGATATCTAATTATTCTAATTGACATATTGAAATAATAGTAATAGCATTCTTAAGACAACCTTTACTGATGAAATTCAATTAGATCACTGTAATTCATATATTTGCTAATTTAATAATATTTACTTTTATGTCCATTGAAAGATTTTTGAAGTAAAAATTTCCTTTTACTAATTTGCAAATACAATTGCCTCAAATAGGTTTAGCTAAATTCTTATCAGTGTTGAAATCTGTGATATGGTGAACAACTCTTGACAAAGTTCCAAACAAAACTAAGGACAGGCATCCCCCATTTTACATGGAATTTTGCATCTCCTGGAAATCTTAATGGTTATTAAAATATGAAACAAATACTTTGGATTTCTATGTAAAATTGAGTTTGGTTCCAAACTCAGGTAAGGCCTAATAGAGTTTATACCTAAAATAATGTCTGGTGGGACACTGAAAAATAGTGCAGAAATTTGCAAATTCTGTTCAAAAAAAAAAAAGAAAGAAAAAAAAAAAACATTACAACACACTTCCAAAGTGCTTCCTGGGGGCAGGGAGAGGAGTGGCCTACTCCAGCTCAGAACCCATGGTCTGGGTATTAGAATGCAAGGCTTGAGGATAGAGGACAATATTACCTTTCAGTTTTTCAAATTACCTACAACAAAAACAAAGAAAAACCCACAAAAATTAGTATCTAAACAGACCATAGATTATCTCATTTCACAAGGCATATAAATAATGAAAGAAACAATGGAAACCCCTAGACTTTATGTTAAGTTAAGCATATCCAGAAATAATGAAGCTTTTTTCTCCCTTCCAGCTTATTTACCCATTCCTACATTCACACTGTTGAACTTGTCATTACCCAAAACTATGCTGCCACTAAAAGCATTGCTTCAAATAGATCATTCTTGAACACTATCTCTAACCCTTCCAGCTAGCTTTAAATTCTGAGAGTTAAATTAACCCCAATTTTTCTTACATTTAGTCCATTGACTTCTCTACTTTCTCTATATTGATCAGCCCTCAACTTTCTTCATTGCCCTCTTTATCCAGCTTAGATTCTACATTATGTCACATCAATAACACTATTGCCATTATCCTAATCTCCTTAACCCATCTGTTTGTCAGTGCACTTATCTGGCAAAACTGAACAAGAGCTAAACTCAAATACCTACCTTTTCTCTCCCTGCAATGAAGAATCCCAGGGCCATAGGAGAAAATCCTAAAATAGTGCAATTTTTCAGTACAATAAATTCATGATAATAAACCTTAAATAAATCAATACTCAATACTGTCAAGCATTCTTATTATGTTCCTCTTCTCAACTGACTCTTCCACTCTCTATGTCTATGTCAAGCATGGTCACTCTCTTCCAAAGCTCTGACCCCACTGCCCCTTTTCTCTGTGTAAGATGATCTTGTCTCTTCCTTCACAATGAAATAGATGCCATCAGATAAAAAGTCCATCAGTTTCTGCCTATCACATGGTGCACACCAACCTATATCTGCACCAGTCTTTTCCTACTTCCTTTTCCTTATAGTAGAGGTTTACTTCTTCTTTAATTAAAAACAGTCTATACAAAAAAATATTTCCAAATATGTTTCCTCTGTTCCTTATCTGTACTTTCTCATGTATATTCAATTCTTAACCCATTCCAATCTGTTTCATATTTCATATTTTCACTACTCCACTCAAGTCATTTTTGTCCATGTCACCTATTCATAACTGCTAAGTTCTGGCTATATCATTTATTTGGATGAGTTAGTTTACCTCCAAGCTTTAGCTTTTTCATTGACAAAGTTAAAGTAATAATATCTGTTTTGTAGAGTCATTGTGAATATTAAATGATATAATATAAATGGATTCTTTTTAGAAAAGTGCCTTAAATGAAGTATATATTCTATGTTATCCATTGCTAGTAGTAGTAGCAGCAGTAGCAACAGCAGTAGTAATATTAGTTAATCCAATAAGCAATTCTTAGTCCTCATGTTACTTCTTGGCATTCTTGACTCAGTTAACCATGCAAAATACTGGCTTCCTGCTCTATCAATTTATGGGAATTATTTTATAATACTGCAATATTATCTTTTTAGCCTAAATGATACGTGCTTGCTCTGCCAGAAGCATTTTTTTCTATTTTATCTATGTTCTCAGAGTACTATGGCAGCATACAGGGTGCCTTAAGGCCCTTTTGGAGAAAACTTTACTTCCTATTTGGGTCTTTATGGAAACTGGATGCTAAGCAGTGCCATTTTTTTTTTGTTTGACTCCATTGTATTCTCCATTCTCAACTCATCCTGAGAAACCCAGAAACTATAGCATTTAATCATGTGGTGCAAAAGACATGTGAGTTGTACATAATATATTGCAAGCTCTTTAAGGGTAGGAACCATGCATGACTCATTCATCTGTATACCTCATGGCATGGAACAGTATGCTTAACAGATACCAGAACTCAATAAATGTGCTTTGAATAGAACTAAAATTGGAAAGAACAGGCTGAACACTCAACTTGACATTCAGTAAAGTCAGTTTTCATGCTTAATATTTAAATTGATCTTTAAAAGGCCTTCTATGCTGATTAAGCCTCCTATTTGCTAAAATGCTGTCTTTCCTTTCCTTGGTAGCTAGCATTGACAGTGTTTCCTATCAGTCCTCTTTATAGAGAATCTATCCCTTGAAATAATTAGTATACACATAAGTCTTGTTTAGATGTTGCCATCTCTGGTTGGCAATTTCCATTTTTAAGGCATCAGCAAAAGGCTTTAGATGCCATGACAGATTAAATGGATGTGGAGTTAGGAATTCCAAGATGTATCAAGTCCGGCGAGTGCAATAAAGTAACATATTTTTCATTTGAGTCAGAATTAGGAACCACTGAAACCTGCATACTGCATACTGCCTGAAATCTTCACATACAACTCTTAGTTTGTCTCTACAGATGACTCATGCACTGGGAGCAGACAGATACCTGCGACTTAAAATAAGTTTAAGGGACCTGGAGTTCCATCAGCTCAGCCTTCTTCTTGTTCCACCCCACAGTGATTGCTGAAGCAGCTTCACAGAGTCCAGGACTCTGCAGAGATAGTTTAAAAGCCGTTGACCTAGGGTATAGATCATAAGAAGTCTGAGGCAGAATTTTTTTACTGGGCTCTTACAATGAAAGTCTCAAGGAAATCAGAATACAATGGCGCAAGATGCTCCATCTATTTATGACATCCTCTTTTACCATATGCTGCCTTGGAGTTTGGGATGCAGGTAGAGGAAAAGAGTGTATCTGCCAAGGAGGCAGAGAATGGGAGGTGGTGAGAAAGGGAAAGGAAAAGAAAAAGATGTGTCATGAAAGCTAAGGCAAGTTTTTGCTTTTTTTCCAAAGAAGAGAGAGTGGCCAACAGGGTGAATGTTAAAAAAAAAGAAAAATGAAGGTTTTAACATGTATTAAGATGATTTGGTGACATAGAATCCTTTGAAAACTTTCAAAAAAGCTGGTTTGTGGCACAATGGAATGGCACCTGGATTGTGTTGGGTTGAGGAGTGAACAGGAGGGAGAATCTGGAAGTAGTGAGTATAAGCAACCTATCTATAAGTTTGGCCATACAGGGGAGAATAAAGTACAGTGAATGGGTGCCTATTTTTATTTCAATTAAAAAGAACTAATCATGTATAGAAGCTGATGCAAATCACCTATTTGAGAGTTAAATGCTGAAAATAATAAAGAGAAGGGGTAAACAATAATTTAAGTTTCCTGAATATAAAGGTTCTGAAAAAGTGGGAGATTATGAGATCTGAAGCTCAAGTTGAGTGCCTCCCATCAGATTGAAGGATAGACACAGGCCTTATATTATGACAAAAATGAAGGAAGATACAATAGGTGCAGTTCAGGTATAGGCAGACTTGTGAGTTTGATGGGGAGCCTCAGAAGTTCCCTTCTGTAGCTTCCTTTTCCTTAATAAGGCAGGAAGAAAAAAGGTTATGTACAAAGAGTGACTTAGGGCAGGGTTCAGATTTGAAGACAAGTTTTGAAATAGCCTTTGTGAAGAGAGTGAAATCATATTGACTGTAGAAATATGATAGTTTTGCCACAAAGAATTGAGGACCAACTTGAAGTTCACAAACATGAATTCATATTAAAAATCACCTGTTCTGTTGAATCACAGTTTTTGCAGAAGTCAGCTGCCTATTGGCACAACTGGAGGAGGTAGACACTGGGATTGATGTAAGGTTGGGTTTTTTCACATTGATCCAATGAAATTACAAATGATGTAAGGTGTTTGGGGTATTGACAAAGATGTTATTGAAATGATTAATTATGGAAGTCAGCTGGTTAAAAAGGGATGTAAAGGAAGGGCAGCATTGATTGATTGGAAGAAAGTAGAGGGTAAGTAGTTGGGCTGTCCTAAAGAGAGAAAATAACAGTTGTGATAGTAGTTGAACCATAAAGCTGAAAGAAATAGCGGTTGTAGTAATAGAATGAGGTGCTGGAATTAGAGTTTTGGAGGTGGAGCAGTTATTGTGTAGCTGCGGGGAGGGCTAACTGAGGCGTACTAGAGAAGAGGGTTATTGGAACTAGGAGGCTAGCATATGTAGATGGGTAATCCATGTAGGCACTGATGTCATCCTAGGATGATGGAGGGACTTATAGTGGAGAGAAAAACTGGAAATGAGGTGCTCACGTCCTGGAGATGAGTAAGCAGAACAGTTGATAGCAATATGGAGATGGAGATAATTTTAAAGTTGGATGACAGGACTTCTATGATAGCAAAGAAATTTAGTCACAGAATAGAGGAGCGATATTCTAGAAGAGGCCATGGAGAGCAATGGTAACACTGTCACTACTTCTAGGTTCACCACTTGAGCGGTTATATAGCAAGAGTAATTGATTCTCAGGAGGCAGTGTAATCTGTTTGTGCCTTCTCTCCCTATTCCATGCTAAAATTTGCCTAGAAATTTATGAATTCATAGTGAAACTAGGATATGTTTCTTTATTCAGTTTTTTTAAAAAAATCAATGACTGTAACTGAGTGCAAAATAGTAAGAAAAATTATTTGACCTGTGTCTTTTTGGTATTTCCATAAACTGTTACCTGGGAGCCTATGTTGTTCCCATTACTCTTCCTCTTTGCCTCTTCATTTAAGAAGACCCCAAGGAAAGCAGGGTCCTTAGAAGAGCCAGGTTTCAGTTAGACAAGGAGGTGGAGAAGACGCTCAGAAAAAATTTGAAGCTAGCTCGTTATGGAAAAGCAAATATCTGGGTACGATCTTTCACTGTCAGTAAAATCTCACATTCAGTAAAGCACTAAGTCCTTTTGAGTTTACCTTCTGATTACCTCTTTAAAAGTACACTTCTGACAATCCTTAATGCCACTACCCTGCTTCAAGCCTCCACCCTTTTTCACCTGGTCTATTGTAATAACGTTCTCACTAGGTTTCCTGTTCCTATTCAAGTTCACCTCTAATTCACTTTCCGTTCTGCAGCCAGAGTGATCCTTTTGAAAAAAAAGGCAGTTAAGCCTTTCGTGTCTCTCACCCAGCTTCCCCTACTGTTGACCTGTTACATAGCCATAATATAATTATCAAAATTAAGAAATTTCCATTGCTTAATTTTGAAATTGTATTGCAAATTAGCTATCTCATCACCTGAAACTTTTATTTTATTGGTGGGAGGATAAGTTTTGCAGCTTTAGTTGACATAAAAGGGAACTGGAATAGGTGACTCTACAGGGAAGTCCTATCCCCTCTGCATTTAAAGTGATCAAACCTTGAACTACAGTACACTTGCTTGGAAGAGGAACAACAATATCACTTTCTGAAAGGAAACTGTCATCTAAAAATGAAAGAAATTTGACCAAAAGAATGCTAGACTAGGACACAGGAGGCCTGGGTTACAGGCTTGATTCTACTAGTAACATGTGCAAGTTTCAGCACTTCCAGAGACCTTACTGAGCTCAATGACTTGTAAGATCCCTCCCAACTCCAAAGTTTAATGACAGAGTATGATGTAATTGAAATAGAAAGATTTAAAGCCACTATCACATTAACATTTAAGAAGCCTTACACTTGACTACATTGAACAATAAAGTGAGGAGGTTAGCTTTGTATCTAATTGAAACAGAACTGCCAAGGGAAATAATCATATTTATTTTATGCCACTGAAACACTATACTTCATGGTTCTCTGTTATCTTTCCTCAATATTGACTTCTGCTTTAATCTTTGGCTGGTACAGCAAAAAGAGCCCAAATATCCAGTTAAGATTCAGATGAAAGGAGATGTGGGGCTCAATTTGGAAGAAAAGAACCAGTGAGGAAATAATCCTTAATGTCTGCAATAAAAGCAAACTGAGTTTTTTTAAGAAAGGAAAATATAACAGAGCTCATAAAAGTAATCACTGCTTTACTCCATCCACTTTTATCCTCTAAAACAAACTCGATCTACAAATGCTATGTAGCCCTCCACCCTTAAAGAGAAAAGAATAGGTAGAAATGGAGTAGGAGGATACAGAAAGGAGGAGAGCAGGAGGAGAGATAATGTTAGTTAAAATCTATTCTGTACACAGTGCAGGTGAAAAAGAAGCACTATGCTGAAAGGAGGAGCATCTAGATGAAGGAAAACAAGTCAGGCAAATAAATAGCGCATACATTCCACCTGAACTCTTCTTGTCTCCCATAGACTTTTGACAGCCCTCAACACCAACTGTTTGCAGAAGTACAGTGTATTAGTTTGCAATGGCTGCTCTAACAAAGTGCTTTAAACTGAGTGTCTTAAAACAACAGAAATTCATTGTCTCATAGTTCTGGAGGCTGGAAGTCTAGAATCAAGGTGTTAGCAGGACCATATTCTCTTCAAAGTCTCTAGGGTAGAATCTGTTCCCCGTCTTTCTCTTAGATTCTGGTGCTCCCAGCAATCCTTGGCATTCCTTCACTTGTAGATGCATGGCTCCAATCTCTGCCTCTATAATCACATGATTTTCTCCTTTTGTATCTCTTCTCCTCTTCTTATAACAGATGTCAGTTACACTGAATTAGGACCCACTCTAACTGAGTATAATCTCATCCTGAGTGCATCATAAAGACATTTATTTCCAAATAAGGTCACAGTCACAGGTTCTGGAGATCAGCAATTCAAAATATCTTTTGGGGGAGCATAATACAATGCACAATAAGCAGGTTTTCAATTTTTGAGTATGAGAACACTTTCTCAATGACTCCCCACAATGATACTGACCTCTACATGAAGGGAGTTGGAATCTTAGTATTTAATTGAGAAAAATGCATTGGTTTTTATAAATTTCCTCTAATTACAAGAATGTTTTCAAATACATTTGTATTTTATCATTTTTTATTGATAACAGCATCCATTTGCATTTAGAGACCAGTCATGTATAGGGGTGCAAGATAGTCAATAGACAACAACCCGATGGTCTGAAAACTAATGACTTTTAGTCTTGACTCAGTTCCAAAGATGACATGTGACCATGGGTAGATTCCTTAACTGCTCCTCTATAGGTCTTAGTTTCATCTATACCTAAAAAAGGGATGTATTAATTGATCTTTAAAATTTCATCTATGACATTCTCATAAGTTTATATGAGAAAAAACATTTTAGGCAAGAACATTTCAGAAGTTATGTTCTTGCCAGATAAGTTCATGTCCAGTTCCATAATCAAACTTCACCCCTGCTAAGACAATGTGTCAGCTTTCAGTATCTGGCAATGTTCTTATAGGGCAGTTTAAAAATAACTCAATCGGGTAAATAGTTCAGGGAAGTAAATGCTTCATATTTTTTTTATAGTTGTCCAACTGAAAAGTTACAAACTCAGTTGGTCTGTAATTGATTTATCAATAACAAGGACAGACATGGCAAGGGACAAACAATTAATGAATCCTCAGCTTGTCATTCTGTCTACACAGTCCTTGCTTGAACTGAAAACTTCCTGGTTACACACTAGGTGGGAAGATTATTAAAATAGGCTTTCTTATTTTTCATTTCTACAAGTCGTTACAATTGTGTGTGTTTGACATTTCTCACCAAAAATTTAAATGCACCAAAATTTTTCATATTCTGCATGCTCTAATTAAGACAGAAGATATCCTTAAACAATTACCTTTATTGTATAAAACTTTTGAGAAGCTACTGAAAGGATCAACAAATATGTAGATTCTACTTCTTAATTTCTCTAATTTACCCACTTTTGTACATGCTCATTGCCACCATGATGTTCAGACCATCATCATTTCTCATCTAGACTAATGCAAGAGACTGGAACTCCTATTTGATGCCCCTGATATTTTTTACTGATACGTAAGAGTTGCACATATTTTGAGGGTATATGTGATATTTTGATATATGTATATAATGAGTAATGATCAACTAGGGTAATTGGGATATCATCATGATGTCCCCCTCCATTACCTACAATCCATTCTTCATACACCAAGCTGAATCATCTTATTAAAATAGAAATCTGATGGCCCTATTCTTTCCAATGGCTTTTCATTGCTCTAAAAGTCTGAGTTACTTAGCCATAATTGCATTACTCTTTATGATCTGACCCATTACTCCTCCTTCAGCTTCATTTTCTGAACCTACTCCACTCCATTCATGACACTCAATACTTCAGTTGCATTAAATTTCTTATAAACCTCCAAATAGTCCCTGTTCTCTCTTAACTCTAGGCCTGTGCTCATGATGCTTGCTCTCCCCCAAATGCTCTCCTTACCTCCATCCCTGTATTTACCCAGTTCCTACTAATCCTTGAAGAGTATGCTAAGGCATTCCTTCTTGAAAGTCTTTCCTGACATACCAAGCCCTCCATGTGCCCCCTCTCCTTGCACGTTAAGATTATTCTTACCATGATATGTATTGCCCAGTATAGCTAGGAACCTGTCACTCTTTTCACCCCATTTCTATGACTCTGAAAGAGGAGAGAATACTAGCCAGAATAAGTTAGTTTTTATGATACCTATCTGGCCATGTTTACCATTTGGTGGGGTTACTGGGCATTGAAAGGTTATGCCCACATGTCTCTTCTGCTTCCTGTCTCTTTGCAACAGGTTGAGTCAGAAAACAGGCCTCCACTTTGATTTATTCTGACATTTTCTTCTCACCACATAAGAAAGCCTGAAGGTAGGTCCAACGTCATATTTCCTCTTTCTCTTCTTATAGCTGCTTTGGTTTCTCCAGGACTGTAACCTTCACAATTTTTTGTTTACTTTTTTTTCTCCCCGTAGGTGAACCAGGAAGGCTAGAGATACCTAGAGTAAAGTAAACACCCTTCTACAGATAGAAAAAGGTTATGGAAAAGTCTTTCCCTTGTAGAGTAGGCATATTTATGGAGAACACTCTCACAGTATTTCACAAAGATTATTCTTCCCCTCCTCTTTCCAGAGCCAAGAGAATATTTGTTTTGGCTGTTCTCTGTGATAACCTCATAATATTCCCCACAGAAAGATGGGGTTCTACCTAAAAATGCTGCTCCATCAGTTTCTCACCCTCAAGCTAGTTCATGCTTAGCCTCCAACAGTTCATTAAAATTCCCATATGTGTTTCTACCAGTTTATGGTTTCTGTGGCTTCTACTCAAGGTTAGAAAATATTGGCTATGATTCATTGTATTTGCCTTACTCTACAGATTTCAGGATGTTAGTTTGCCCTGTAACCTCAGTTATCTGCTTGATCCAAGGAAAGGTGTTGATCTATAGTTTAGTCAGATTTTTTTCTTGTTTTGACAACAAGAATGATGATTTATGAGTTAGTTATGTCAAATCTACTTTTGCCTATCTGTAGCACTTATCACCTGCTGACATACTATGTCATTTACTTATTTATTATGTGTGTTATTTAAATTTACATGCTAGATAGAATTTCCTTGGGAGCTGATATTCATGTCTGTATTACTCAGTGCTTTATTTCTAGCACCCAGAACAGGACCTGGTATAGATTAAGCACTCAATAATTCTTTTTTAAATGAATTGAGTGAATGGGATTAAGTTTAGTATATGCTTATGGTACTAAACAAGAACTGAACCAGAGCCTTGACTCCATATCTGTATTTCAATCAAGATAAGAGAATAATTATTCATTTGCAATGTTATTCATTTGTAATGTGTTCTGGTGGGGGTGAAGGATGGGTCATTAAGAAAGTGATGCTTAGTTTCAGCCAGGTAAATGACCTAAGAACCACTATAGGCTACATTGTGGACCATAAAACACACCTTGACAAGTGCTAAAGAATGTAAACCATGCATAATGTGTTCTCAGATCACAATGAAATTAAACCAGATATCAATGCCAGAAAGATAGCTGGAAAGTCTTCATATATTCGGAAAATAAACAACATTTTTCTAAATAATTCATGGGTCAAAAAAGAAGTTTCAAGAAAAATTAAAAATATTTTGAACTAAATATAAATGAAAATACAACTTCACAAAATGTATTGGATGTAGTGAGAGCAGTGCTTAGAGGGAGACTTGTAGCATTGAACACACATATTAGAAAGAAGAAAAATCTAAAATCAGTAATCTACATTTCCACCATAGGAAACTAAATAAAGAGAAATTTAAGCCTCAAGCAAAAAGACGATAAGAAATGATCAAAATTAGAGTAGCAATCGATGAAACTGAAAACAAGAAATCAATAAAGAAAATCAACAAAATCAAAAGCGGGCTCTTTGAAAAGATCAATAAAACTAATAAAACTATAATCAGGCTAACCAACAAAAAGAGAGAGAAGATATAAATCATTAACATTATAAATGAAAGAGACATCATAACTACTGATTCCGTGGACATTGGAAGTATCATAAAGCGGGGGGAGAGGGAGGAGGGCAAGAAGGCCAAATAGAAAACACCAGTGATCATCCCTCCACATGAACACCAGATTCAACATCTATCCATGCAAGCAAGCACCTTCTGTTGAACCAAAAATCAGGTGAGTGATCACAGTACCTGATTTTAACATTTTATCAAGGAGTCACTGAAGAGGGCAAAAAAGACAATCTTGCATTGCCTATGACAACCCTCCCCCTGCAGTGCTGTGCCAGCATTCTGAGTGGAGAGGGAATCTATGTGCCCAGGGGAGGGAGAGTGAAGTGACTGTGGGACTTTGCATTGGAAATCAGGGCTGCTATGTCACAGGGGAACACAGAAGTGGGCAGAATTCTGCCAGTGTCCATGGAGGAAGCATTTAGACCATACTGGACAAATAGAAGTCCTCCACCCTGAAACCCAAGTTCTGTCTAGCCCCACAACCAACTGACAAAAAATGGCCTGGGGCCTGAAATAAATTTCATAAAGCAGTCAGGCCACAAAGGCTGTAGTCCTTGAGCAATTCCTGTGGCTGTGCTGGCTCAGATCCAGTGGGATTGAGGTGTACGTAACTCAGTGAGATACCAGGGGTGGTGGCCAAGGCAGTGCCTGTGTCTTCTCTCCCCCAACTCCAGGCAGTGTAGCTCAAGAAGAGTCTTTCTCCACTTGAGGAAAGGAAAATGATGAATTCTGAGGACTTTGTTTTGCAGCTTGGGTACAAGCTCAGCCACAGTAAAATAAAGTACCAAGCAGATTCCTGAACCATTTGATTCCAGGTCTTATTTCCTAGATGGAACTTCTAGACCTACTCTGGGCCAGAAGGAAACAGGATGCCCCAAATGGAAGGACTGAGTCCTGGCAGGATTTACCACCTGCTGAATAAAGAGGTGGGCTTTGAATAAATATCAGAGGTAGCCAGACAACAGTCACCATGGGCTTTGGGTGAGAATGGGCTGGCTTCAGTGGTGACCTGGTGCAGTGCACACTCTGGTGGCCATAAAGGAGTGCCCACATCATCATCCCCCAACTCCAGCAGCCCAGCACTGAGAGTGAAGTAACAGAGTGAGAAACTTTGCCTGGTAATACAGGGAATCCTCCCATATCTTACATAAGTCCACCAAGGCAGGACCACCAGGAGTCTGAAAGAGTCATAGTACTACTGAGCTTAGAGTGCTCCTGGTGCAAATATTGCTGCAGTGACCAAAGACTTAGTAATGGATCACAACATTCAATTCCTTTTGAATATCTAGAAAGCCTTCTCAAGAAAGATAGGTTCATACAGGTCAAGACTATGAATATTAAAATAAATGCCTAACTTTTCAATGCCCAGACCTTGATGAACATCCACAAGCATCATGAATATCTAGGAAAACATGACCTCACAAGATGAACTAAATAAAGTACCAGTGACCAATCCCACAGTGATGGAGATATGTGAACTTTCAGACAAAGAATTCAAAATAGCTGTCCTGAGGAAGTTCAATGGACTTCAGGACAACACAGAGAAGGAATTCAGAAACATATCAAGAAATTTAACAAAGACACTGAAATAATAATAAAAAAAACAAACAGAAATTCTAGAGCTGAAAAATTCAATTGGCAAAATGAGAAACGCATCAGAATCTCTCAAGAGCAGAATTGATCAAGCAGAAGAAAGAATTAGTAAGCTTCAAAACAGGCTATTTGAAAATATACAAAAGATAGAAGATAAAAATAAAAATTAAAAAAATGAACCAGGCATACAAGGTCTAGAAAATAGCTTCAACGGGACAACTCCAAGCATTATTTGCCTTAAAGAGGAGTTAGAGAGAGAGATTGGAGTAGAAAACTTATTCAAAGAAATAATAACAGATAACTTCCCAAACCTAGAGGAAGATATGAATATTTGGGTATAACAAGGTCATAGAATACCAAGAAGAATTAACCCAAACAAGACTACCTCATGGCATTTAATAATCAAGCTCCCAAAGGTCACAGATAAAGAAAAGGTCCTAGGTAAAGTAAAAAATAAAAATAAACACATAAAGAAGCTCCAATATGTCTGGCAGCAGACTTATCAGTGCAAACCTTACAGGGCAGGAGATAGTGGCATTATGTATTCACAGTGCTAAAGAAAAAAAAAAACTATAACCCTAGAATGTTATATCCTGCAAAAATATCTTTCAAACATGATGGAGAAATAAAGACTTTTCCAAACAAACAAAAGCTGAGGGATTTCATCACCACCAGACCCATCCCACAAGAAATGCTAAAAGAAGTTATTCAATATGAAGAAAAGGATATAAAGGAACAATAAGTAATCATCTGAAGATAAAAGAACTCACTGGTAACAGTAAGTGTACAAATACAGAATACTGTATCGTTGTAATCTCAGTATATAAACCACTTATGTCTCAGGTAGGAAGACTAAAAGACATCTATCAAAAATAATAACTACAACAACTTTCTGAGAGATAAATAGTATAAAAAAGATACAGATGGAAAAAATAAAAAGTTAAAAAAAACAAGGGGGTGATGGAGTTAAAGTGTAGAATTTCTTTTAGAATTCTCTTTGCCTGCTTATTTGTTTGTTTGTTTGTAAGCAGAATTAAGCTGTTGTATGTTTAAAATAATAGGTTATAAAAATTTTTTTGCAAAACTCATAGTAAACTCAAATGAAAAAAACCTATAACAGATACACAAAAATAAAAAGCAAGAAATTAAAGCACACTACCAGAGAAAATCTGTAGCGGCCCAATTGATTACAGAATGGGGGATGAACACAGAAAGAAACACACAGACACACAAAGATGATACAAGACTGCAGTGCTGAAAAGCACCAGTCGCTTTATTTTTATACTCCTTAGAGCCCTGAGGTGACATGTTCCATTTCTTATGGAAATTGCTCAAGGAAGGTAGACATTTGCATGTTAACCTTTGGACCTCATTACAGCATGCAGGACAATGAGACATGCCTTGGCTTGAGTGCAGGACCTAAGACCCTTGGCTATTTTCCATAGGGAACAGTTTGTCTGTTCAATAGGCCATTCACCTCTAGCTCCAGGGAGCATTCAGCAGTCAATAGGCCGTGTCCGGACCTATTGACTTCTGGCGTCAAGGAGTGTTCTGGACCTATTGACCTTTGGACCCAAGAAGCACGTCCAGCTTCTCTGACTCTGGGCTCAAGCCAATTCTTGCTCAGGGACAGTCCCTACAAAATCACTTTTAGCAAAGGAAGACAGGAAGGAAGGAAAAGAGGACTACAAAAAAAAAAACATAAATCAAATAACAACATGGCAGGAGTAAGTCCTTATCTGTTCATAAAAACATTCCATGTGAATGGACTAAACTCTCCAATCAAAAGACACTTAGTGCCTGAATGGATAAGAAAACAAGAGCCAACTATATGTTGTCTGCAAGAGACCCACTTCACCTATAACTACATGGTGAATGCCAGGTGCACTGTCTGGAGAATGGACATGCCTGAGGCTCTGACTCAGGGGGATGGGCGGGACATGGACAATGTATATAACCTGAGCCTTTGTACCCCCATGAAGAGCTGAAATAAAAAAAAGACACATATAGACTGAAATAAAGAAATGGAAAATTATATTCCATAAAAATGGAAACCACCAAACAACAGGAGTAAATAGCTATACTTCTATCAGATGAAATAGATTTCAAGACAAAAACTGGAAAAAGAGGCAAAGAAGAGCATTATATAATGATAAATGGGTGAATTCAGCAACAGGATATAACAATTCTAAATATACATGTACCCAATGCTGGAGTACCAAGATATATAAAGCAAATATTTCTGAGCTGAAGAGAGAGATAGACCCCAATACAATAATCACTGGAGACCTCAACACGCCACTTTCATCACTGCACAGATCATCCAGACAGGATATCAATAAAGAACCATTGGACTTGATCTGCACTATAGACCAAATGGATCTAATAGATATTTACACAATAAAATATCCAACAGCTTCAGAATACACATTCTTATCCTCAGCTCATGGATCATTCTCAAGGAAAGACCATATGCTAGGCCACAAAACAAGGATTAAAAAATTCAAAAAACATTGAAATCATACCTTGCATATTCTCTAACCACAATGGGAAAAAATAGAAACCAATAAGAAGAGGAACATTGGAAAATATACAAACAATATGCTCCTGAATGACCAGTGGGTCAATAAAGAGATTAGGAAGGAAGTTAAAAAATTTCTCAAAACAAATACAAATGAAAACACAACATATCAGAACCTATGGGAAATAGCAAAAGCAGTGCTAAGAGGAAAGTTTACAGCAATAAGTCCCTATATCAAAAAAGGAGAAAAACTTCAAATAAACACCTAATCATGCATCATAAATACCTAGAAAAACAAGAGAAAACCAAACCAAAAATTAGTAGAAGCTGACTTGAGCAGTGCAAAGGCAATTTATGTAAGCAAAGTGTTTGTGCCCCCATAATATTCTGAAATAAAAATAAATAAATAAATGAAGATCAGAAAAGTAAATGAAATTGAAACAAAAAATAATACAAAAGATCAATGAAAAGTGTGTTTTTTTGAGCAGATAAACAAAATTGACACACATTTAACCAGAATAAGAAAAAAAGAGGGAAGATCCAAATTAAAAAGAAAACCTGAGATGAAAAAGAAGGCATTGCAACTGATACTGCAGAAATGCAATGGATCATTAGAGACTACAATGAGCAACTACATGCCAATAAATTGGAAAAACCTAGAAGAAATCGATAAATTCCTAGACAAATACAACCAACCAAGATAGAACCAGGAAGAAATTCAAAACCTAAAAAATGAATAACAAGTAATAAGATAGAAGATGTAACAAAAATTCTCCCATCAAAGAAAAGCCCAGGACTTGATGGCTTCACTGCTGAATTTTACAAAGCCATCAAAGAACTAATACAATCCTACTTAAAGAATTCCAAAAAATGAAGGAGAAGGGAATACTGCCAAACTCATTCTATGAGGCATGTATCAATCACCTTGTTACCAAAATCAGAGAAGGACACAAGAAAAGAACACTATAGGCCAATATCTCTGATGAACATAATGCAAAAGTCCTCAATAAAATCCTAGCAAACCAAATTCAAAAACACATTAAAAAGATTATTCATCATCATCAAGTGAGATTCATCCCAATAATGCAATAATGATTCAACAATATGCAAATCAATCAATATGATACATTATATCAACAGAATGAAGGACAAAAAATATATGATTATTTCAATTGATGCTGAAAAAGCACTCAATAAAATTCCACATCCCTTCATGATAAAATCTCTCAAAAAACAGGATGTAGAAGGAACTTACCTCAACACAATAAAAGCCATATATAACAGATCCACAACTAGTATCATGCTGAATGTGGAAAAGCTCAGAACCTTTCCTCTAAGATCTGGCATAAGACAAGGATGCCCACTTTCAGCACTGCTATTAGACATAGTACTGGAAGTTCTAGCTAGAACAATCAGACCAGAGAAAGAAATAAAGGGTATCCAAATTGGAAAGGAAGAAGTGAATTTAGCCCTATTTGAAGATGCTATGATATTATATCCAGAGAAACCTAAATACTACATTAAAAAAAAACTATTAGAACTGATAAACAAATTCAGTAAAGTTGCAGGATACAAAATCAATATGAAAAAATCAGTAGCATTTCCATATGCTGACAGCAAACAATCTGAAAAAGAAACCAAGAAAGTAATCCCATTTACAATAGCTACAAAAAATAAAATACCTAGGAATAAACTTTACCAAAGAAGTAAAAGATCTCTAAAATGAAAACTATAACATATTGATGAATTGAGGAGGACCTAAAAAAATCAAAAGATATTCTGTGCTCAAGGATTGAAAGAATCAACATTGTTAACATACCCATATTACCCAAAGCAATCTACAGATTCAATGCAATCCCCATCAAAATGCCAATGGAATTCCTCACAGAAATAAAAATAATAAAAATAATAATAATAATATTTAAATGGAACCACAAGAGACCCAGAACAGTCAAAGTCATCCTGAGCAAAAATAACAAAACTGGAGGAATCACAATACCTGACTTCAAATTATACTACAAAGCTGTGGTAACCAAAACAGCATGGTACTGGCATAAAATCAGACACACAGAGCAATGGAACACAATAGAGAGCCCAGAAATAAATCCACACATCTATAGTGAACTTAATTTCAACAAAGCTGCTGAGAACTTATATTGATGAAATGATATATACAAATAAACAAGTTGAAAATCCTTCATCCAAAATGCTTGACACCAGAAGTGTTTCAAATTTCAAAGTTTTTCAGATTTTGAAATGTTTGCATTATACTTACCAGTTGAGCATTTCCAATCCAAACTCCAAAATTCAAAATTATCCAATGAGCATTTCCTTTGAGCCTCATGTTGGTGCTCAAAACATTTTAGATTTTTGAGCATTTTGGATTTGGGATTTTTGTATTAGGGATATTCAACCTATATTTCCTTGTTCTGTCAGCTAAGACGGCCTAGAAACAATGACACTCCACTAGCAATGAGCATGTTTAGTGCCCAGATTTTGGTTTTTAATCCCATTCTTTAATAAAACGAACCAGGGCTGCTTGGAGAAATAGCTGACTATGGAGCTGGGGCAGGAAACATACAAGATGAGGTTGGAGAATCTTGTACTAGCAGAAAGTAATTAAATGCTAAGAAAAAAAACTACAAAGAATAAAATACATCAAATGGACATAGTGGCCAACTATAAGAGCTCCCATTCACCAAAGGTAGAAAAAATTTGAGCCACAAATAGAGCATCATTGAACTATACTCAAATGCAAAATATATATGAATAAGGCCATAGTGATATAAATAGACAATTGAATAAAAAAATAAATGGAGGAGAATAGACAAACCTTCTGTGCAGAATCATTCCAAATAATTTATGTAGACACTCTGTTCTGCAAGAGATGTGGCGTGACTTCCCGCCCCTTAAGTGTGGGCTCTGCATAGTGACTTTCTTCCAGAATACAATATAAAAATGGGGGAGACTAATTTTATAGTGGAGAAATATGAAAAATACAACCTCAGCTAGGTAATCAAAGTCAACATCAACAGTGATAAGTCATGTTGATAGTCTGTACCCTTGCTATGATGTGTGAAGGATGACCCTTGTCTTAGTTTGAGCTGCTATAACAAACTACCGTAGACTGGGTGGCTTATAAACAACAGAAATTCATTTCTTACAGTTCTAGAGGCTGGGAGTCTGAGATCAGGCTGCCAGCATGGCTGAGTCCTGATGAGGGCCCTGTTCTAGGTTACAGATGACCAACTTCTTGTTTTATCCTCATATAATAGAAAGTGGGCTAGAGATCTCTCTGGGGTATATGTTATAAAGGCACTAATCCAATTCATAAGGATTCCAACCTCATAAACTAATTACTTCTTCAACCCCTGCTCCTAATACCATCACATTGGGGCTTAGAATTTAAATATAAGATTTTTGGGGGGACATAGTCTATAACATTCTTCCCCAATCCAACAATTTAAGTCCTTCTCACATATAAAATACATTCATTTTATTCCAACAACCTCCAGAGTCTTAACTTGTCCAGCATTGACTCTAAAGTCTAAATTCCTGTCAGATATGACTGAGACTCAAGGTATGATTCATCCTGAGGCAAAAAAAATCCTCTCTAGCTATAAACTTGTGAAATCAAACAAGTTATGTGCTTCCAAAATACAATAGTGGAACAGGCATAGGATATAGAGACTATATTATAGACATTTCCATTCTAAAAGGAAGAAATAGGAAAGAATGAAGACATAATGGCTCCTAAGTGAGTCTAAAACTTAACAGGTTAAATTCATTTAAACAGTTTAAAAAGTAAAGACTCAAGAATAATCCTCTTTGGCTCAGTGCCCTACCCTCTAGACACATTAGGGTTGTAGTCTCACCTCCATGGCTTTCCTGGTCTGGAATCAGGCTCTGGTGGCTCCACAAGCAACAACTCTCTGCAGGGGCTCCACTCCTGAAGCATCATGGTCCACGTGGACCAGCTTTCTGGGTTTTCTTTTATAAAAGCACTAATTCCATTCATAAGGGTATATCCTCATGAACTAATTACCTCCTAAAGGCTCCACCTCCTAATGCCATCACATTTGGTGCTAGGATTTCAATAGAAGAATTTGGGCAATTTGTGAGTGGATTGACAAAATGTGGTATATATATATACCATGGAGTACTATGCAGCCATAAAAAGGATGAATAAATGCCTTTTGCAGTAATTTGTAAGGAATTGGAGACCATTATCCTAAGCAAAGTATCTCAGGAATGGAAAAACAAACACCACATGTACTCTCTAATAGATTGGAACTAACCTATGGGCAGAAAAGTACACAGAGGAAAGTAAAAGTCATTGGAAATCAAGCAGGGGGGAGGAAGAAAGAGGGGAAAGGTAAAAACCCACCTAATGGGTACAATGAACACTATTCAGGTGATGGGAATATTTATATCCCTAACTCAAGCCATGTATGAAAAACATCTGTACCCTCTTAATATTTTGAAATAATAAAAAAAAATTGGGGGGGAGGTACACAAGCATTCAGTCTATAACAGCACTTTACCCCTCTGGTCTTTCTCCCCAAAACTCATGAACCCAGTCTAATCATGAAAAAAAAATCAGAAAAATAGCAATAGAGAACACTGTACAGAATTCATGACCTATGTTTATCAATACCGTTAAGGCTATCAGAAACAAGGAAATTCCTAGAAATGGTCATAGCCAAGAGGAGTCTAAGTAGGCACAACCAGTAAATGCAATCTGCTATCCTGGATAGAATCTTGGAATACAAAAAAGTATCTTAGAGAAAACTACAGAGATCTGAATAAAGTTATTCACTTTAGTATCTATATAGGTTCATTAACTGTAACAAATGTTTCGTACAAATATAAGATGTTACAAGGGAAACTGGGTTTGAAGTCTATGGGAACTCTCTTTATTTATGATCTTTGTAGTTTTCCTGAAAATATAACTGTTCTAAAAAATCATTTTTATAAAAAGGTAAAGCAACTTAAGGGTCACTGGGAACAAGGAAGGGGATGAGAGGGATGGGTTACAATATGAAATGGTGTAACCAGGGTAGGAATGATTTGATCAAAGGTTTAAAGGGTTGTGGTAGTCAGAATTCTAACATGGTCCACCACCATTCTCACCATTCTCACTCTTTAGCGGGGTCAAGAGCATGAGACCAGGATTGATGGCACTCCTGTGATTAGGTTGTTATATGAAAAAGGTAAAGGGACTCTGCAGATGTAATTAAGGTCCCCAATTAGCATGGCTTTGAGGTAATTAAAAGAAAAATCATCCTTAGTGAGCCAGATCTAATCAGGTGAGTGAGCCCTTTAAAAAAAAAATCATCTAGAAAATCAGAGACTTGAAGCAGCAGAGACTGTCTCTGTCAATTACTGGTTTTGAAGACGCAAACTGCCAGGATTTATACAGCTGAAAAGCAGTATACCTGTACCCGAATGTTTATAGCAGCACAATTCACAATTGCAAAGATATGGAAACAACCCAAATGCCCATCAATTCATGAGTGGATTAGTAAATTGTGGTATACGTATACTATGGAGTATTACTCAGCTATAAGAAATAACGGTGATATGGAATCCCTTTTGTTCTCCTGGAGAGAGTTGGAACCCATTCTGTTAAGTGAAGTATCCCAAGAATGGAAAAACAAACACCACATGTACTCACCAGCAAATTGGTTTCCCTGATCATCACCTAAATGCACATTGGGGAATGATACCAACTGGATATCAGACTGAGGTGAGGGTGGGGAGAGGGGATGGGGGTATACCTACATGATGAGTACGTTGCACACCGTCTGGGGAATGGTCAGGCTTGAATGTTCTGACTCGGGGGGATGGGGCATGGGGGGAGGGGATGGGGGTATGACTACATGATGAGTGCAATGTGCACTGTCTGGGGAATGGACACGTATGAAGTTCTGACTCGGGGGGATGGGCGGGACATGGGCAATATATATAACCTGAACTTTTGTACCTCCATAATAAGCTGAAATAAAAAAAAAGAATTTTGATGGCTCCCAGAGGATTATGTCAATATTGGTATTTCTTTAATATAGAGAACACCCCCAGTTATCATGTGTTGAATTTGACAGTTTCTAAGTTGAATCATCCCTTGCAATGACCTTGTAACCGGCACAATTCCCTCCCATTACCCCTGCCCCCAAATTAATTTCACATACTGAATACAAAATAAGGCTAACAAAGCAATCTTTGTGAAAGAAATTCCACAGATTGCTTAATTGACACTTCCAAATATCTCATTTATTTGGATTTCTAAATCAACAAAATTAGACTACAAATCAATTCATTAGTGCAAACAATAATAAATGAGGTCAGGATTATTAGGAGAAGAATAGACAAGGAGATGAATTGATCCACAGTCAGATATACAGGTTGATCCCTGAAACTCAAAAAGTAGGTCAATTTTTTCCCTATCTCTTAATTACATGCCCACAAGCTTTCTTCTGTCAGGTCTGGAAATCTCGGGCTTAATTCCACACCGTGTAATTATGTTTCTATATCTGATCACGTCCAATTTTGAAATGAAATAAACAGTAGGAACTAGTCACATTAGCAAGTGGAGTCACCAAATTACATTCATTAAGGCATTGTTCAATTATGGAGTGCAATCCTCCAGTGACCCCAGGAAAGCAAAAATTCAGTTTACAATTAATGATCTATGCTACTCAATAAATACACGTACTACATTAGAAAGAATGTATTATTTCCCCTTCTATCATAGGGAATCTAGATCTGGAAAGGGCTTGAATGAAGAATAATTACACTTTGATGAAAAGAAGCTGAATTCAGCTTGATCCAAATCAGGCCAGTAATTATCTACCCTAATGCAGTATAATGATCCTTTGGATTTATAATTATAAACCTTCAGCAGAGTCTCAGTGTAATTCTAAAGTAACAGCAAGGTAACAAGTAATGTTTCCCATTTCATTTTCCACAATATACAGAATGATTCTATACCGAATTACTAGTATTATTTTATTATGGTCATTTGTCATGCTTTTTAAGGATTCCCTCCTCTCTACCAAATATACAGCCTCTATTGTTAGTCTTAGCTTGTCTTCCCACCTTTGAATACATTATTCTCCACAGCTGTGAAGCAAACTACCTCTTATCAGGCTGGCAAAATGTCTCTCTCCTCTTAAAGTTTTCTTTCCAAATTTCTTTCTTCAACAAGACCTTTTTTAGAACTACTAAGCAAAAACAAAAAGGGATAACTTCAGCTCAATAACTAAAATGGCTAGAGAGTCCACTGTTACACTTGTTTGTTCTGTTTGCCTGTCCACTACATAGGATGACATCTATGTTTGACTGTTTTATTGAATTATGCAGCACAGCATACACACAGGTTACACCACATACAGTCTACAAGACAACGAGAGAGACATGCCCACATACACAGAGAATGACAGAGACAGAGATAGAAAGAGAGATGAAGAGGGAGGGAGAGAAAGAGTGAGAGCAAGTCCACATACAAGAGAGAGAAATGAGGCAGTATTACCTAGTAGGAAGGATAGGGACTTTCACATACTTTATGTGACTGTGAACCAAATATTTAACCTTCTGAGCCTTAATTTCCCCATCTGTAAGAATACGTATCTCACAGAGTTGTTGAGGATTAAATAACCTAAAGCTCTAAAAATTTAATATAGTGCCTTCCACAGAGTAAGCATTCAATAAACAATACTGATCACTCTATTAATTACTAAATAACTGCATAGACTTATTAGGCATATTGACATACATAAAGAGGTAAGCATACAGTGTTATACCTATGTTATACACATATGAATTATAAAGCATAAATATTGGGCAGATGTGAAATATGGGATAATTGAAAGAGTGACTGGTTGTAATTAGGAATTCAGTGTTTGAGTTGTGATTCTGATAGTTACTAGCTGTATGATATGGAGAAAGTCACTTAATATTTGGAGCTGGTGTTTCCATGTCTGCAACATAGGAGTCACATTACTGACCCTGAACAATTAGTGTAAAAATACTTGCAAACAGGCTGTTTTGTGTAAAGCTCTTTACGAATGTGTAAAACATAAAGGTGCAAGATCCTATTCATATCCTTTGCATTTGGAGAAGCAGTGCCTGAGGCAGACCCTGTCTATGTGTGATTGAGAATATTCACACAGGACTCTTTTCTCTCAAATGGGCTTTTATTTTTTTTTTTTGAGATTGAGCATTACCTTTAATAAGACAAATGTAACCAAAGGACAGTGTTTAAACATTTTCACCTATTAAATTGGTTGTCCAGACTTTGGGAAATAGTTACTCTTCTACAATTTTTTTTTTTTTATTTCAGCTCATCATGGGGGTACATAAGTTTAGGTTATATACATTTTCCATGTCCCACCCATCCCCCCGAGTTAGAGTCCCAAGCGCGTCCGTTCTCATTCTCCAGACAGTGCGCCTGGCACTCATCATGTAGTCATACCTCCATCCCCTCCCCCCCCACCTCCCCGGGTCTGCACCTTCAAGCATGACCATTCCCCAGAGGGTGTGCAACGCACTCATCATGTAGGCATACACTCACCCCCTCCCCCCACCCCCCATCCCAGTCTGATATCCAATTGGTATCCTTCCCTGATGTACATTTAGGTGATGATCAGGGAAACCAGTTTTCTGGTGAGTACATGTGATGCTTGTTTTTCCATTCTTTGGATACTTCACTTAGTATAATGGGTTCCAGCTCTCTCCAGGAGAACCAAAGAGATGTCGTATCATCGTTATTTCTTATAGCTGAGTAATACTCCATGGTATACATATACCACAGTTTACTAATCCATTCGTGGATCAATGGGCACTTGGGTTGTTTCCACATCTTTGCGATTGTAAATTGTGCTGCTATAAACATTCGGGTACAGGTGTCTTTGTTAAAGAATGACTTTTGTTCTTCTGGGTATATGCCCAATAATGGGATTGCTGGATCAAATGGTAGGTCTACTTGAATCTGTTGAAGGTATCTCCATATTGCTTTCCACAGGGGTTGCACTAGTTTGCATTCCCACCAGCAGTGTATGAGTGTTCCTGTCTCTCCGCATCCACGCCAACATGTGTTGTTTTGGGATTTTTTGATAAAGGCCATTCTCACCGGAGTTAAGTGGTATCTCATTGTGGTTTTGATTTGCATTTCCCTGATGATTAGGGATGTTGAGCATTTTTTGATACGTTTTCAAATGGGCTTTTAAATATTTTAATTTTATTTTATAATTGACAAGTAATATTTGTGCATATTCATTGGGCACATAGTGAAGTTTTGATATATATAATGTATGATGATTAGATCTGGGTAATTAGCATATTTGTCATCTCAAACATTTATCATTTCCTTGTGTTGGGAACAGTCAATATCCTTTTTCTAGTTATTTGAAACCATATAATATGTTATTGTTAACTATAGTCATCGCACAGTGCTATAAAACACTAGAACTTACTCCTCTTATCTAGCTATAATTTTGTATCTTTTAACAAATTTTTTTAGTTGCATCTGGAACCTGGGCCAGTCTTAGACCTGGAATCTGACAGCAGCCTCTGGCCCCGTAAGCATTCAGTGTCTCCATTCTGTTTCTTGAGGGGTGACTGCCACAACTGTAGAGTGTCCAGACATAACTCACCCTGAAATCAGGGAAAGGACCCATCTGGGCACTGGATATGGAAATGACAAGGTAGTGGTGCAGACTTCTTGATAACTCTTACAGGCAACTTGGCTGAACACACCAATTACCAGGGTTAACAGGCACAATATTGAAATCACATTTTGCTCATCACCATCCAGAACAAAAGCATACCACATAGTAGGTGACCAGTAAATATTTGTCAGAGAATTCCAGGTCATCTCAAGGTGTGTGACTACAATGCATCAACTCATTTAGAGTTAATTGACTGTCCATTCAATTAGTACACAGCATTTAATGGAGATTTTGTGCCTCATTGCTGGGAAAATGACTTGTCTCACTTGTCTTCCTCTCCCCCAACCCCCAAGAGACAGCCTTCCTTTGTACTCTCTTGTGACTTCACTGTTAAATCTCCAGTGAAATAAGGTGGGAAGCATCTTCTAGAATTTTCTTTCCCTGCCAGCTGTTAGTTGCTGATAGAGTTGCCATTTTGGATTGCTAAATGGCCTCTTCTAATTCCCATTTCATGCCCGGCGCTTTGTCTCTTGTTGGTTCTACGGGACTGTCAGAACCTATTTACTAACTTCGCCTATCTCCTTCTTCAGAACTCTTCAGCCAGGCTCTCTTTCCTGCTCTGTATTCTGTTCACTGCTCTACCACCCTCACAGGCCTCAGCTGCAACTGAAGAGTCCATGTGAAATAGGGAACTCACCTCCATGATGCATACATTTAAAAGAGAAATACCCTCTCTTTCCGTAATCTGTGAAGTTTAAAAACCAGAGGTCTGTCTCTCTGTTAAAAAGTTTCCAAAAAATTAAAACATAGACTTCATTTCAACAAAATAACTGTGTAATTTTAAGCCACACAAGTCTTAAAATCTGCTTGGGTAAATCTGCTTGGTGGAAGGGGACACTCAACTGCCAGTCACTAGTGTGTGTGTGTGTGTGTGTGTGTGTGTGTGTGTGTGTGTGTGTGTGTATATATGAAAAGAATATATTTTTCAGACAAACTGGAAAAGAAAACCTATCATCTGACATAATTTTGGATCCTCTCCTTTTCTGTTGAAGATTTCACACTGAAAACATTTTCATAGGCATATGTTAATGGTCAAAATATTTAGTGGTTCCCTAAATGTTAATTAAGTTTTAACATGAAAAAAATAGATTTTCTGAGATAGCAACTGGCAGTTTGGGGATAGAAATAATGTAATCAGTAAATAAATTTCACACAGCCTGACAAAGCACTCCTACCGACTATTCAGATCAATATTTGATGAGAATGTATCAAAGCAAACTTATTACTGTGAGGATCCACTGCTGTCTTTTGATTGAAGTTAATCAAGCAGACATATTAGTGTAAAGCACTTACTGTATGCATTTGAAATTTGTCCTAACTGCCACTAGTGATGCTAATGGAAGATGGTAATTACTGTCCACATAATTCTGAAATAATTAGGAAAATGGGCACTTTTTGGAATCATCCTATTAAAATGCAGACCGTATAATAGAAAAGTTTCTGGACATGTGCTGACTTGAATCAGTGAATATAAAAGTTACAGAATGCCTTTTTACTTTACAATTGAAATCTCTCTTCTATCTCATGCTGTAAAGCTTTAAAAGGACAAGGAGGTAGGAAATCTTGCCAATGCCACAGTGTAGGGAAGAGTGCAGGAAGAGAAGTGTGGTCCTAAGAGAATTCGGCACATCCCATTACAGTCAAAGGCACTGTAGCCATCCTGTAGCTTGAGCCCTGCTCTGACCTCATCCATGTAAGGGAAGACACCTGATTTGGATGAGTCTCTTGGATGCTTCCCTGAAGATGTATATAGATCACAGCATTGACAAGGACTTCCTAGGACTGAAGATATTCAGAGCATTCAGCTCCATCTCTGAATAAATCAGGCAGAACTGGCAATGCCAGACAGGTGGGCCCTGCTCTTAGCATTAGGCCTGGACCTGGCAGATTTGCAGTCAGTTCACTCTCTTGACTGAAACATGAGAGAATGCTAAATGTGGTACGCATGAAAGAAAAGATGAATGGTTTCTGGAAGCATATTGTCAGTCACAATACAGGGATCTCTCCCATAAAAGAGAAGGAGATGCTTAATGAAAAGGATCCTAGGACAGCATTAATAAAGAGGAGACAACCTGATAAGCAAACATGGTCTCCATGGACCAGGGCATGTGCATACTTTCCTACTCAATTTAAAATGTCTTGAAAGTAATTTGTAATTGCAGCTTGTCTGATCTGAAAAAAAGAAAAGGCTTACAAATGTGGGCCTGTCCAGAATATATAGTGGAAACCAGTCTCTTTAAAGTGATATGGTTGCTTGGGAAATACTGCACACGTTCAATAAAATTGCACTACTAGTGATGGCTCAGGAAAACTCCAGCATACATTTTCTGAAACAAAGTGTTGAGTCATGCAGCAATATTCACAACCCCTGGCCCAATCTTTTGCAGTGCAGAAAGCTCTTTCATACATATGATCTCAATTATCTGCATAGCCACCCTGTGAGGAAGGCAGGGCGAGGAAAGTGGGGTTCAATGAGGCAGACTACTCGTCTAAGTGCAGACCTTGTGACTCACAGAACAGTGCTCTGTCCACTGCAGCACTTGGTGGCCTCTGTGCTCTCTGTAGCCATGCTCCACACTGCTATTCTCTGCACCTCCGGGTCAGGGAAAGCTATTTCCCAGGGTGAGCCTTGCTGCCCAGCCCCAGTGTTCAGCAATTCTCTGATATGGCTCCAATGTGTATACCTTCTACAGGCTGGCCATGAGCATCTCCTGAAAGGAAACATGTTCTCAGATGCAAATAGAGAGGAGAGAGAGAGAGAGAGAGAGAGAGAGAGAGAGAGAGAGAGAGAGAGAGAGAGAGAGAGAGAGAGAAACTGTCACCAGAAAAAATAGAAAACCTATCACAAGAGTCATACTCTTAAAAAACATGACTTCATTCTGTTGTCCTCTAGGACTTCCAGGTCAAAGGCCAAATGTCTGACCCTTCATATTTAATGGTTCCCATACTTAACCCAGAAGGAACCCTCTGCCCAGCCAGGCAGACCTCTTTCCCAGCATTTGAAACCATGTTTATTATTAAGACCACATTTTGTTCTAGGCTGTTCTCTCTACTTGATAGGGCCACCTTTCCCTTCTCTTTGGCCAAATCCTTCCCAGGTTTTCTGACATCGACTCAAGTCCCACTACCCCCACACAGCTTTTACTGCAGGTTCAGGCCAAGGATTGTAGGTCCTTTCAGTGTCTATTTCATGCATCAGGTCCTGAGCGATTGCTAACATAGCAGTCACAACTAATCCAATTGTAATTGATAGAAATTCAACTTGATCTGGCTGAGGCAAAAAGAAATTTACTGGAAGGCTATTGAGGAATTTAATGTACCAAGAAAAGGTGGGAAGATGAAGGGCAGCTGGGCCTTAGGGACATTTGGAATCAGAGACTGAGAATGCTGGCAGAGTTCTGTCCCTTTCTCATCTTTGCTTCCCTTGGCACAGCTCCTTCTTTCTCTCAGCTTCTTCTGGGAAACATGGCGACCAACAGTTCCTGTGCTGCATATATACTCACAGGCATTTCACCAGAGGAGGATTTATGAAATATAATGATTTCATTTCAGACAATTCTAGTAAAGTACTATGATTGGCCTGTTTGCTTGAAACATCTATTTCCACACAAATCTGATATGGCCTGGGTTAGAATTATTTAACCTAGACATTGACACTGGGGACCTTAGGCTGAGTATCATTTCCAGAGGAAAGAGAAAGTCACTGTGATCCAGGCAAGCCTTCCCGGTTGCTGTCTACCACATTGACCTGTGGTCTCTGGTGAATTGATGCTTTGCTTTGCAAGCACCATGTCTCCTCTCCCAAACAATTTTGACAGCTCTGTGAGGGCTGAGCCTAAGACCATATATTATCCTTCTAGAGTTCCCATGGTGCCTAGCATTGCGCTGTGAAATTTCTTTTATTTATACATTTATTGAGTGCCTTTCCTATAGCGAGCCTGTGCTAGATGTTATAGGTGGATATTTGTTATCCACCCCAACTCTTGCCACAAATTACTTGCAGTTCTCTAAAACAACCATGCCATTTCTCACCTCAGTCTTCTTATAAATGCTGTTTCTTCCATCTAGAATACTTTTTCTATTCTCCCTCCCCTGACGGAAAAGCCCACACAGGCTCCAAGACTCAGTCTAAGTGTCACCACTTCTGGAAATCTTTTCATGACCTCTTCCCCTGGCCCCCTAACCTCAAAGCTGGGTGAAGTGCCCCTCCTCTGTGCTCCCACAGCACCCTTCATGGCCCTTACCACTTATTACTATGCATTATAAGCATTTACTTATTGTCTCCTGTATAAATAGCCAGTGGTTTTAGAAGTCTGGTCTCATCATCAGCATCTCCTGGGCACTTATTTGAAATGCATATTCTTGGGTCTCCCTCTAGACCTAAAGAATCAGAGACTGTGGGTAGGGCAGGCAATCTTTGTTTAAATGAGCCCTCCAAGTAAGTCTGATGCATGCTCAAGTTTGAAGTCTATTGAGACAGATACTCTCAGTTGTCATCCATGACAGAGTCTGATTCCCTGTGCCTGGTAGTAAGTGCTTGGCAAACTTTTGAAGAGGGAATTAAAGCATCAATATTTTCTCCTCTGTGTGAGGATTTTGAATGTGTTGTTTCGTGTTGCTTGCTTTTCAGGTACTATTATCAGGTACATGACTGATTTCCACTTATTCATTGTATCATTCATTCATTTATTCATTCATTAGAATATCTAGAAATCTAGAGATTCCAGAGTTGAATTCACACTGTTGGCTGCAACAATAGGATGCACAGTTCTCCCAACCATGAGGAGTATTTGGGGAGCTTTCTTTCATGGATTTAGGCCACAACTTTATAAATATGATATTTACCATTGACATAATTTTAAGTCAAGATGAATTCTAGAGAAAGTCATTGTCTTGCAGCTGCTGATATCCTTTCATCTTTGTATGATTTTGAAAGAAAAAAACCCCACATAATCCTGAATGGCTCTAAGTCATTTTTTGCTGATAAACCCTGGACTTAAGTTGTAAACAAATTAAAGACTGAAAACTTTCCTTTGGCACATTCTTTCAAGAACTTTATTGCTGTCTGTGAGCTACTTGGTTCCTTTCAGAGGGAGCAATTCTCTGTGTGCTGGGCTGAGCAGGGCCGTGCTGCATCTTGGCAAAGCCAAGTGGGAGTGTGTGTGAGAGACTAAGCTCTCTCAATAGCCCAATCTTATGCTTTCAGTAAGCTTTTAAGAACAAAGTCTCTGTTTTTATTGGTCTCCCTGCCAGTGATCACGACTGGCTTCTTTCAGCGGGACATTCCATGCCTTTGCACTTAGTGCCAAACCAGGGCATCCCCTGAGCACTCTAAGCTCCTCACTGAGCCCTGAAATGAGGCCATTTTTGAGGCCACTCTCTATTCCATTCTGCACACACACACACATTTTCTGATAATTCTTTGCTGCATCCCAAAGAAGACAGTGAATATAAGGCCCCCAAGAACAAAAGTTCTTTTATTATACCAACAAAAGTTTTTTTTAAAAAAAAATATAACTATAAGCCATTAGTTTCTGGAAACTTGTTCTGCATTATAATGTGAAAAACTTATGCCATAAGAAAATGACTTAAAGGAATGGACTGGTTAAAGCTTAGAGGTTAACGTTAAACCCATGCAGGATAAAAGCATGAATTATGTGGAAAGGTTTTACACATAAGATATAAGATTGGACTACATAAAGTGATTTCTGAATGGCAGTCTGTGGCTGCATTACAACAACATATTAAATTCATCATATCAAATTCATATTAAGAGAATCATATCCAGTAGGTAATCCAGGAAATTGCAATTTTAGCAATTGCCCCAGGTAATTCTTATATGCAGCTGCTGTTGGGAATTATGGGATATGATGATGTTCAACTTTCCTTCTGACTCAATCTATTATGTTCTGTATTATCTTATATTTCACAATTTCTTTCTTGTTTTTCTCTCTCTCCTGTTTCTATCCAAATAAGGGAGGAAGTAATAACAGCTTTGACATTATATCGGGAGTCAGAAAACCTGGGTTATATGTTTCCATCTTTGCCACAAACTAGCTCTGTTTTAATAGATAAACCATTAGCCTCCTCTGGCCTTCAGTTTCCTCATGCACCAACCAGTCTGTACTACTAGATCCAGTGGTTTGCTGGTAAAAAGAAAGAAAAAAGAAGACTTTTTGTGCTATTTGTAGCACTTGTCAAATTTCAAGGTGCAAGCACCCCCAACCACCATGGCTGGTCTCAAGCTATAGAAGTGGTATCACTGAACGTGAACTTGGGAAGAGATACATACGGTCTACTCTTGCAAGCTGTTACAAGCTAGTTGCAGCTCACCATGGGCTAAATTTCCTTAAACCTTAAATCTCTATTTCTTTTCATGTAATGGCTGAATTACTAATGGTAGCACCTTCTCTTTAAAGAGAATGGAAGTCAGTTATTGGTGCTGTTGAGAGGCTGAGCTTTGTGGTTGGGCAGACTTGGATTTAAATTCCATCTCCACCATTTAAGGCTGGGTGACCTTGGACAAGATACTTAATTTATAGATCCTGGTTTTACTCATTTGTAAAACAAATAAACCCCCTCTTTAATGAGGAATAGTGAGGTAATATATAGAGAGTACCTAACAAAGCGTCTGGTAAGTGTAACATACAAATTAATGAAACTAAATATAAAACAAAACAATAACAGTGATAGTATTAGTAACACCAGCACCAGGCAGGACAAATGTCCAAAGGGAGAATAGTAAAGAGAGCTCACAATTAAAACCCAATGTTAGTCATAATAGTTGCCATTTTATCGAGTGCTTTCCATGTTCTAAGCATTGTGCAAAGAGCTTTACGTGGGTTATCTGATTTTAAAAGCACAGAATGGTATTGGGAGTTATGAATTAAACTATCACTTTATTTAAAAGGTAATTTAAATTTCTTAAAAACTGATTTCAGATTTTACTTTATATACAAGACAATTTTCAGAAGGGTGAATCCAGAAAGAAACAAGGATAGGGCATATGAAACTAGTTTACTACAGTTTCAAGCTTTGTGTTAATACTTTGTATTCAAACCAAGTCATTTGTAATGTCACCCAGCGGACATACATTACATGCAAGATACTGCACAAGGAACTGGAGGAGAAGGGGATGGATAAAATTTGAATAATACAGGGTCTCTCTATTAGTGATAGAGACAGACTCAGATATGAATCACACTAATTTAAGGCTGACTTGAACCAACTCTTATGCTTCCTTACACCCGCTGGATCTGATGCCATGAACCTGGGCATTCTGTCTCCAGTCTTTGTTATAAACACATTGTACTCTCCTTCTCAAACTATTCCAAAAAACTTGAGAGGTGGGAACATGCCCAGACTCATTTTATGAGGCCAGCATTAGCCTCATCTAAAACCAGACAAGGAAAAGAAAGTTACAGGCTAGTATCTTGATGCACATAGATGCAAAAGTCCTCAACAAGATACTAGCAAACCCAATTCAGCAGCACAATAAGAGGATCATTCACCATGACCAAATGGGATTTATACCTCAGATGCAAGGATGGTTCAATATATGCAAATCTATAGTGATACACCACATTAACAGGATGGAGGACAAAAACTATACGATCATTTCAATTGATGAAGAAAAATATTTGACAAAATTCAACATCCTTCCATGAAAAATGCTTAACTAGGTATAGAAGAATATACTTCAATATAATAAAGATCATATATGACAAGCCCACAGCTAACATCATACTCAATGGTGAAAAGATGAAAGTTTTTCTTCTAATATTAGGAGTAAGATAAGGATGCCAGCTCTCACCACTTCTACGCAACAGAGTACTGGAAGTCCTAGTCAGAGTAATTAGGCAAGAGAAATAAAAAGGCATCAAAATAGAGAAAAAAGTGAAATAGTTTTTGCTTATGGACATGATCTTTATATATATATATATATAACCCTAGAGACTTCTAAAAAAACTAATAAACTAGAACTAATAACTAGAACTAATAAACAAATTCAGTAAATTTGCAGGGCAGAAAATCAACATGCAGAAATCAGAAGCATTTTCATACACTAATAACAAACTATCTGAAAAAGAAATCAAGAAAACAATCCTATTTATAATAGTATCAAAATGAATAAAATACTTAGGAATAAATTTAATCCAGGAGGTTAAAGACTTGTACACTGAACACTAAAAACATTGAGGAAAGAAATTGAAGAGACCACAAAAAAATGGAAAGATATCTTATGTTCTTTGATTGAAACTAATAATATTGTTAAATCGTCCATGCTGAAAAAAGAAGTCCACAGATTCAATGCAATTCCTATCAAAATTTCAATGACAATTTTCACAGAAACAGAAATTCTAAAATTCATATAGAACCACAAAAGACCCCAAATTGCGAAAACAATCTGGAGCATAAAGGACAAAACTGGAGGCATCACAGTACCTGACTTTATTTTTTATTGTCATCCTACTATGTGTGAAGGTGCATCTAATTATGATTTCAGTTTGCATTCCCTGATTACTCAGGTAACATTTTTTTAATAAGTGATTAGAAAGGAAGAGGGAGAAATGGCTTACTGGTTAGCTGTAGGAAGTGCAGTCATGCAAGGAAAAGTATATGAGTGGTGTTAGGGCCCAGCTTTTAAGGCTAAGTACAGAAATACTTGATCCAAATGTGGAGCCATAATGATTGCAACCATAGGCATTGCAAGGTTTGTTTTGTTTTCATGGCAGTAACAGTATGAGTAAGAGAATATCACTGAATTTTCTGAAATCGTACTGTCCAAAAATAAACTTTTAGAAAAAACTTGGTCAAAAAGACATATTTTTGAGAAGATGTAATATTGAAATGATTAACTGAATAAAAATGATAACTTTACATCAGTCATATAGCAGTACAGAATAATGGCTCCAAAGCCCTCATATCACTGCTGGAGGGGTTGGAGAAAATGTAATGGAAAAAACAAGATAAGCTCAAGGATCAATTCTAGATCTAACAATCTTTTTTTTTTTTCGCTTTGTAAATTCCTTTAATCATGTATGATTCCCTTTATTTTTTTTTTTATTTCAGCTCATTATAGGGGCACAAAATTTCAGGTTATACACATTGCTCATACCCTCCCATCCCCCCCGAGTCTGAGCTTCAAGCATGTCCATTCCCTAGACAGTGCACATCGCACTCATCATGTAGGTATACGCCCATCCCCTCCCCCATCCTCCCCAGTCAGAACTTGAAGCGTGTCCATTCCCCAGACCGAAATGCCCATCAATTCATGAATGGATTAGCAAAATGTGGTATATGTATACCATGGAATATTACTCAGCTATAAGAAATAACAGTGATATGGCATCTCTTTGGTTCTCCTGGAGAGAGTTGGAACCCATTCTACTAAGTGAAGGTATCCCAAGAATGGAAAAATAAGCACCACATGTACTCACCAGCAAACTGGTTTCCCTGATCATCACCTAAGTGCACATTTGGGAATAACACCAACTGGGTGTCGGACAGAGGTGGGGGCTTGGGGGAAGGGATGGGTGTAGATCTAACAATCTTTGAAAAAACTATAAAGCTTTTGACCATTAGTAAAATATCTATCTCCTGTGTACATCTATTATATTGGAAACATTGGGATTGACCATTTATTTTCACTCATCAATATTTAATACATCCTATATACACTTGACAAAATGGTTTTCTTTGGTAAAAAGGAATGGATTTTGTCACAATTTTAAAGAAGCCATTGATGATAGCAGATGTGAATTTCACAAACATCTGTTGTCGTTTCTCTCCACTTTGAACCAGGCCTAAGAAGTGACTAGTCTGCCACAAAAATCATAGCACTTATTTACCTGTGTACCTTCATGCGTAACATCTGGTTCCAAGTATCCTTTTGCCTAAACATAATATTCATAACACTAAATTGGTATGACTGTCAGGAGTCTGGAGTTCTTTTATCATTGCATTCAATTAGGATCCATAAAAATTCAATTCAAAATAATTTTTATAATTTTATTCTTAGCTATTTTGATGTATTCTAAACTGCGAGTTTCTTTTGTATGAGTATGAGAGTATTGAAGAAGTTTCTGTGCTTTTAAAATTTCAGTATCTATTCATGTGAATGAGTGTGAAACCCAGTCCATTTTTATATTTCAGTTCATACATTTCCATTGGAAAACTATGAGATACTTTGGCTGTTTCTGGCACCTAATTTATGTAGGCATTTTTGCTTTTCTTTTATTTCAAATTTTTCAAGAGAATCAGAGTCCATGCTTTCAGGAACCTAAAAGTCTAATGGGAGAGAAGAATATGGAAATTAAGTGGGTATTCTATATATTTTAAATGCAAAAAAAATGTTTAAAATGTAATAATGATAATTATTTTAACCATTTATCAATTACTACATATGTACCAAGTATTGTGTTAAAGACCTTACACATATTTCATCCTTAAAACAACCATATAAGATAGTCACTCTCATTATCCCTGTTTCAATGATAAGAAAATTAAAGCTTACAAGAGTTAACTTGCCAAATTAAAATTTATAATTTATAAATAGCATATCTGATATTTGAATCCAGGTTTTGTATAAATCTGAAACCTGACTGAATTAATGCATCAGTGTGTCATGGGACAAGAATTATATAATAAAAATATGAAGGGGGACAGACTAACTTTGCTTGGGGGCATTGTAGAAATAGAAAGTGGAAGAGACCTCTGAACTGGTCTTAAATGACAAGTGTAGATCACTGGGCAGAAAACAAAGCTGAATCTGTGGTTACTTCAGGCCATCACAGATAAATGGACTGTGCGGCACCTGAAGCTGCTATCAGAGGCAGCTGGCAGCACTGTTGTAAGCCACAATGTCTGCATGGGTAAAAGCCCAGGGGTTAGAATGGCCATGGCACGTCAGAGAGTTGCAAGTGGTCACTGTGTGAGTGAACTTGGGAAGCAGGGAGAGAAGAGGCTGAAAAAAATAGGTTAGGCTAACTAAGCTCCTAAAAGCCTGTTATTTCAGTATGGAGAATACATTGAATGAGAGAAGACCAGAGGCTGGTCAACTCTGGGACTCCAGAGCCCCAGGTAGGAGCTGAGGGGTGTCGGGGAGAGAAGAGACTGATTTAAGATGGGTGTTTAGTTGAAAGCACTGCTATGTCAGGCTGAGGAGAATTTGCAGTTCATAAGATGTCTGTCAGAAAAGCATCACTGTTAGATCCCTGCCCCTCGACTCCTCTTTGCTGAGTCCTGGGATGGAGTTTTTAAGTTCACAGATTCTTTTTGTCTCAGTATGAGTATTCCAAAGCATTAAGGGTTCTAATTTTGATTCTGCACTTAGTTGTGTCATCTTAGGCAATATATAAGTTCTTTAGGGCTGCTGTAACAAGGTACCACAAACTGAGTGGCTTAAACAACAGAAATTTATTGTCTCACAGTTCTGAAAGCCAAAAGTCCAAAATCAAGGTGTCAGCAATGTTGGTTACTACTGAAGGCTGTGAGGGAGAGAGCTGTTCCAGGCATCCCTCCTTTGCTTGTAGATAGCTATAATCTCCCTGTGTCTTCATGATCATGTTCAAATTAGCCCTTTTTCATGTTAGATTATAGCCCACTCTAGTGACCTCATTTTAACTTAATTACCTCTGTAAAGACCCTATCTCCAAATACTGTCACATTTGGGGGTACTGGGGTGGAACTGCAGCATATGAATTTTGGGGCATGAGGAAGACACAGTTCAACCCATAGCAGACAAGTTTATCTGTAATGGATTCTGGCAGTATCCCAGCCAGCTCCCTTTTATTTGCTGGTACCCTCATCCCTGAGCTGTGTGAGAGCTGGACTAATGGCTTATACTTTTGAACTTCTCATGAGAATTCCTCTCAACTGATGAGAGCTGTCTGGCCAAGAGATGCCTGGGAAGTTAACCGCCCAACCCTGGGAGTTACAAATGATCAACTGTTAGGGTGAGGGGGCTACAAAAGCCCTGTGGTGGTCTTGTCACAAGGAAAGATAACTCTGTGGTTTCATTTATGCAGCAGGGCCTGTGTCACCCCCTAGCCCCACAAGCCGTGGATCTAACAAAAGCTAAACTTTACCTGAGAACATATACTTCTTCTGCTCTTTCCCATTTCTTGCCGCACTTTCATCCCTCCCACATAGGTTTTGTTACCTGAATCCTTGTCTCAGGTACTGCTTCCAGGAAACCCAGCCACGGATATTACCTAACCTTTCTGAGTTCTCCTTTCCTTATCTGGCACATAGTAAAATGTCAATAAATGCTGGTTATTGTTTCTATAATTAATATGATATCTAATCGGGTATTTATTTACAGAAAACCTTTAAATAATATTGGTGTGTTGTTTGTATCAAAAAGAAGACAAAGATTGGCTCTATCATATTTTGGTGGCACAGAGATTCTGCACGGAGGGTTTGAGTCAGTTATAGAGACCTCAGACTTTGAAAGAAGATCCTAAAACACCTAGATAAAAGTGTTCACCCTGTAGAAGGATATTTACATATGTATTTAAAACTTGACATTGGAGTTTCAGAGAGCTAAGCAAGGTCTACGGCAGCAAATCTTAGACAGACAAAGTGATAGAGTCTTTTAAAATGTGCAATTTTGGGGAAATTGCCAAATTAGTAGGAAAAGGCCTTGGAGTGAGCTAGAAATGTTGCAGTATCAGGTTGGGTGAGAATCTATGAAATATGGGTTATAACAGACCCTGATTTAAGTATGATCAAATGTGACCTTAGAGAAACACTAGTTACACAAACAAATAAAATTTATGAATACATTGAACAAGTCATTCACTACAACTGAGTAGGATTTTCACCAGGAATACAAGGATATTGCAATACTGAGACATCTAAAACGTATATCTTCACTTTTTATATTTCTATTTAATTTCCAGTTACTGAGAAAGAAGCAGAAGAATCTGATTCTGAGAGAAAGAAAAAAAGAGAATTTGAATAGTTCCCTGAGCTTTTACTAAGTCCACTAGAGTTAGCTAGTTTTGCTTTTCAAAATGGCTAATTTACATGCCTTGAGATCCTGGCTACATAGACAACTCACCCCTGCATTCTTACAATCTATATTTGATGTTATATGGACTTCATTAGTGGTATTTTACAGAGAACATATGGCATAGATATTATGTTTTTATACTGAAAAATGAATAAAATTCAAAAGTGTCACCAAGAACCTCTTTCTATAACCACATATATATACACATTAAGTTGTTAAGATAAATTTAAAAACAAACATACAATATTTAACTGTGAGATATATTTTTATAAGCAACAAATTGTAAACTAAAAATAAAATCCTAAGCTTTCTGCTAACTGAATGGACACCTCTTGGCCAAGGGGACCCCCAAAACACCTTAAAACTGAGTTTCCAGCCATGAAGGTATGGGAGAGATAAAGCACAATTACATGTGTATGATTTCCCTTTATAAATATTCATGAATCCTCCTATAGCTTATTGAATATGTATATTTGACTGCCCCACTCAGTATAAAATTCTGTTCCCTTGTATCCCTTCTTTCAAATACGTGTGCCTCAGCTGGGCGCAGTGGCCTGTAATCCTAGCACTCTGGGAGGCCTAGGCAGGTGGATCGCTCGAGGTCAGGAGTTCGAGACCAGCCTGAGCGAGACCCCATCTCTACTAAAAATAGAAATAAAAATTATCTGGGCAACTAAAAATATATAGAGAAAAAATTAGCCGGGCATGGTGGCGCATGCCTGTAGTCCCAGCTACTCGGGAGGCTGAGGCAGGAGGATCGCTTGAGCCCGGGAGTCTGAGGTTGCTTTGAGCTAGGCTGACGCCACGGCACTCACTCTAGCCCGGGCAACAGAGCAAGACCCTGTCTCAAAAAAAAAAAAAAAAACAAAAAAAAAAAAACAAATACACGTGCCTGGATTCTAGCTAGGGCTCTGCTTCCCAACCTGTTGAAATAGCGGCCCAACAGTTTGCTACCCTTTATGAGAAATAAAACTCCCTCTTTTCCAAAATACAAACGTTGTTCTTTTTTTTTTACATTAACAAAATATATGGTTTTCATACATTGTTATCTATCTGAACCATTATTATAACACATTTTGATAGATTGAGAGTTAAAAAATACAAGATATTATTCTAACTGGGACTGTAAAATTCTTTAAAATTCAAAGTCAAAATCTGTCATCAATATATCCTCTTTGCCTCAGTACTAAAGGACATATGTTCCATCTGAATTATTAAGGTTCATGATGTTCCTAGGACTCAGAAAAAAAAACAGACACTAGCTTTCACCACATCACATTCCTTTACAGGAAAACATGGAAGTTCTTCAAAGATTATTGTGATATTTATTAGTGTCCTCTATGTTACTATATTTAGATAACTTGATAAACTTTCTTGACTCTTACAGTAGAAAGTCCGCTGCAAGTCCAAGTGAGCCTGCAGTGAAGAAAAAGGTGATCATAATGGAAACAAAAGCAGAAATAATTAAGCACTCTGAGAAATGTATATGAGTCATTACAGTATTGTTATTATATTATTATTGTCATATATACACTATTCATCAGGGATTCAAGTTACATACAAATCTGACCTAAAGATGTTCTCATCCATAACCTGGGACCACTTGTATTGTTCTTTAGAAGGACATGATTATATAATTTATTACATAAATATATTTATTAAAGATATGTGATTGTTATGAAATTTACACTATTGATAATCATAAATATCTTTTAGTTAAGATTAGCAACATTTGAAGGTACCATGCTATTGATGGAGCCCAACAGGTTGGAAGGGTATGAGGTTTATATATAGCTATAAGAACATAAGAAAGTCTTTGTACATATTATATCAAATTATCATAATCATTTTGCAATATCAGCCATATTATGCTATTTTCCAGATGAGGAAAATAAGCTTATAGAGCTTTTTGGGGGGTGGAATATAGAACTATTTAACTTCTCTTCACTAAGGGTGATTAGTCTACAGCCATGGACTCTCAAAAAGTCAAAATATAGACATCAGGGTTTTCACAATCTCCCCTACATTTGTGTGTACAATTTTGTTTGTATATAATTGTGAATTGTTAAAAAGAAAGAATCATAATTTTTGAGATTCTCTAAGAGGTCAGTGACCCAGAAAAGTTTCCCCATGTAAACTTTTAAATTTCACATGCAAATTCCATAACAGCAAGAGCCATGGCATTTCTCTGACTTTTCATATTCTATGTTGGCACACAAAACAACCAATGACATATTCATAACTTGAAAATTATGAAGATGTAATTAGATTTTCAAAACTAGGAAGAATATTTTATGACAAGAAGTAAGTGAAAATGTGCATAAGATATATCTTTACGATATAATCACACTTTGTGGATACAGAGTTAATTCCCTTTAGTTGATAAAATGGCTGAAATATCTTGACTAAACAGAATGTGGCTCAATTATTTTTACAGAAACTTAATCAATTAGTAGTATCAAGACATTAACTCTTTCTTTTTTTTTTTTTTTTTGAGACAGAGTCTCGCTCTGTTGCCCAGCTAGAGTGAGTGCCATGGTGTCAGCCTAGCTCACAGCAACCTCAAATTCCTGGGCTTAAGCGATCCTACTGCCTCAGCCTCCTGAGTAGCTGGGACTACAGGCATGTGCCACCATGCCCGGCTAATTTTTTCTATATATATTTTTTAGTTGGCCAGATAATTTCTTTCTATTTTTTTAGTAGAGACGGGGTCTTGCTCTTGCTCAGGCTGGTCTCGAACTCCTGACCTTGAGCAATCCACCTGCCTCGGCCTCCCAGAGTGCTAGGATTACAGGCGTGAGCCACCGCGCCCGGCCAAGACATCAACTCTTAACATATCCCAATCAGACATCAAATTCAATACAGTCCAAATGGAAGATATCATCTGAACTCACTTCTAAACTAACTCCCTTCAAAACTTCCATATTTCTGAGAATAAAATCAACATTCTTTCAGTTTCCCTGTACCCTGAAGGATACATCAGGTAGAAAACGAAGCATATACAAAGGCATCAAGAGTTAGAGAAACACAATTAGGACACAATGTCTGGTACATAATACGCATTCAATTCATCCTGTCAGATAAATGTATGAATGCATGTATGGATGAATAAATAAATAACAAGTTTCTATTGAGTACCTAGAGGACAATAATGCTGAAAAGAAGGCAGCAGTTAGATCTTATTGGGGTGAGAAGGTAAGATTTTTGGCTTGGTCAAGTGGGTTGATATTAATTCATTCATTGAGCTAGAAAAATTAGGAGAAAGATCAGTTATGTTGGACAAAACTAATGCATTCAGTTTTTGATATATTTACATTGAAGTATTGCAAGATATACAAATTGAAATTTTTAGTTAATGATTGAGAGCTCCAAATAGGATTGGGAGCTACAGGGAAGTTATTGATACCAGAACTGGAGATTTGAGAGACATCAGCATATCATAGCCACTGAATCCATGAGAGAAGATTCTTGTTCCAAGAAAGAATACAGTGAGAAAAACAATACATGGAAAATAAAATCTTGGGGAATGAATACTTTACAGGCAGGCATAAGGAGAGGATTCCATGAAAGTATCAGAACAGCTAATCCAGGGAAACTGAGTATGTGGATCTCAGGTTCAAAGAGTCTCTGGGCAACTGAAGGGGTAGAAATGAGGGACATGAATTAGAAATTATTAGAGTTTAGAATGGCAGATGTGCAGAAATGATGTGATGGTGTTGTTATGGAGATGGATAGGGGAAGATGAACTGGAGAAAGACAGGGAAGAGTATAAAAAAGCAGAGGATAATACACCCCAAAATAAAATTGATAAGGGAAGGAAATCTAAGAAATGCAAAAGCTTACAATTGAGTTAGAGAACAGACACATACTTAAACTAGATTCCCATGTCTCAAGCACTGTGCCAGGCACTTAGATTATAACAGAAACACAATCTACTGCCAATGTAAAGCTAACTGTTTCGCTGTAGGACTTTCAAAAGAAGAGGTTCATGGTGACATGACAGATGTTTGTAAAAGACAGAACTGAGTTGTAAATTTTGCTGTGCTCATTCCAGGTATGTGAACATGATAAAGTGGTTCACTCCTCTAAACTTCACTATTTCATTAGGACTAGAAAAATAATACTAACCTCAAGAGCTTGTTATGATAATTGAATTAAAGAGTGACTGTGGAGGTATCTGGCACACAGTAGGCACTCAATAAATGTTAGTTATTGTTGTAAGTGATTGTCATAGAGTTGGTGGGAATCATTGTCATCATTATCAGGAGAAACCTCAAGGAGAGGGTAGACTGGAAGAGGTCCTTGGGAGGAAAGGATTGAGGAATGCATTATGAGGCAGATATATCAAGTGACAGACAGTGAAAAGTTTGGTGATTATTACTGAGGCCAGAAAAAAATATATAGGATTTTGTTGTCCAATTTGTCTTGCACAGTCACATATCTTTTTAATACCATCTTCTCTGCTTCCAGTGAAGCTGCAGGTAGTAGTGTTTGGAAGAAGCAGGCAGGTTCCCTCTAGATAGCCTTCCACCTGTGCATTTGGGTCTTGTACATGTGGGACTGCCAACTTTTCTGTTTGGCTCATCTTGAAAACATGCAGCAGACAGAAAAAGGTTGGTTGTCCTCCTATGTCTCCGGTTCTCGATGTAGTCTCATAGCAGGCCTTGACACAAATGCCAGTAGGCAGCCAGATACTTGCTTCATGGTGGAAAGATATGAGAGCATTTGACATTATAAAAACCTGATTGTTAAAGTAGAACTCCTAAAATATTTTCATCTGTGATGTTTTGTATGATGTTTTATTCATATCTTTTTGATTCCCTATCACTATTTTACAGCGGCCCCATCCCAACCCTAAGCTTTTAAAACATTTTATGTACTGCTTGTGTCACATGATTTCCTAATTGCCAAATGCAAGGCTTTCAGTGCTTATTCTATAGCTACAACATTTTAAACTATTAGAGATATTCACCTTCATTGAATTGTCTCCTCACATGGTTTTATGGTACCTATTTTTCTTCATCTGTTATTTATATCCTACCTATAATTGGAAAAGGTTTGTATCAATTTGAAATATAGAGCCACAAGTAATATAAGGAGGACTAAAATAAAACTAAAATTAAAATCTGAAATCGTTAGGAAGAAGGTAGATGTATCAGCTATTTGGGCAAGTATTTTGTTTTGGCACCAAATTAATTTTGGGCTTCCTCATAATCAAGAAGTAAAGGTAAACTGGATGAGAATATTCCCAACCCACTGTGCTTGACAATGGTTCTTTCCTTTGCCAGCTTCTCTAAGATGTGGATATTGCCCAAGGTTTGGTCTTCATCCCTAGACTCTTCTCTTCCTTTGCTTGGTTTCCTAACTCTTATGCTTCCAAATGCCACCATTGAGGATAAGTCTCCAAACTCCAACTTCTACTGTCTCTTGAACTCTATGTACTTGTACCTTATTGCCACTAACTAATATGACTGCAACTCAAATTTTGATCATCTTCTTCAAAAAAACAACCCCCCCCCAAAACCCACAAACAAAACAAGACAAACAAAAAAAAACAGCTCAAACTTTCTAACTTCCCCAGTTGTTTGAAATGCTTCAACAGTTTCCCAGCTCCAAAAATATGAATTTTGTTTCATTGCTTTTCTTTGCCACCCCCATCTAATCAGTCAGCAAATCTTCTTGATTCTTCCATTGCAACATCTCTTCTTCCAATGGCTTCGGATTTCTTTGATAACCTCTGTAAGGCTGGCGGTGGGAACCCCCTCCCCAATAAAAAAAGAAAAACTCTGCTAACAGCAGATTACTTTCTGCAGTGGTAGGCAAAAGCCTGCCTCAGAGTTACATCCTGTCATTGCTAGCTGAACACCCCTGCCCAGGCTCATCCACATCCTGCTTTCTGTGACCTAGGCACTGGGCTGAAAACACCACCTGCCACCGTTCCCAGATAAAGCCCCCCTCCACTTATGCCCCTCACCGCATATAAAACCCTTGCCTCACGTCCTAGACAACTGCGACTTCCCGAGTCCCTGGAGCACTCCACTTTCTCCTGGCCCGGGAACCTCTCCGGATCCCTCCCTTGGGATCCGTTACCCTCACCCTGGAGCACTCCAATAAAGCCTCTTTACTTAACCCTTTCAACTCTACTCTCTTTCTTTCTCTGGTGCCGACTGTACAAAAAACCTTACAACCTCCACACTGGTAACCCTAATTCTTGCCTTTCCTTTTTCAGTCAGTCCTACAAATATGGCTCAAGTCATTTTTTGCCTAAATTTTCACTCTCCTTCTTTACTCTTTTTCTCTAAAGCCTTCGGTGGCTCCCAATTGTAGTGACAAAATTTACATTCTTTGTTGTGACATACAAGACCCTTCACAATCTTACCCTTAAGACCTATTTCTAATTTAGATCACAGGTAGCTCCCAAATAAAAGCCCAGATTCAGCTAAACTCTTACACTGACACATATATTCTCAAGTATCTCCACACTTGAAGATTCTTTCTCTTTCTTTCCTCTAGCCACATAGTTCCTTTAAGGGCTGATAAAATTTTGCCCTCTGTTCTAGAAATGTTTATCGTGTTGCAGCTGACAATGAGACTTCATTATTTGTTATTTAAATTTCTATGCATCCATATATCTCTTATCTCTCTAACCATATCATCAGCTCCCTATAGGAAAGGCCCATGTCTTACACACTTATGTATTCTCAACAGCACCTAGCATAGTAGATGTTTTGTAAATATATCTTGATTTGGTTTAAAGCTATTTATATAATTATTTCCCCACTTCATTGCATGTACATGGCAGCAATAAGAGAAATGAAAAATGTTAAGGTAAAATATTATTGTATTGCTAAATAAAAAGTCACACTGCTCCCTAAGCTTTGTATCAAAATATACCTTGCTGGTTTGCTGTTCTAACATGCACAGCAGCATATGTTACAACCAGCAGTTGGAATCTGTCAAGAAGACAGGAATTGCCACAAATTGCTATTCCATAAGTATAAAATGCCATCACTGCCATTGTGCTAACACCAGGGAAGGTTGAATTGCAGAGTTAAAATAGACCTCCTTTTCCAAGTTGAGTGTCTGTGTGAACAGCTATGGGCCAAAAGAACAGTGAGGGTCATGAATGTTCATATGACATGAGTAATTATTTGCTTATGTTGAGATGTCTCCTGGAAGGGATAATAGTAATGTCTACCATTTATTGCATCCATACTGTGCACCAGGCACTGTACTAAGTGCTTTACATAAATTATATCATTTAATCCTCACTACCTCACTACCCTATAAGATAGAAACCATTATTCTCCTTGTTTTACAAATGAGGAAACTGAGACATAATGAAGTAACTTGCCCTAACTCACACACCTAAGACATTACTACACTGGGTCTTAAATCAAGGCAGACTAGCACCCAAGTTTAAGCTATTTACTAATCCATCCTGATTCTTTTCATGTTACTTTCTTGCTTTATATTAATAGTATGACTCACTGAATGATCTGGATAGCCGCTTATTTTAATTACTTACTGGTATACAGAACCATACTGTTTCAAGACAGTGGAGGGAAAAAGAAAATATTTTATTTCAAATTACTTACACTTTTAAAACTTTTGAGAATTTTGATAAATTCAACTATGTCTCAAGCTCCAAAATAAGGTTTGTATGTATAGATGCAAACTAAAAATCCACTGGTTGTAAGAACCCTCTAATAAAGTTAGGAAATCTCAAGAACATGGATTGGATCCATCCTGCAAGACTTGGCAGATGATGTCTATGGTCTTCCAGTGGCTTTTCAATGTGTGCCTCATTTTGTTCATCTGGCTACCCTCCCAGTCTTATTTTGTTATGCTAGAGACTATCCATGTGCCAACCATGAAATATCAGATCTCATCCCTCACAGAGCTAATGAAGGTATTTTTTTCTTTACCTCCTATCTTTACCTTGAGTTACCTATTTCATAGATAACATCAGGTCTATACACCAGTGTTCTCTCATGTCCTTTGGATTTAAAGTAGAGCTTTTTGGAATATATGTCATATCAGAAAAAGGTTTCATGTACTGCAGTAAATATATGTCATAAAATACATTCCATGCTGTGGAAACTGAGTAAGATATAATTAATAAAATAGATTCATGGTAATAAAAATAACTATGAAAACTGATATCAGGTAACAATATGTCATAGTTTGATTCATAAGCTCCTTGAGTATGGGGGCCATTTCTAATTCAACTTTGTATCTACATTGGATCTGATACATAGTAAATAATAATGATAGTTGAACTAATATAGTTGCCCATAGAAATTGCTCTGTATTCTTTAAGTAGATGTATGGCATGTAATCAGGCAAGAAGCATATCTTGGATGAATGTTGCCAGAATTGGACTTTCTGAATACTCATCCAGCAGCCTAATGCTGCTATAGGTTCCAAGTTAGATATACAGAAGGGGCACTCTAAACAGATGTGCTTAATTACAGCGTAAAGCCCATTTCATTTGGCTCCTAGTGTGCAACTGAACTGTACTAAATGCATATAAACACAGCTCACTAACTATATCAAGACCAATGTTCTACAACCAGGGAAAATTTTCTGGTTTTGTTTTCTGTGTTGAAGAGTCCACATGCCTTCACAGAATGCAATTTGACATTGCATTCTTACCTTTTATTAAAGGCTGATATAGGAAATGACCACATAAATAACATTTCCAATGTTACTATTTTGTGCAAAACTGCTACTGAAAACATTATATATTTTGTTGTTTAAAATCTTTATATAAAGACCCACATGTGAAATTCCTGTTGGAATTTAGAGTTAAAAATTAAAACTCGACTACCCTTTCTCTTTAAGGATATCATGCTCTCTCCCTACTCTCTGATTTTACATATGTTCAATCTACTTAGACTATGTTTGCCACTAACCACCTAAAGGAATTTTCATTTTTAATGTTCTTAATACTCATGGTATATCATTTAAAATTAATTTGAGGTAGCCTACTGTAAACAAACAAACAAAAACAGACTAAGTGAAGGCATTGAGGCAAAGGTAAATACAGAAATTAATATAACTAAAATGATTGTTCCACTCTATTTCCCAGTAATTCACAGCTGGATATACTCTTACATATTGGGAACTCTAGGTGCCTTCTTGTTGCAAAATGTTTTCTTTTAATGGAACTCTTTTCATGTTGACTTGATTTATGGGATAATGCTTCTTTCTGAATTTCCCCATCTAGCACCTAATTTCTCTACTAAAACTATGAACTACCATCATATTTATCCCATCTATTTGGACCCAAATATCCTAAATAATGAAAATAGGAATAACAATAATGATAAGCCTTTTGAGTAGTTTTTATATATCAGGTTACATACTTTGCAGAGTATCTCAGTAAACCTCTTTAAATAACATTCTCCCTGGGTATCTCATCCTTAAACTCATCAATATTTTCCCTGCAATGTCTAAACTCTTTACTTCCATCCAGTGTACTTTTCACCTCAGACATTGTAATCTTCATTTCTAGAAGTTCAATTTTCCTTTTTTCATATTTAGAATTACTTTTTAAATTTTTAATTGATATATAATATCTGTACATTTAAGGGGTACATGCTACATATTGTTATATGGATAAAATGTGTAATGATCAAGGCAGGGTATTTAGGGTATCCATAACCTGGAGCATTTACTATCTCTATGTATTGGGAAAATGTCAAGTCCTGTCTTTGAATAACTATTTTGAAATATAAAATACATTGTTGTTAACTATATTTGTCACCCTACTCTGCTATCAAATTAGAATTTATTCCTTCTATCTATCTGTATGTTTGTACCCATTAAATATCCTCTCTTCATCCCCTCTCACACATACCCTTCCCAGCCTTGGGTATCTATCATTCTACTCTCTTCCTCCAGATCAACTTTTTTAGTTCCCACACGTGATATTTGTCTTTTTCCCACTGGCTTAGTTCACCTAATGACCTACAGTTCCCTCTGTGTTGTACAAATAATAGGATTTCATCCTTTTTTTACAGCTGAGTGGTGTTCCAATGTGTGTGTGTACACACATATATATATATATATATATTACATTTTATTTATCCATTCATCCTTTGATGGACACTTTGCTATTGTGAATAATGCTGCAGTAAACATGAGGGTACAGGTATATCTTATTTGCTTTTCTTTGGATAAATATCCAGCAGTGGGATTGCTGGATTGTATGGTAGTTCTATTTTTAGAGGTTGTACTAACTTACATTTTCACAAAGAGTATATAAAAGTTTTCTTTTCTCCACATCCTCACCAGAATCTATTATTGTTAATCTTTTTGATAATAGCCATTCTATCTGTGGTAAGAAGATAACACAGTGTTGATTTGCCTTTCCCTCATGATTAGTGATGTTGAGCAATTTTTATATACCTGTTGGCAATTTGTATGTCTTCTTTTGAGAAATGTCTATTCAGATCTTTTTCACACTTTTTAATAGTATTACTTGTTTGTTTGTTTGTTTGTTTTCATGTTGACTTATTTGACTTCTCTGTATATTCTGGATATTAGTTCCTTGTTGGATGAACAGTTTGCAAATATTTTATCCCATTCAACAGATTGTCTTCTCCTCACTCTGTTGACTGTTTCCTATGTTCTATAGAAGCTCTTTAGTTTAATGTAGTACCATTTGTCTATTTTTGGTTTTGCTGCCTGTGCTTACCATCTCTTAGCCATAAAATCTTTGCCTAGACAAATGTCCTGGAGTGTTTTCTCAAGGTTTTCTTCTAATAGTTTTACAGTTTTGGGTCTTAAATGTAAGTATTTGATATATTTTGATTTGATTTTTGTATATGGTGAGAAATAGGGATCTAATTTCATTATTCTGCAAACGGACATCCAGTTTGTTCAGCATCATTTATTGAAGAAGGTGTATGTACACTTTCCTCAATGTATGTTCTTGGCACCATTGTCTGAAATTGGCTGTAAAAATATAGATTCATTTCTGGGTTCTCTATTCTGTTACATTGGTCTACATGTCATGATGTTTTGTTTCCATTAACCTTGCAATATATTTTGAAGTCAGGTAGTGTGATGCTTTCAGCTTTGTTGTTTTTGTTCAGGATTGCTTTGGCTATTTGGTGTCTATTCTTGGTTACATTCAAATATTAAGATTATTTCTTCTATATTTGTGAAAAAACGTCATTGGAATTTTGACAGGGATTGTGTTGAATATGTAGAATTCATTGGGTATAATAGCCATTTTAATGATGTTAATACTTCCAATCCACAAGCATGTGATGTATTTCCATTTGTTTATGTCATCTTCAATTTCTTTTATCAGTGTTTTGTAGTTTTCCCTGTAGAAGTCTTTCACTTCCTTGGTAAAATTTATTCCAAGTTATTTTATTATTTCATAGCCACTGTAATTGGAATTGTCATCTTCAATTCTTTTTCAGCTAGTTCATTGTTAATGTATAGAAATCCTACAAATTTTTGTATGTTAATTTTGTATTTTTCAATTTTACTAAGCTTGTTATCAGATCTAAGAGCTTTTGGGGGGAGTGTTTTGGTTTTTCTAAATATAAAACCATATTATCTGCACAGAGGGACAATTTGACTTCGTCTTTTCCAATCTGAATGGATATTTTTCTTTCTTGTTCATGATTGATCTGGCTAGGACTTGCAGTATTATGTCATTATACAACATATGAATGTATTAAAATATCAAATTGTACCCTGAAAATATGTACAATTATAATGTATCAATTATAAAATAAATAAATTAATATAATAAAAATAAAATAAATATATTGGAACTTATTTTATAGCTTGACATATGTTTTGAAGATATGGGGTATAGAGTTCAACAAATATCTGCTAGGTTCTACTGATTGTTCAAATCTTTTATATAATGCCTGATTTTTTTTGTCTATATGTTTGATCAGTTACTAACAAAGTAATATTAAATATACAACTTTAGTTATGGATTTGTCTCTTTTACCTTCATCATATCTTACAATCTGTACATTAGACTCCCAGCTATACTAATCCCTAGCCCACTCCCTCTGAGACTCACCCTACAGCAGCTTGTTGCTCCCAAAAGTTACAGTTAATTAGTCTAAGTTTCCTTCTTTTCCTCACTGACATAGCATGTTCCATGCTTTATCCAATTCATGATACAACATAAAGAATTCATTGGACTTCAAACATTAAATTTTCCTCTTTTAGGACAAGTCATTACATGTTAATTTTTAAAAGGCACAATCGGGATTCTCTTATTAGGGTGTGTTAGTATATGAGGACACATTAAACCCACTTAATTCTAGTTCTGACCAACATATTAGTGACAGTTGTTTGCCTGCACTGGTGGTTTCAGATTGTGGCCCAAGAGCTGACTTAACTAAATGGTCACACCTGCAATATGTTCATGTCCTTCAAATCAAAGGACCAGAGTACATTAGAATTCCATTTTAAATTTTTTATAAAACTTCTTTTGGGATAACAGATATTTCTAGGCACCTCTGCTCATGGAAGATGGCTTTACATGTGGAGATAAAGGGCTGGTACTATGACTAAAAAATAGATAAAAACAAAGCACAGTATCTATTTAGTTTATCCAAGCTACTATAGTGCACATCCAAATGAGGAAATCTCCCAAAGAGATAACTTTTCTCTAGATAGCACAAATGTAATTTTGAGCCTGTGAGTAGGGAGAGGCCTTACCAAATGTTCATGTATATTGGATGGCATTTATATCTCATTAGAAGGCTCATCTTAATAGTTGCCTTTTCATTTCCTTCCATAAAATTGAAGGTTCAGTATATTTCATTTTCTTTGGCCACATGGAAGAATAATGGCCTTTAACAATGGCTTTTTGATTTGTACTGAGCCTTACGAAAAGTTGGATTTCCTTTCTCAAAGCTAATTTTTTCTGGGGTGCACAATTGTCAAGGACATTGTCACTATTGCATTGTCCTTGAGTATTCAGTAGTGAATTCGAAGTACTTAGAAAGCTTTCTTTGCATGAAATCAAGTCTCCTGAAAAGATATAGATGACTGGTAGTGAAATGAATACTAAGGTCTTCTGCAAATATTATATTCTTCCTTATTACCACTTTATAATGGAATGCAAGAAATCTGTTTTATGGTCTAAGCTTAGAACAGCATGTATTGACCTCTTGTCAGTACATCGGTCTACTTTTCTAAGTTTGCTGTTGAGGTATAGTATAGCTATTGACTAACAAAAGGAACTGCCAAAGATAGAGCATATATTATTAAAATAGTCCATTTTCTCATCAACCGTTTATGTCTTGCTTTAGATAATTAGAGAGGTCTTGGAAGGAATTAGTATAGTATTTAGGAATGTGTGTGCCAAAAGAATATACATATATTGAATTAGAAAAGGAATGTTCCCATTTAAGAGGAGACTGAGTAATGTGAATGGAATGTACATAGAAATTGAACTCTGAGATCATGCACATGGTTTCCCATTATACCCCTACAAATGGCCCATTTATTGCTCGTTGTCTATATGGCTGACCTAGGGTCATTATGTTTCTAATCTTACACCATTAACTGTATTAGAAGCTACTTTCTCATTCACCCACCATTACCCTGCATAAACTAAAGAAAAGGACTCTATTCCTCTTCAGTGGCCTAGAGATATGTCAACAAGAGGAAAGAATTGATCGAAATGAATTCATTTCATTTACACAGCCAACATATCTATAGGTGTGAGCGGGAATCCAGGGACTTAAACCAGATATATTGTCTCTAGATGGTCCCACACATCTAAATGTTCTTATGTAACTTAGGCAATCCAGTATTCTGTCCCTGGTATGTGCTGTAGAAGGCTATGTTTCTACCTAATTCTATCTTCAAAGTGTAGGGATAGACATCTTCAAGGTGGTTTATGACAATGTGAGCTTTCCTTTTTTATATGGACATTTGGCATTCTATAGATATGGTCTATTTCTAGCCTTCAATACTTACGAGTTTGTCTTCTCCAAATGATTATTATAAATGTATATTGTATAATCATGGTTCCAGCCAAAAATAACTTTCACCTTGGTGATTCAAATGAAAGAATTTTAATGAAGAGATTTCTTATAGAGGTGGGGCAGGGTTAAGGGAACCAATAATTGATGTTGTGGTATTTGGAGAGTTGAAACAGCAGGAAGCCATGATCACCTCTAGGGTTGAAGGGGTAAAGAGAGAAGTAAGGGTGTTTCCAGAGATCACTAGCAGCTGTATCCTTATAGAGGAGGCCACCCAGCAGGAGCTCTAGTTGTGGAGGATTGCAACTACTGCCAGAGAAGCAGTACAGAAGCAGGGAGTGAGTTGGGGAGAAATACTACCCTAACCTCTCCTCCCAGTTTCTAATGTCCTGTTGGTGCCTTCCATAGGCTTAAACCCACCCAGAAGAAAGCCAGCAAAGGAGCAAGTGTCCATGTCCAGGACACAGGATGGGCACAAAAAGTGCAAAATGGATCTGGGGAGGACAGAGTGGAGAATTAAGAACAAATCAGCACACATTTAGAGGTACTGGTTTTTGCATAGAAGAATGAAGTGGGAAGGCAAAACTTTTAATACTATTCCATGGCACCATCATCTTTTGGCTAGACAACTGCAATTCTATCCTAAACCATCTCCCCACATCCACACTTGTCTCCATCCAATCAGAAAACTACCACAGCCAGAACAATCAGTTCAAAACACACCTGATTATCATACCCCACCCTCTACTGCCCTCTCCCCTTAGCACATAACCCTTCATGGAGTCATATTGCTTTTAAGAAAGAAAGAAAAAGACCTTGTTAGGCCTACAGTGTCCTATATGGTGTGATCCCAGCCTAATTCTTCAATCATGCCTTGTTCCATTCTCTCCTTTGTTCATCTCACTGCAGTATTACGGGCTTTCTTTGCTTCCTGCCTGATTCAGAACCTTTGAAATGCTACTCCTTCTTCCTGGAATGTTTTTCTTGCATCTCTCCTTCTTAGTTAATGCTTCTTCACCCCTGAGATCTTATCTCAAAGGTCATTTCCTCCGAGAAGCCTTCACATATATCCTAGGTCAGCTCAGCTACCAATGCTGATATATTTTGCATATACCATGTACATTTTCTTCATTGCACACTCTCAGTTTATAAATTTACATTTATTTGTTTGATGATTATCTTGGTTTCCATTTCTATTGGATAATAAGCACCATAAAGCCAGGACTCTGTCTGGCTTTGTTCACTGTTATATCTGCAGGCCCTAAACCATCACCTGCAAATGTTAGGCTTTTGACTGATGGTCATAAATAATATGGAAAGACACATCATGTACCTTGATTGTGGCTCAAGTTGTCAATATGATATAAAACATATGCTTTAGTATATCTGGCTACTTGATCAGTTATGAACTCATTATGTAGTTTCCTATGCAGAAAAACATATACTCACAGTTTATATTGGCTTTTCATGTATTTTACAGGTAAAGCAATCTTTTATTTTTAATTTTAGAATCATACTTTTCAGTTATATTCTTGAAATGTCTGAGCTAAAAAATATTGGTAGCATTATTCGTGGATCTTGGAAATGGGGTTTCTGTTTAAAAATTGGAAAATACAGTTCTCTGAAAACCAGGTTTAAAAAACACGTTTTTGCCATCTTGCATTTTTCTTCTTATAAACTCACATTTTCCTGGTCATGAAAAAGAATGCAGTTGCCAGGAAAAAGGTGTGAGCATGAATGCATAATATTTAAAATTATTCACAGTAAATGTTCTTTTAGTGAAGAAAGCAATCCTATCAGGAGAAGTGCTGTCTACTTCCTGTGAGACCATTCTAAACAAATAACCATACACCACAATGTGATGTGGTCTGTGAATTTCTGGATGGCAGAATATTTTTGTAATTGGCTTAGCTATGTTCAGGGAGACATGAGTTTAGTCCTGCCTGCTGCTTCTTTCCTTATTAAGGCTGTTTCTGCACAGGCAGTATGGAATATATGTGAATGAAGTACTGTAGAATTTTGCTAAATTACTTTAGTCAGTGACACAGTTATTTTCAACATTCTAAGAAGCAAAGAAAAAATCATAACTCCTTTTTTAAGCTCATTTATTATTATTATTTCAGCATATTGTGGGGGTACAAAAGTTTAGGTTATGTATATTGCCCTTCCCCCCCACCTCCCCCCGCCCTGAGTCAGAGCTTCAAACGTGTCCATCCCCTAGATAGTGCGCATCGCACTCATTATGTATGTATACACGCATTCCCTCCCCCACTCCACATCTGCCCGACACTCGATTAATGTTATTCCTGAATGTGCTCTTAGGTGATGATCAGTGAAACCAATTTGATGGTGAGTACATGTGGTGCTTGTTTTTCCATTTTTGGGATACTTCAATTAGTAGAATGGGTTCCAGCTCTATCCAGGAGAACCAAAGAGATGCCATATCACCATTATTTCTTATAGCTGAGTAATACTCCATGGTATACCTATACCACATTTTATTAATTCACTCATGAATTGATGGGCACTTGGGTTGTTTCCACATCTTTGCCATTGTGAATTGTGCTGATATAAAAATTCGGGTGCAGATGTCTTTTTTATAGACTGTCTTTTGTTCTTTTGGGTAGATGCCCAATAATGGGATTGCTGGGTCAAATGGTAGGTCTACTTGTATCCGTTTAAGGTATCTCCATATTGCTTTCTACAAAGGTTGCACTAATTTGCAGTCCCACCAGCAGTGTATGAGTGTTCCTGTGTCTCCACATCCAACCCAACATTTACTGTTATGGGACTTTTTGATAAAGGCCATTCTCATTGGAGTTAAGTGATATCTCATTGTGGTTTTGATTTGCATTTCCCTGATGATTAGAGATGTCAAGCATTTTTTCATATGTTTGTTGGTCATTCTTCTTTTGAAAAATTTCTGTTCATGTCCTTTGCCCACTTTTTGATAGGGTTGTTTGATTTTTTCTTGCTGATTTTCCTGAGTTCTAAATAGATTCTTCCTATCAGTCCTTTATCGGATGTGTAGCATGCAAAAAATTTTTCCCATTCTGTAGTTTGTCTATTTACTCTCGTGACAGTTTCTTTGGCTGTGCAGAAGCTTTTTAATTTAATCAGGTCCCATTTATTTATTTTTGTTGTTGCTGTGATTGCCTTCGGGGTCTTCTTCATAAATTCTTTGCCTAGGCCAATGTCTATAAGAGTCTTTCCCACATTTTCTTCTAGAATTCTAATGGTTTCGCACCTAAGGTTTAAGTCTGTTATCCACCGTGATTTGATTTTTGTGAGAGGTGAAAGCTGTGGGTCCTGTTTCAGTCTTCTATATGTGCCTATCCACATAACTCCTTTAGTACACCTATTGGAAGGGGGAGTAAGGTGGTACGTGTACAAGAGAGAATGTATATGAAGTGCCTTACATGGTGAGAATAAATACCACATAAGATCATACAGTAGACACTTTTGTAAATATTAGTTCTCTTTTCTCTCCATTTATTGAGATAATTAAATTGTTAAGGAAACACTGATTACTAAAGTACAGTCACAGTCACACAGTTGGTGGGACATCTCATAGGGGAAGGTAGTATATTCCGTTTGTTTATATTCCTTCTCAACTAGGCATGAAGGAGAAAAGACAAAGGATTGGATGTTAAAAATTAGAAAGCTCAATGCTGTTCGCGAGAAGCTATGGGAAAGAAAGAGAAAGTTAAGTGCTGAAAAGACATACAGTGCCATCACTCTTATAAGGTATAAACAGGTAATGAGAAATCAGACAGCTTAGCCTTTTATTTTTTTTTAAGCAGTAGCACCTTATTTTCCACTGGAATCTTACCCAAGTTTCTAATATATTGAAAAGATAAGAGAAGGACTCTTGTGATTGTTGGGAGTAGGGGAAGTGAGATAAAATGCTCACCTTCTTTACACCCAACTCCACCCCACCTTGAAACTTTTGTAATTCTACAGAACATAGCTTGGAAACTCAGTTCTGTAACTGTTATGCAAATAATACTGTAGTGACATAACTCAGAGTTTAATCACAGCAAAATGTCCAGAGGGAATTTATAGCCAGATTTCTAAGGAAAATGGCATTGTTAGATAGTTTCCAACTGGAGTTTAGGAAGAGAAGGTACCGAATTTGTATCTAGGAATGTCTTGCTTTAAAATTCTATCTTTCATTAATCACTATTTCCACAGATTTAACTCTAAATTCTTTGGCAGTAATCGTTGCCTGGGCAATTTTGGTGCATTTTTGTTAAATATTTTATTTTATAGCAACAACACTGGGTCATTTGTTAAACTATTTTATTGAAAAAAAAGAATAGATCTTGAAATTGCTGACTTGGTATAACTATTGAAACTTTTTAAGTAGAAAGGATTGGTGTATAAATCTAAACCTTGCATTTGAGACACATGGTTTTATATTATTTTTGCTAAGCAGCTAAGTTTTTTTTTTAATTTATGGAGGAACTTTAATGGACAGTCTCGATTCTCCACATTCAAAATATATAAACAAATAAAACTGGCATTTAGAGAATATAATAAAAGATTTTAAAAAAATTGCCTTTTATCTTTTTTTTAATTTCAGAATATTATCGGGGTGCAAACATTTTGGTTACATGTAATGCCTTTGTGTCACCCATGGCAGGGCTAAAAGCATGCCCTTCCCCCATACAGTGCTCTCTGTCTTTATTAGTTGTGAGTTTAACCCCTCACCCCCTCACCTGATCAGCACCCAGTGACAGTACTACCACGTGAGCACCTTAGTGTTGATCAGTTAGTAACAATTTCATGGTGAGTACATGTGGTACAAGTTTTTCCATTGTTGTGATACTTCACTTAGTAGAATGGGCTCCAGCTATATCCAGGATAATACAAGAGGTGCTATATCACCATTATTTTTTGTGACTGAGTAGAACTCCATGGCATACATATACCACATTTTATTAAGCCACTCATGTATTGATGGGCACTTGCGTTGTTTCCACATCTTTGCAATAGTGAATTGTGCTGCTATAAACATTCAGGTGAAGATGTCTTTTTTATAGAATGTCTTTTGCTCTTTTGGGTAGATGCCCAGTAATGGGGTTGCTGGATCAAATGGTAGTTCTCTTTGTAGCTCTTTGAGGTAGCTCTTTGAGGTATCTCCATATCGCTTTCCACAGAGGTTGTACCAGTTTGCAGTCCCACCAGTAATGTATGAGTGTTCCTCTCTGCATCCACACCAACATTTATTGTTTTGGGACTTTTTGATAAAGGCCATTCTCACTGGAGATAGGCGATATCTCATTGTGGTTTTGATTTGCATTTCCCTAATGATTAGAGTTGTTGAGCACTTTTTTATGTGTTTGCTGGCCATTGTTCTGTCTTCTTTTGAAAAGTTTGGGTTCATGCCTTTTGCCTATTAATTGATGGGGTTGTTTGATTTTTTTCCTTGTTGATTTTCTTAAGCTCCGTATAGATTCTATTGTCAGCTCTTTATGGGCTGTGTAACATACAAATATTTTCTCCCGTTCTGTAGGTTGTCTGTTTGCTCTCGTGATAGGTTCCTTGGCTGTGTAGAAGCTTTTTAATTTGATCAGTTCCCATTTATTTATTTTTGTTGCTGCTGTTATTGCTTTGGGGGTCTTCTTCATAAATTCTTTGCCTAGGCCAATGTCTAGAAGTGTTTTCCAAACAATTCCTTCTAGAATTCTTGAGGTTTCATGCCTTAGGTTTAAGTCTGTTAGCCACTGTGAGTTGATTTTTGTGAGAGGTGAGAGGTGGGGATCCAGTTTCAATCTTCTGAATGTTGTTTTCCAGTTTTCCCAGCACCTTTTATTAAATATTCTTTTCCCCAATGTATCTTTTTGTCTGCTTTGTCAAAGAATAGATGACAATATGAGGATGGTTTTATATCTTGGTTCTCAGTACTGTTCAAAAGGTCTGTATCTCTGTTCTTGTGCCAGTACCATGTTGTTTTGGTTCCTATAGCCTTGTGGTATAGCTTGAAGTCTGGCCACAGGAGGACGCCTGATTCCTCTACTGACCTCCACACCCACTCAGACAGGGACATGCCTAAAGTTGGTGCAAAGTTTTTAATAATGAAAATATAAGAATAATTTAAGGAAACGTTATGTGGTGTGCACTGTTTATTTTATTCAGCTTCCATTTGGCTTGACAATAATGGTTTAAAATAATTTTAATTTAATTGTCAGCTGATATCATCAAATGGAAGCCAGAAAATACAGTATTATCATCAAAGCCCATTCTTTCCAAACCCAAAAGGATGAATGTTATGATGATGCCAGGCTAAGTTGGGAACCTGAAGTAAATATAAGTAAATATTACCTAAAGTTAAGCTTATATAATTTTGGAAAATATTGCATTCTATAGATCTCTTTTAGAGAAATGACATATGTTATCATATAAAAGAGTCTGAGAAGATCTTCAATAAAAAAGCCTATGTTACTTTGTTCTCAGTATTTTCCACATTTATTTGACCATGACTTTTTTTCTGCTAATATTTCTCAGAAGTAGTACCATTTGTGGAAAAGTAGTTATAGAGATAGCCTGAGAAAAACAGTCCTGTAATTTCATTTACAATGATGTATTTTCACCAAAAGAACATTGCATTAGTCAGGGTTTTACCAAAGAAACAGAACCAGAAAAATAAGTAGGTGTATTAGTGTCCTAAGGTTTTTGTAACAAATTACCACAAACTAGATGGCTTGAAACAACAGAAATTTATTCCGCCATACTTCTTGAGACTAGAAGTCCAAAAACAAGGTTATCAGCAAGGCCATGCTTCCTCTGAAAGCTCTAGGGAATAATCCTTCTTTGGCCCTTCCAGCTTCTCGTGGTTGCTGACAGTCATGGATATTCCTTGACTTGCATTAGCAAAATTCTGATCTCTGCCTCCATCTTCTCTTCACATGGGTTTCTTCTCTGTGTCTCTTATGTGTCTTCAAATCTTCCTCTCCTCATTAGGACAGTATCAGTCAATGGATTTAGGATCCACCCTGATCCAGTATGACCTAATATTAACTTGATTGAATATGCAAAACCCTATTTCCAAATGCTGTCATATTCACAGGTTCTGGTTCTGAAGATCAGGACCTCAACATATCTTTTTGGGATAAAATTCAACCTACAAGAGTAGGATGATACACACATACACACACACACACACACACACACACACAAAATTGGCTTGCACAATTGTATTATCTGATTAGGCAAGTGAGAAATACATAGGCAGGCTGTCTGGAAACTCCGGCAGGAGCTGAGGCTGTCATCCAAAGGCAGAATTTCTTCTTCAGCAAAACCTGTTTTGCTCTTGAAGCCTTTCCATTCATTAAATGAGTCCTACCCAGCTTATCAAGGGTAATCTCCTTTTCTTAAAGTCAACTGATTGTAGATGTTAACCACATCTACTAAATACTCACAGCAACATGTAGATTAGTGTTTAAAATATACATAACCTAAACTTTTGTACCCCCATAATAAGCTGAAATAAAAAAAATAATAAAAAAGTAGGTATTCAGAGGAATATTCTGCATTGCAGTTAAAGAATCATTTTGAACGTTAAAGTCTTTACTATTTAGTTTCACCAATTGTAGATTAAGGTAATAAAACAGTAGATTTTGATACACTTTTCTTTAAGACTATGTATGAATTTAATTTGTTTTAATAAACAACCTGAGGGGGAGCTGAAAGATGGCAGAGTGGTGGTGACCTCCTGGATTTGTGCTCCTGGAGAGGAAGGCATGGATCTCAGTCTGCCACAACGTTAGAGGATTGCACTCCCACAAGAACAGCGGTGTGAATCCACGGAGAATCAGCGTGGGACACAGAGAGCAAGAAAAGACTGAGGTGAATGGGAAATCAGATTGTGAAAATCTGGAGAGTGCGGGATGGACAATAGAGAGGGGAGCATGGGACAGCTGTACCTGCCTCACCAGCAAGTGACGGGGGTTCAGCCCGACAGGAAAGCGGCTTGTTTCTCCACTGACCCCCACTCCCACTCAATTAGGGATCTGCCTGAAGCCGGTGCAGAATCACCACGGGAGACGCGGGGCTCTGTGGAGAGGAGACAATAGCAGGAGGCATTTTGGGCCCCTGAGCTCTGTGGGTGGACTGCAACTGGCAGGAAAGGGTTTGTGCTAGGTTGCAGCGAAAGACACCTGGGGGACGCCAAACTGTCTCCTTTACGTGGGTGGCTGGGCTCCCGCAATCCCCGGCTACTCCGGCCCCTGCTGGACCGTGAACATTCGCCCCCAGTGCCAGTGACTGGCAGGAGGGCAGCCGCCATTGTCGGGGTCCACAGCCTAGCCGCTGCGGAGCGATTGGGAACTGGGCGGCTCCCTGGGAGGTTCCATCCCCTAGTCCGTGGACCCCACTAGGACCTCCGCCTTTGCGTGAACACGGAATGTTTCCCCAGTCGCCAGGGAGTGGAGGGTGGACCTTGCGGACATTGGGGCGGGGCCTCCCACTAGCCACTGTCTTTTGCTCAGAGAGAGGCAGAAACCACCTCATGAGAGAAAGAGGCAAGGAAAAAGTCGCTTTCTGTCTACAATTAGAACAGCCCAGTGACGGGACTATCAAACCGGTTTCCAGCCAAATTAATTCTCTGGGGCTGGACCCAACAGGAGCAGCACCCCAGCTGAGGTAGCAAAATCCTGAACAACACTTGAAGGGCTCCCCCTAGTGACAGAGGAGGCAGCTTACCTGGGCTGCTGCACAGCCCAAGATCAGCATGCATGGAGGGCCTCTGTCCAGCCTAAAGCTGAAAGAAGGGACCTAAGGATTGATCCAGATGGGAAGGGCTCAGCGAAAGAACTCTGGGAGTATAGGCCGGGCGCGGTGGCTCACGCCTGTAATCCTAGCCCTCTGGGAGGCCGAGGCGGGTGGATTGCTCAAGGTCAGGAGTTTGAGACCAGCCTGAGCAAGACTCCGTCTCTACTAGAAATAGAAATAAAAATTATCTGGACAACTAAAAATATATACGGAAAAAATTAGCTGGGCATGGTGGCGCATGCCTGTAGTCCCAGCTACTCCAGAGGCTGAGGCAGTAGGATCGCTTAAGCCCAGGAGTTTGAGGTTGCTCTGAGCTAGGCTGACGCCACGGCACTCTAGCCTGGGCAACAAAGTGAGACTGTGTCTCAAAAAAAAAAAAAAAAAGCAATTCTGGGAGTATAAAGAATCAAGGTGAACCTTGCCTTCAAAGAGGATTACTAGTTCTCTACCAATTGACACAAACCAGTCTCGAAATAGCAACATGTCACAGGAAGAATTTCAAACATGGATCATAAATAAGCTGAATATTATGCAAGAAAAAATGGATAACCAACACAAAGATACCAAAAAGAAGATCCAGGACTCGGAAGAAAAATTCACTAAAGAAATCGAAATATTGAAGAAAAATCAAACTGAACTCCTGGAAATGAAGAATTTATTCCGGGAGCTACAAAACACAGTGAAAAGTCTCAAGAACAGGGTAGATCAAACAGAAGAAAGGATCTCAGAGATCGAAGATAACACTTTCCAATTAAATAAGTCAGTCACAGAGATGGAGCAAAGAAATAAGAGAAAAGACCAGAGTCTATAAGAAATGTGGGATTATGCGAAGAAGCCTAACGTGAGAGTTATCGGCATTCCTGAGGGTGAAGAAGACAATAAGAAAGGGTTGGATAAGCTATTTAAAGACATAATTGAGGAAAATTTCCAAGGCCTTGCCAAACTCTAGATATACAGGTTCAAGAAGCTCAAATACCCCTGGAAGATTCATAACCAATAGGAAGACACCACGTCATGCAGTTATCAGACTGGCCAAAATTTCCACTAAAGAGGCCCTTCTTCGAGCTGTAAGGAGAAAGAAACAAGTAACATACAAAGGAAAATCCATCCAAATTACACCAGATTTCTCAAATGAAACCTTATAAGCAAGAAGAGACTGTGGACCCATTCTCACACTTGTGAAACACAATAATGCCCAGCCTAGAATCTTATACCCAGCGAAGCTCAGCTTTATGTATGAAGGTGAAATTAAGACATTCTCAGATAAACAAAAACTCAGAGAATTCACCAAGACAAGACGAGCTCTCCAAGAAGTACTCAAGTCAGGGCTACACACGGACCAGCACAAGAAACACCCACGAATATAAAACTACTCAAGAGAAGATAAAAACTCAGTTATCACAATGGGTCAAGTGAGAAAACAGAATAATGAAATTCAAGCCAACATGAGGAACAGAAATCAGTCTCACTTATCAATTCTCTCATTAAATGTGAATGGATTGAATTCCCCACTCAAGAGACATAGACTGGCCCAATGGTTAAAAAAATACAAGCCAAGTATCTGCTGTCTTCAGGAAACTCATCTAACCTGCAAGGATGCATTTAGACTGAAAACAAAAGGGTGGAAATCGATATTTCAAGCAAATGGAAGCCAAAAGAAAGCTGGTGTGGTGGTTTTAATCTCCGATAACTTAGTTTTTAAATCAATAAAAGTAATGAAAGACAAAGATTGTTACTACATACTGGTGAAGGGTACAATTCAACAAGAAGACATAACTATACTTAATATATGTGCACCCAACTTAGGTCACCCGGATTCATAAAGCAAACCCTACTTGATTTGAACAAAATGATACATAACAGCACATTGATAGTTGGAGACTTTAACATGCCTCTGACAGAACAGGACAGGCCCTCCAAACAAAAAATAAACAAAGAAGTAATGGACTTAAATAGAATGCTAGAACAAATGGGCCTGACTGACATCTACAGGACATTCTACCAAAAATCCACTTAATATACTTTCTTCTCATCAGCCCATGGGACATTCTCCAAGATTGACCATATCCTAGGACAGAAAGCATGTCTTAAAAAATTTAAAAAAATAGAAATTATACCATGCATCTTCTCAGATCACAGCAGAATAAAAGTAATAATGAACCCTAACAGAAATTCTCATTCCTACTCAAAGTCATGGAAGCTAAACAACCTTCTCCTGAATGATTATTTTATAAATGAAGAAATCAAGTCAGAAATCAAAACATTCTTTCAAATAAACAACAAAGGAGACACAACTTATCAAAATCTGTGGGACACAGCTAAAGCAGTCCTGAGAGGAAAATTTATTTCCATAAATGTCCATATCAAAAAGACAAAAAACTTACAAATAGACAATCTAATGAATAGACTCAAAGAGCTGGAGAAGGAAGAACAGACCGACCCCAAACCCAGCAGAAGGAGAGAAATTATTAAGATCAAATCAGAACTTAATGAAAAGGACAACAAACAAACCATAAGGGAGATTAATAAAACATAAAGTTGGTTCTTCAATAACATAAACAAGATTCACTCACCTCTGGCTAGGCTAACCAAGAGCAGAAAAGAAAAAACTCTAATTACCTCCATTAGAAACATGAAAGGAGAAATCACGACCGATGCCACAGAGATACATGACATCATCTATGAATTTTACAAAAATCTTTATGCACACAAATTGGAAAATGAGGAGGAAATGGACCAATTTTTAGAAACACACAGCCTTCCCAGGCTCAACCAGGAAGAAATAGAATTCCTGAATAGACCAATATCTAGATCTGAAATCGAAACAGCAATAAAAAACCTTCCCAAAAAGAAAAGCCCTGGACCAGATGGGTTCACACCTGAATCTTACCATACCTACAAAGAAGAACTGGAGCCCATCCTATGTAAACTATTCTCCAATATCGAGAAGGATGGAATTTTCCCCAACACGTTTTACCAAGCCAACATAATTTTAATACCAAAACCAGGAAAGGATGTAACAAAATTAAAACTACAGACCAATATCCCTTATGAATATAGATGCAAAAATTCTCAATAAAATCCTAACAAATCGAATCCACGTGCTTATCAAAAAAATAATCCATCACGACCAAGTGGGCTTCATCCCAGAGATGCAGGAATGGTTTAACATATGCAAATCTATAAATGTAATTCACCACATAAATAGAAGCAAAAATAAAGATCATATGATCCTCTCAATAGATGCAGAAAAAGCATTTGACAAAATTCAACACCCTTTTATGATAAGAACACTTAACAAAATAGGCATAGATGGGGCCTATCTAAAAATTATACAAGCCATATATAACAAACCCACAGCCACCATCATACTGAATGGGGAAAAATTGAAAGCATTCCCACTTTGAACTGGAACCAGACAAGGCTGTCCACTGTCCCCATTACTTTTCAACATAGTATTGGAAGTCCTTGCGAGAGCTATCAGACAAGAGAGCAGAATCAAGGGAGTCCAATAGGGAAAGAAGAGATCAAGCTCTCACTCTTTGCTGATTATATGATGTTATATCTAGGAAACCCCAAGGATTCAACCAAGAGACTCCTGGAATTGATCAATGAATTCAGTAAAATCTCGGGATACAAAATCAATACACACAAATCAGAGGCATTCATATATGCCAATAACAGTCAAACGGAGAACCAACTTAAGGACTCAATACCCTTCAAAATAGCAATAAAGGAAATTAAATACCTAGGAATATATTTAACTAAAGGGTAAAGGACCTCTATAGGGAGAACTACGAAACACTGAGGAAGGAAATCGCAGAACATGTAAATAATTGGAAAACCATACCATGCTTGTGGAATGGAAGAATTAACATTGTTAAAATGTCTATACTGCCCAAAGTTATCTACAGATTCAATGCAATCCCTATTAAATTACCAACATCATTTTTCACAGATATAGAAAGAATAATTTTACTCTTTGTATGGAACCAGAGAAGACCCTGTTTAGCAAAAACAATTTTAAGCAACAAAACATAATGGGAGGTATTAATTTGCCAGACTTCAAACTATACTACAAAGCTGTGATTATTAAAACTGCTTGGTATTGGAACAAGTGCAGGGACATAGACCAGTGGAAAAGAACAGAAAATCCAAATATAAAACCATCTTCATTTTATAGTCATCTAATCTTTGACAAAGCAGACAAAAACATACTCTGGGGAAAAGATTCCTTATTTAACAAATGGTGCTGGGAAAACTGGATAGCCACATGTAGAAGACTAAAACAGGACCCACAGCTTTCACCTCTCACAATAATCAAATCACAGTGGATAACAGACTTAAACCTTAGGTGGGAAACTATTAGAATTCTAGAAGAAAATGTAGGAAAGACTCTTACAGACATTGGCCTAGGCAAAGAATTTATGAAGTAGACCCCTAAGGCAATCGCAGCAACTACAAAAATAAATAAATGGGAACTGATCAAATTAAAAAGCTTCTGCACAGCCAAAGAAACAGTCATGAGAGTAAACAGACAACCTACAGAATGGGAAAAAATTTTCGCATACTACACATCAGATAAAGGACTGATAACAAGAATCTATTTAGAACTCAGGAAAATCAGTAAGAAAAAATCAAACAACCCTATCAAAAATTGGGCAAAGGACATGAATAGAAATTTTTCAAAAGAAGACATAAAAATGGCTAACAAACATGAAAAAATGTTCAACATCTCTAATCATCAGGGAAATGCAAATCAAAACCCCAATGAGATACCACTTAACCCCAGTGAGAATGGCCTTTATCAAAAAGTCCCAAAACAATACATTTTGTCATGGACACGGAGAGACAGGAACACTCATACACTGCTGGTGGGACTGTAAACTAGTGCAACCCCTATGGAAAACAATATGGAGATACCTTAAACAGATTCAAATAGACTTACCATTTGATCTAGCAATCCCATTATTGGGCATCTACCCAAAGGAACAAAAGTCATTCTATGAAAATGACATCTGCGCCCGAGTGTTTGTAGCAGCACAATTCACAATTGCAAAGATGTGGAAACAACCCAAATGCCCATCAATTCACGAATGGATTAGTAAATTGTTGTATATATATACCATGGAGTATTACTCAGCTATAAGAAATAACGGTGATACGACATCTCTTTGGTTCTCCTGGAGAGAGTTGGAACCCATTATATTAAGTGAAGTATCCCAAGAATGTAAAAACAAGCATCACATGTATTCACCAGATAATTGGTTTCCCTGATCATCACCTAAATGCACATTGGAGAATGATACGAACTGGATATCAGACTGAGGCGGGGGTGGGGGAAGGGGATGGGTGTATGCCTACATGATGAGTGCGTTGCCCACCGTCTGGGGAATGGTCATGCTTGAAGGTGCTGACTCGGGGAGGTGGGGGGTGGGGGGAGGGGATGGAGGTATGACTACATGGTGAGTGCCAGGCGCACTGTCTGGAGAATGGACAGGCCTGAGGCTCTGACTCAGGGGGATGGGCGGGACATGGACAATGTATATAACCTGAGCTTTTGTACCCCCATAATAAGCTGAAATAAAAAATAAAATAAAATAAAAATAAACAACCTGAAATTGTTAAAAAAATACTGAGTACCATAGCCTGGCCAAGTTAAAACATAACACTAACATAAAATCAAATTATCAAGTCAAGAACTTTTTGGTGTTATAACACATTCTAAAGCTCTCAGCACACAAACTTTTTTCTTTTAATTAGAAAAATGTTCTTGGGTTGCTTTTATCAGACACAGGTCTGTTGGGGTAGCCACTATTAGTCTTGTCTCTGAATAAAAGGGAGAATTGATGTGATACAAATTAATTCTGTTCAGATATTTTCAAAGGTAGAATATAACATCTATTTTACTGTTTTGAAATCTTTACTTTGAAATAATTCTAGATACCACTTAATCCAATATTCTTAAGTTACACATGGGTGAACTGAGCCCAGAGTGGATAAGTACGTTTCTTATATTTACTTGGCCTTTTCAGACTCAACCTGAAATTCAAACCCATCACAGTTTTCTTTCTGCACTGCCTCTCAGACAATTGTCAAAGGGGCATACCAGGCTGTGCTGAGCAAAGAGATAAACTCCCTGGCTTTGTTCTTGTAGCTATAATACTGTGGGAACACACATGTACTGGGGAATCTTGCCATGTCCCTCCTCCAGGCAAAGAGCTCAGCAGCCAGGAACTGACTGACTGTGTTGTTGAAGAGGGAGGGTCCCTGGGGGTGAGGATAACTCTCCCAGGAGAAGGCTTTTCCTGCACTGGACCTCTCAGGACCCTCTTTAAGTATGGATTGTGTCCTTCATTTGCATCACATTTGGTACTCAATTTCCAGTTATGCTGATCCAATGAGTATAGAAAGTTGGCTTCTCTCTGAATTTCAATGACATTGTATGTTTTGATATCCTAGGTGACATGTCCATATGAATACATTAAGACAGGTACAGCAAAGGTCATAACTTTCCTTATTATTGGAGATAAAATTTAATGAGCTAGATCACAGGCTGCTTTAAAAACAGCCGTGCCAGGTTAATGGGGCTCTGCCACTGAAGCCAATTACACTGGGTACAATTACATCCTATTCTAATGCTGTAAGTCAGGGTTACACAAAGATTCTGTCTCTGAGTAATTACTAGCTAGGAAGCAGGTGAGGGGAAACTAAGCAAATTGTCACTGATCATACAAGAGACACACAGAAAGCACAGAGCTTGTAGCTATTCTGGGTGCGTGTGTGTCATCTGTTGCTAAGAAGGAGCTGGCTTCATAGTCAGAAAGCCCTCTTCTTCTAGCACTGACCAAAAGGATATGTGATTTCAAAGACGCTTTTAGAAAAGTAGCTGAAAAGTGAATAGTAGGGGAGGGGGAGGAATAACTCAGAAAGCCCTTCTTTATTGAGACTGTTTCCCTGATGATTTTGGAAGATTTAGTAGGCTGACATTATTGATTTTTTCCAACCTAAATACAGGGGAGTGTTACCAAAACCTAAAGTGATATAGTAAAATCTAAACAAATCTCAAAGATTGACTTAATAAATCCTTAAATTCTGTTATTCTCATGGCTATTTACAGGTCCTTTACTACACATGGCTACAAGGGGGCCATTGAAGAGCCTTCTGACAATTGAAGATCCATCAGAAACATAGATGAAAACACTTTGAAATTTCAAAGTAACAGAATTTCTCTATGATCTCATAGATCAATCTGCACACTATTGATTTTTGAAAAGCCTTTGAGGAACCAACTCATCTACTCCAAGTGAAGCACATGTGTCCCTGTTATCAATGAGTAAATATCTATCTAAAAATCCAGGGAAGTGGGGGCTAATGTTTTCTGAATGAAAGCATCAATGACATTTATCGGAACTGTGGGAAAGGCACTGCAGACAAGGGCAGCTGTATTTCTGAGTGTTGCCTTTTGAGATGTTTATAAGGGAACGAGCATTAAATAAATGATGCAAGCAATGTCAGTTTATTGGAATGTCTTTTGTTTCCAAGAGGTTAAGATTTAAAAAAGGAATTCATAATATTGGTTGTTCAGACTACAATTGGAAAGACTTACAGAATGACTCCAGACATTTTAAAGATCCTTTCAAAGTAATGAAGTAATTTGTGGTAGAGTAGAAACAAAGGAGCAAGGGAGAGTAGTTGGAAGTTAGATCATGTCCTCTTGCTACTGCTTGCCCTGAGATTAAATTTTGGTGATATTGCTTTTTATCATTAGAAGAAAAGACAGAAGATGCTTTTTAGTAATTATATATTCATTCTGTTCCTTTTCTCTCTGTATACAAATCTCATTTCTTCAAATCCTTCAGTTTTCTTTTTCTATGACCCTCCAAAATGTTACTTTTTTTTTCTTACTCTTAATTTAAGATTGCTATCCTTTCTGGAGGTTATCGTCCTCAGAGATTGTCCTTAAGGAATTAAATTGTTTAAGAATGTTTAATAATTTGAAGGAGACTTAAGTCATTCCCAGCAAAGCTGCCTCATGGAATTGCCCTTTGGTAACAAGCCCCACCCCACCCCACCCCTTGCCCCAAGCACCCCAAATAAATCAGAGGACAGAATACTCTACAATTTATTAATATTGTTCTATTTTATTCAATATTCAGTTGTACTTAATGTCATGTCAATAAAGGAGAAAGCCCCACTGAAACTGTATTATATTTGAGACTCACTCAAGAAATGATTTAGTCATCCTTTCCACTGAATAGATCCAATGCTGATCTGTCTTGGATAACTGCAGTGTTCTAAACATAGATTTTCTGCAAAGGCAACCAGACAAAAATATTCTTTAATATTTACATTGACCATGGATGGCTATTCTGAGAATATCCTGGTCATCACTGTCATTCACATAAGTGCCGAGTACTGCATAGTATGAGGGAGAAAATATTAATAGTAAAAGAATATACACTTTGATATAAATACCAATAGAAGAAAATGAAAAGATATTAAATATATCTGTTGAGGAGCAATACATCCAACACCATAGATTGCTTACCCCCACCTAGAACTAATACAATCCAAGAATGAGGAATGGCCAAGTTTTAGACACATGTTTTTAAAAATCAAATGTTATGGAGGTTTTCTCTAATACCAAGAGGTCCACATTAGAGGAAAAAAGGTTCACAAATGCATTTTCCTGTCACTGGCAGAATTAAACTTTCTTGAAATGGAGTCCAAGAATATCCCAGATCAATTCATCTTCTCTAAACTTGGTTACACAAAATGTGGCTCAAGGACCAGCAGTATCAGCATAACCCAGGAGCTTGTTGGAAATACAGAATTTCAGACTCCACACCAGACCTAAGGAATCAGAATATCTATTTTATCAAGATCCCCAAGTGATTTTTAAGCACGTTAAAGCTTGGGAATCACTGCCTAAAACACAATAGAGTGTGAAGTTCCAGCACCTACTTTCATTATAATTTTTGTCAGAGAACACTTAAAACATTACAAATTTAGCTACAGATTCAGTTTCCTGAGTCTTCTGACAGTTCCATACACCGATTTGTCCCTATGAGAAAGGAAAAAAAATATTACTAAGTGGCTATACTGAAGACAGCATGAGGTTAGCAGAATGAACACTAAGCTTGGAGTAACAGAATGTTATGCTCAATTCCTAACTCCCCGCTAGTCACACTAGTGACTAGTGACATGTGAACTTGAACATGATGCTTTATCTCTCTACCTATCATTACTTTCACTTAAAATTGGGTTAATACTACCTGTGTGATAATGTCATTAGGGAATGGACTAAGATGATGTAAGCAGAATGCTTAAATAAATCTAAATCTGATCTCAATTGGAAGTAACAACTGTTGCCTGAGGATCATCTCTGAATTTCCCCCCCAGAATCCAAATATTAATTTCTCTTCTGTGGTTAACTCTGTAGTTTGTTGCCTCAAAGGTCTTAAGCAAGTTCATATCAAATGTATTATTACATTTGGGGCTCACATTTTCTCAAAGCAATAGCCTCTTAGGCCTCATCACAAATTCACCATTGTTCATTCTAGCCATATTTAGCCCCCCAAATGGAAAGTAACTAAAGAGCAGATAAGGAAATATGAAAAACTAGCTATAGGTGAAATAATGTAGGTGAAACAATTCTGCCCACGCTTCACTGCAATTAGAGAATTCCTGGAGAAACTCATAGATGTTTTATGACCATCTGTCATGCTGTGGTTTGAAGAATGCTGAATCCTATATAACATAAAATAATTTATCCAGAAAGCTGTTCTTATTTAGTTAGCTTGACCATTTGTCCTGGTTTGCCCAGCACAACCCTGGTTTATCCAGGTATGATTATTAATATTTTCCCACTTCACTTTTTTATTAATAAAATATATCCCAGTGTGTATTATAAATGATATGGTCATCTATAAGCAAGTGACTCTCCCATTCAAAGTTAAATAGCAAGTGCAGAACAAATGCTGCATTCAATCGCTTGTTTTGCCTAACTCTTCAAAAAGTTGCTCCTGATATCGAACCCTATAAATTTCACCAGGGTTCCCAATCTTATGCTGGGCCTGATGTTCCCTGTTGCATTCAGTGCCCTTTTACATCCCCTTCTATATCTTCCCCTCTATTCCAGGGGGTGAAAACTTAGCACTGCATATCCCAGACTGCCATGATAGCTGAGGTCCATATAAGTCTTAGATTTCATGCTAAGATTCATTATTGTGAGGTTTTGAAGGCAGAGGAGAAGGAGAGTCCATCCATTTTCATGGTAAGTAAAATTATAGGATTCCCAAATGCATGCTTTTTGCTGCAGCCTCTGCATTCCCTAACCATTTCATCTGTTTTAATGTTGAAGAATATCTAGAAAGTTGGTAGTGATTTCCTGCAGATCACTGACCTTGGGCGGCATCATCTCTGTAAGTCTCTGCATATGTAAAGATGAAAGGTAGTAGCAGTCAGCTGGATTTTCACCTCCTTTACTCCTTCCAGTGCTTTGTTGTTGTCCCACCTTTGTTTGTCAGTGCTGTTTTAACAATATTGAGCAATAATGGACATAACTAGCTGCATGTATTTAAAATGTCACTTATAGTCTGTCTTCTTTCTCTTTGCCCCACCCCTACCTCAGGCAACTAATGGTCTGCTTTCTGTCATATAGTTGGCATTTGTAAGTTTTATATAATTGAATCATACATTATATACTCTTTTTTTTGTCTGACTTTTTTTACTCACCATTTTTTTTTTTTTGAGATCTACCAATGTTGTTGCAAGTACCATGTATTAGGGTTTTCCAGAATGACAGAACAAATAAGACATATGTGCATATATATAAATATATAAATGTATAAATATATATTTATATATATATGTGTGTGTGTACATATATATATATATAAAATAAGAGAGAGAGAAAGATATATGGGAGATTTATTAGGGGAATTGGCTCAATTATGAAGGCAGAGAAGTCCTACAATAGACCATCTACAAGCTAGAGAACCAAGGAAGCCAGTAGCATGGCTAAGTCCAAGCCTGCAGGCCTGAGAACCTGGGGTGGGGGGCACTGATGCAAGTCCTGGAGTCAAAAGGCTGAAGAACCTGGAGCTATGATGACCAAGGACAGAAAAGGAGGTTGTAGCAGTTGCATAAGAGAGAGTGATTTTGCCTTTCCTCTGCCTTTTTGTTCTGTCTGGGCCCTCTGTCAATTGGATGGTGCCCTCCACATCGGGTTAGGGTGGATTTTTCTTACTCAATCCACTGATTAAAATACCAGTTGCTTCTGAAAAAACCTTCACAGACATACCCTAAAATAATGCTTCATCAACTATCTTGGCATTCCTAAATCTAGTGAAGTTGACACCTAAAATTAACCATCACACACCAAATTTCATTGCTTTGTATTACTGAGTAAAATTCTCTTGTAAGACTATATCATACTTTGTTCACCCAAATACCTATAGATGGAAATTTTCATTTTCACTTTTCCAGTTTTTAGTTATTAAAAGTAAAGCTACTACAAACATTCTTATACAAGTTTTTGTATAGATAAGTTTTCGTTTCCCTTGAATGAATACCTAAGTGTGTATGTCTGGATCCCATAAGAGTTCTGTTTAACTCTTTAGGAAACTACCACGCAGTGTTCTGAAGTAATTGTACCACTTTATGTTGATTGTACCATTGTATATGAACTCAAGTTGCTCTACATCTTCGACAACACTTGTTTTTTTAAAAAAAATTCAGCTATTATAATAGGAGAGAATTTGGATAATCCACACTTCATCAATACTTAAATATGGCCACATTAGATTGGAAGGATTTTAGGTAAGACATACAAAATACCAGGGAATGGTGAAGGGTGGTAGAGAACAGAATGAACCATGGAATAGGAGTATCCATGGGGAATGACTTGGAGAAAATACCCTCTCCCTTCCATGTGAGGCTCTAGAATTGAGCCTGGAAGAAGAGGAGAGCTGCTAAGACAGTTTGGGAAGATTCTTTAGAGGGTTCTAAAGAAAAGCCCCCTTTATCCACCCAGAGAACTTCTTCCTACCTAGAATATCCTCTAGGGAGGTTTTGGGAGTGGTACTTTGTGATATAAAAGCCACATCATTGCCTCCTAGCAACCTCCGCACCCTATGGAAATGTCTGAATTAGTACTTTGTGATGTCTAAGGCTTCCCAAGCCACCATTGGCTAGGGAAACACCTTGCTGACCGATCAAACTGAAGAGTGTGGCTCCTCATTGTTCTGGGGGAGGTATATAGAGAGAGAAGTCAGGGGCTCTAGGGTATACGAGTTTATAGCTTTATCATGACTAAGGTGATCAGAAAACCACAGAATCCTAGGACAGCTATTGTACAACTGACCTCAAGGACCAAAGGGAAGAAGAAGAGAAAGATTCTCTATCAACCAAGCTCCATAGATAATGTCAAGGTAAGATGACTCCAACCAAGCTTCCCTATTGACTTTGCCCCCCAAGACTTCTACCTTGTCCTTGCCTGACAGAAAACCCCTCATCAGCCCACAGCCATTTTCATAAAGACCTTCTTCCCATGTAGTCTTCATATTTCTCCAAACTAATGCCCTTCTGGGCTCACCCTGTTGCTCTTGCAGGTGCCAAAGACAACAATGATGGCAAAAAGTTCCCTTCAAGGGAGTTCAACTAAAAAATCTCAAACATCTACCAACCATTTAAAAAGGCTTAAAGAAGCAAGAAGATCAATAATATGTTCTTGTTACCATAAGCTAAATAAGAAATGGAGACAAACTAAGAGACAGAACAAAAATAAGAGACAGAATCAACAGAGAAGGAATCAAAATAAGGCACAGAATCAAAATAAGAGACGGGTTCAGCTAGCCCCAGAACAAAAGATCCTGGAGAAGATTACCTCTGCAAATAAAGACCCACCCATGCAGCCAGTGACTATAGAGCAAAGGCCAGACACCTTATAATTATCTACTGTGTATTCAGAGGCCTAGCATCTGAGAAATGGCCCACCTTGCAGAAAATTAATCTTATCCCAAAAAAGTACACTGAGCATAGTGATAAAAATAAAATCGAGTTATGAAAAGTTGATATTGTGCAAGTTTCTGAGTTCTCTGATGGGGGAGGGAAGGAAGGGAAGAGGCAGGTATGCAACAAGGGAGAGTGGTGGGGTCCCGGGTGGTTGGGGGCCAGACCCTCAGGTCCACAGCTAGCCAGAGATTAGGGATGAGGACTGGGTCAGATCTGAGCACTGATGATAAATCTCCTTCTCTCACACTATCTCAGGGGCCAAGAAGAAAAGGGTGTGGATTACTGTGTCTGGGGTGGGGAGAGGGTGAAGTGACATCAGGGGCTAGATTGCCAGAATGCAGATGTAAAGGGGGCATGATGTGTGGAGGCTGACTATGACACTCTCCTAAAAGAGGCAGACAGAGAAATCATCTTCAGTCCACCTACCCTATTGTGGTGTTTGTTGCACCCTACCCTGTGATGTAAGCTAGAGGTATTCAGAAGGTGAAAAACATTCACTCACTACCAATATCCCACACAACTGAAATAATGATTGGAGGGCACAAAACCAACACTGATTAGCCACTTTCTTGCTAAGAAACTTGGGGCTCAGTGGCCTTCCAAGGGTGAGGCAGTGGGAGTGGTCCACCTACAGTGCAGGTGATTTAGGGGAACATTGCAGAAAAAAAATTTTTCTTTGCAGTTTTATTCATAATAGTCTATATATATGTATGTGTGTATACATGTGTGTGTACATATATATATGTATCTCACAAATGTTCATCAACAGGAGTTCATGCTTTATTTAGATGAGTGCACACTACATAGCAACAAAAAAGAACAAGCCACTGACACACAAAACTATATGCATGAACTTTAGAAACATGTTGAGTGAAAAAAAAAGACACAAGTAGAACTACCATTTGATCCAGCAATCCTGTTACTGGGCATCTACCCAAAGGAACAAAAGGCATTCTATAAAAAGGACATCTGCACTCAAATGTTTATAGCAGCACAATTCACAAGTGCAAAGATGTGGAAACAACCCAAGTGCCCATCAATAGATGAGGGGATTAAGAACATGTGGTATACTTATACCATGGAGTTCTACTCAGCCACAAAAAAACAATGATGATCTAGCACCTCTTGTGTTATCCTAGATAGAGCTGTAGCCTGTTCTACTAAGTGAAGTACCACAACAATGGAAAAACAAGCACCACATGTACTCACCATAAACTTGCTATTAACTGATCAACACTTATGTGTACATATAGTAATAACATTCATCAGGTGTCAGGCAGGTTAGTAGGGGGAGGAGGGGATGGGTATATACGTACATAATGAGTGCGGTGTGCACTGTCTGGGGGATGGGCACGCTTGAAGATTTGACTCGGGGGGAGCAAGGGCAGTATATGTAACCGTCATCTGTACCCCCATAATATGCTGAAATTTAAAAAATGAAAAAACCAAAATGGTTTTCATATTTATCTGCATGGCTAACTTCTCCTTTTTCTTCATTTTTTGTGTAGATCCAAATTTCCATATTATGTCATCTTTTTTGATCTGGAGGACTTTTGTTAACCTTATAGTGTGAGTCAGCTGATAATGGACGTTTTCAATGTTTTTATGGCTGGAAAGAGGATTTTATCTTTGTTCTTGAAATACGTTTTTAATGGGCATAGCATTGTCACTTGCAATGTTTTTGATAAGAAGTCTGCTGATATTCTTACCTGATGTTCCATTGTACATATATGCCCTTTTTTGGCTAATTTCAAGATTTTTTTTTTGTACTGATTTTGAGCATACTGATTTTTTTGTGCCTTGATGTTAATAGATTTTTTTTTCCTCCTGGTTTACAATGTTTATCAAAAAGTTTGGGCCATTATTTCTTCAAATATTTTTTTCTTCCTCCTCTTCTTTTCCTTTGCAGATTCCAATCACACATATAATAGATTATTTGAAGTTGCCCCCAAAGCTCATTGACACTCTGCTTATTTCGTTCCAGTTTGTTTTCTCTTTATGTTTCATTCTGTATATTTCTGTGCTTTCAGGTTCATTAATATTTTTTTCTATGATGTCTAATCAACTGTTAATCATATCTTTACATTTTTCATCTCAGAGGCAGTTTTCATCTCTACAAGTTCACTTTGGAACTTTTAAAATATCTTCTATGTCCCTACTTAACATGCCCAGTTTTTTTCTATCTTCTTGAACATACAGAATAGATTTACAATAACATTTACAAAAGCACTAATGAACATTTTTGTTCATTAATTATGTTATCTATGTTACTTCTGGGTTAGTTACAATCAATTCATTTTTTTCTTAATTATGAGTCATATTTTCCTCCTTCTTTGCATTCTTGGGAACATTTTATTTGATGTCAGAATTTTAACTTGTTAAGTACTGGATATATATATGTATGTGCATAATTATGTGTGTGTATATATGTATATATATGTGTTTATGTATGTTTTTAACTTCTGTCAATATGCTTATGCTTTGTTCTGGGGCACAACTGGGCTGCTAGGAAGTAATCTGATACTTTTTAGTCTTGCAATTATGTTTGTTAGGTGGGGCCAGAGTAGTAGTCAGGCTAGGGCTAATTTCCCCCCACTCCTTATATAAAGCCCTCTGAGTACATTACCTTGTGTACTATAGCAGTAGTCCCCAACATTTTTGGCACCAGAGATGGGTTTCATGGAAGACAATTTTTCCATGGACCAGGGGCAGGGGATGGTTTTGGGATGATTCAAGTGCATTACATTTATTGTGCAGGCAAACGTCGTTGCTCATGATAACCTGCATTTGCAGCCGCTCCCCAGCGCTAGCATTACCACCTCAGCTACACCTGAGATCATCAGGCATTAGAGTCTCATAATGAGTGTGCAACGTAGATCCCTCCCATGAACAGTTTACAGTAGGGTTTGCGCTCCTATGAGAATCTAATATCACCACTGATTTGATTGGAGGAGGAGCTTATGCAGCGGTATGAGAGATGGGGAGCAGCTGTAAATACAGATAAAGCTTTCCTTGCTGGCCTGCTGCTCATCTCCTGCTGTGTGGCCTGGTTCCTAACAGGCCACAGACCAGCCTGGGGGGTGGAGACCACAGTACTATGAAATACTTTGTGTACTCTTCCCAGAGCTGTTTGAGTTTAATCCTCATGAGTATTCCTTTGCTTGGCCTAGGGTAGTTTCCGCACTTGCATTCAGAGTACTCTGCTGAGTATTTGAGAGAGATACTCTGTAAATCTCTGAAGCTCTCTGGTGCTCTTCTCTATGAATTCTAGCTACTTTGGTCTCCATGGGCTTACTCACAGTTCTGTCTCTTTAACTCAGGTTGATCACTGGGATCTTTCTGGGTTTCTTGTTCCTGTGCCACAGCCTAGAAACTCTCACCAGTCAGTAAGCTGGGGTCCTCTTAAATATTAAATTATTTTTATATTGTCTCAAAGGAATCACAGTTCTTTATTATCTGATGTCCAATGCCTTGAAAACCAATGGTCACTTTTTTATCTAGTATTTTAGTTGTTACAGGCATGAGGGTAAAAGCAGATCTTTTTACTACATCTTTGACAGAAGAGGAAGTCTTATGCAGTTGTTTTACAGATAACTAATTTACTGTATTAAATCCCTTTCCATATAAAAACCTTAGAATTGTTCCTGTTTTACTAATTAAACATTGACTATGCATATGCCCAGATTTTGAAATAAATGAGGTAATAACAGAAAGGGAAGCTAACATTTATTTAGTACTTATTGTTTGCTGGGCAAATTGTGCGCTTAGAAATCACTCCATGACTATTAGCTGACTGTAAATATCACTAATTTGATTTGATTTAGTAGTTTAATGTCCGCAAAGGTATACATTATTAAATTGCATTTATCTGAAATGATTCTGTGTGGGTATATAAGGATGAGTTGCAGTGAATAGTGGTGTTGATATGAGACCAGGAGCCAAACATTTTCTAAAAGCTAGACAATTTAAACTATGGATCTTTGACATTTAGTGGCTAAATAATTATGTATTATTTTAGTGACTATTTACATACATTGAATCCCTACATTACTTAGCTCAACTTATATTTAGAACACCTGTAAAAGTAGGGTATTCCAGAACTACGTAATCTGATCATAAAAGTGGAATTTTATTTTTAAACCTGAATTTTAGATTACAAACATAATGGGAGATTTTTCAAAATACTTAGAAAAGACAGAAAAGTTGAAAGAAGAAAATGAAAATAATCAATGATCCCATTACCTACAGACAAGAATTCTCATAATCAACTTTATATCTAGCCAGTACTTATCTAACTGCATGTGTGTGAGTCTTTATCTGTGTGTATATGTGCATACTTATGTTTTTCATAAAGTTGTGTAGATACTGTATTAGTAATGTGCTTTTATGAATCATGAGGTTTTATACTCATGCCCCTTAACATTATTTGAGAAAATATAGTCTTGCTATTTATTTGCTTAGATTTTCTTATAAAAATCTTCTTACTATCTTACACCACAACCACTTTGGTCTATCCTAAGATGATACCCCTGTGTTTGTCTAGACATTGTTTATATGAACATCACTTATATTTTTTAAATTGATGGCACAGCCAGAGGTCTTCTGGAGTCCTTTCATACTGCTTTGCAAGAGATGATTATTAGCATGTATTCCTAATTCTGTAGTTAGTAACATCACATTTGTTGCTTGAATTCAACCATGAGAGCAATTACAACACAGATATAGGAAAATGGTAACTAATTAGAACATTTTTTTCTGGAGAACCAGTTATTAGACATTTAGTAGCTTACCTTTGGGCATAGACATGCCATAGAATATTATGCTCTTATGTCAGGTTGTAAATAGATAAAACAAATTTAAATTATAGAAAATATGTATATTGTATCCTTATTTGTGTTAATAAGAAATGTGTATCTTGTTTATATATTTGCATATGCAAAGAAAAATGTCTCTAAGGACTAGGGTTATCTCTGAGAAATATGCCTAGGAGTAAGGTAAAGTTTTTTTAAAAAATTTGTACACAAGCTATTCTTCTAGACCTTTATAATGAATATGGTTTACTTTTGTGATTAACATTATATTGAAATTAATTCATATTTCTTCAAGAAAATAATTTTTTGTGCAGATACTATCTTGAAGGAATTGAGATAACAACAACCACGTTGGAAACCATTTATTTACTGTTTACAGTGTATCAGATATGCATTGTTCTAGGTAGTTTATACTCATCTAATCCCCACAAATACTGCATGATTTGGCTTTTATTGTTTTCTTTTTGTCAAAGGGTCAATTTAGGTGGATAAAAGTTATGTTATATTTCCCATGGTCAAATAGCTAATATGTGTGTGAATGTCGGCTTTAAAGCTATCCCCCTCCCTACCTTTACTGAATGGAGAGCTCCACCAGGTTGTCTTGGAACTACTGATTTGCAAGTTCTATCTTGGAACAAATGAGATTTTAAAATGTTAGGAGAATGATTGTTGGTATATGCTGGATAGCTAGGTTGGGGGGGTGGAGTTTGGGATGGTGCTGTCATTTATTAATGCTGGTTCTTAGAGAAATTTGAAAGGTAAAGTAAAATGTTTAAGACAGAAGAGATCAATTGAAAATAGAGATTATGTCTATCATTCCTTATTAGAAAAGAATAAAGTTGGAAAGAAGCTGGAAGCAAAATTATATGACAGACAAAGATAAAAATAACTTGGCAGATGGGTGATATTAGTATAGCCGAGGCTTGTGTAGGTGATAACAGAGACTGTTATGATAAATCAGACTTGAAATCCTGTGCCAGTATGTGAGGAGCACTCATGTAAAATCTATTTGAAGTGAGGTGAACAGTTCTATTACTAAGTGTCTTTCTCATATTTACAGGCTATTACAAGTGGTAAATGAGGCAAAACCATTGTTCTTATGTATTTATATCAAATCAAATTATGTTGATAGGTCAAAGGTTAAGAATAAAGTTCTAACTTTACTTTTAGCCAGCTCCCAGATCCAAAAGAATCAAGAATTGGTGGGCAATTAACTGAAGAAAAATTGAAGCAGTATTCTGTAGAACACAATTCCCCAAAGAGGGAATTCTATGAAGCTGGTGTCCAGGCTCCAAGAGCAATGAACAAAGCAATTCTGTTACCTGACAGCACACATCTAGCTGTGTGACTTTGGGTGAAGGGCTTCATCTTGCTGTGCCTCAGCTTTCTCATGTGTAAACTAAAATACTTCAGTAAATTAATGTGAAAATTAAATAAATATGCATAGTTATTAGATTGGCAAAAATTAGAAAGCTGGATAATGCCAAGTCCAGGCTGAGATGTTAGGAAATTGCACTGTTGATAGGAATGTAGACTGATACAGCCACTCTGGATAGTAATATGGCACTGCTTAGTCAATGAAATATAGGCATACCCTAGAACCCAACAATTCTGTTTGTGGGGATTTGTCCTGAAGAAATTTTCACACAGTTGTGGCAAGAACCATAACTATCAGTGAGGATTGTACCTGAAATCATTTCCATGTGACATTGGAAACCTACTAGTTTCACATTCTAACTGCTTAACACAATAAGGTACTTCCTGCTTTTATGAAGCCTTAAAGACAAGATATCTATATGCTTTTGGAACCTGACTTTTTGTAAATCATTTTAGAGTGTGGAGCAATCAATTTAGTGCTGACTTTCATTTTGAATTGCCTTTAAAAGGTTAAAAGACTATTAAATCAAATAAACTGAAAGCTTTTCCAGAACATATGCTCAGTGCCAGGCCCTCTGCTAGAGTTTTCAGGTAAAGGAATACAAAAGACAGAGTCCCTGACCTCAATAAGTCAACATGGCCTCAGAAAACATTTTAGAAACAGCTAAAGCACAACTTTGTTTTTCACCCATCAACATCAAAAGAGAAAGTTCAGTTCAGATTTTAAGTCAATGATACGGTATCTTTTATCTGGAGTGAAGCTCTCTAATTAAATCTTCCTGGCGCTTTAACTCCAGGGAAACCCACTTGATGATTCCAAGTCAGTCACTGAATGTGATTTAAAATCAATAAGAGTAAAAGACGCCCTGGGTGTGCTGTCCTTTCAAAGGAAGTGGGAGCACTTTCATGCCTTGTTTGCAGAAAATCAATTATCTAAATCAGCCACCAGGATGATGTGGACAGAGAGCTTATGTTCAGGGATAGGCCAGTGCTGTTATTTGTGCTCTGCATACGTTATGACCATTTAACCCTACTGCACCTTATTGCTTTGTTGCATGGCCTACTGAAATGCTTGCTGTTACAGGGGGAGGTAGCAGATAGAATTCTATACCTAGAGAGGTGACATTGTTTCCCCAAAGAGCCTGGTATATATTTAAACACACATGAACACATTGCAACATTACAGGAAGAATTAAGGATACTTAGAGTTAAAAGGGGATCCAAGGATACATGGGGTTAAAGAATAAAAACATAAATGACAGAAGGAGCCATGAACATAGAAAATATATATCTAAGTAGAACAACAAAAAATATGATCAACATCAGATGGGTGTGGTTCCTCTTGAAAAAAATAGCAAGATAGCATATTATACTTTAAATACATCACTTCCCATTGTAAAAGCTGTCATTTGCTCTTTAGCACTTACAAAATATCATGCAAACTCTATAAATTTGTACTAAAGGTCCCCCATAAATAGGATCCAACTTACTTTTGCAGTTACATCCATAACAACCTCTATTTCAGCAACCTATGCTCCAGAAAAATTGACTACTGCAATGATTTCATCTAAGACTCTGCTGTTTTTTTTTCCTTTTGCCTGTATCCATGCTAGTCTCTGTGACCCAAAATCCAATATCTTTTGAAGCCCAGCCTAATGGCCATCTCCCAAAGTTCTTCTCTTAATTACACCATCAAGTATTAATTTTTCTATTCTCTCTACAAATTTATTTTATTTTTTCCTATATGCTGCTTTTATAATAGCTATTTAAATATGTGGGTTATGAGAAACACATACCAGAGGAGTAAGTTCATTGGAAGTCAACAGTGTGACATGAAATCAGGGTGCAACATAAGTAGTAGAGTTATCTAGGATTACAAGATGAGAGAACCATTCTATTCTACAAATTATGTCTAAAAATCCCTTTTAAATTATATTACAATAAAATTGTAGACAAACTGAACAGTAAGAGGTGGAAGGAAATTAAATCAGAGGCTTCTTTCATCAGAAGTCAAAAGATGGGAGGGGATGGGTATATTCACATCTGATGGGTGCAGCGCTCACTGTCTGGGGGATGGAGACTCTTCAAGATCTAACTTGGGTGGGACAAAGGCAATATATGTAAACTAAACATTTGTACCCCTGTAATATGCTTAAATAATAAAAAAAAGAAACAAAAAACCTCTACATGCTTTTATTAAGACCACTCCTTTGCAGAATACCATAGGCAGAGGTCAAGAGAGTTCCCATGGACTCAGAATAAGACTACAGGAGTACTGGCCCAGAGGTCTCCTTCAGCAGAGGTCAGAGGGAATTTGTGAGCTCATAGTGAGAAGACCTCTCTGCAGGACACCACACATCCATTATCAGGGATTAAATGAGAGCCCCAGAACTCTGCAGGCGCCTGGAAGGGCCTTTCACCCCTGTGTGCTTCCTACAGGCGTGCCGTCTCTCTGTCTTGAGACTATCATCATTAAACATCAGTTTGCTTTCTCTTCAACAAATGGTGTTGAGAAAAACTTTATAGCCACATACAAAAGATTGAAACTGGACCCCTATTTTATAACAAATAGAAAAACTAACTCAAAAAGGATTAAAGATTTAAATATAAGACCTGAAACTATATGACTAGAAAAAAGCATAGGGGAAAAGCTTCATGACATTGAGCTTGGCAATAATTTCTTGGATATGACCCCAAAAGCAGAGGCAACAAAAACAAAAATATACAAAGTGGGGCTACCGAACTAAAAATATTCTCCATAGCAAAGGGAACAATCAACAAAACGAAAAGACAAACCATGGTATAGGAGAAAAAAATTGCTGCTATCTGATAAGTGGTTATTTTTCAAAATATATAAGGAACTACTACAACTCAATAGCAAAAAAGCAAATAATTCAACTAAAAGGTAGGTAAAAGACTTTAATATACATTTCCCAAAAGAAGACATGCAAATGACTAATAGGTATATGAAAAAATGCCCAACATCACTAATTATCAAAGAAATGCAAATCAAAATGAAAATAAGGTACTATTATTTCTAATTTATTAGGATGACCATTACCAAACAAATGGTAAATAACAAATATTGGCGAGGATGTAGAGAAATTGGAAACTTTGTGCATCTTTGTTAGGAATGTAAAATGGTGGAAGATATGCTATGGAAAATATTATGTATGTTCCTCAAAAAATTCAAAATAAAATTACCATATGATCCAGCAATACCACATCTGGATATTTATCCAAAAATTGAAATCAGGATCTTAAAAAGATATTTGCAATCCAATGTTCATTGCAGCATTATTTACAATAGCCAAGACATGGAAACAACCTAAGTGTCCATCAATGGATGAATGGATAAAGAAAATATGGTATATACACACAATGGAATATTATTAGCCTTATAAAGAAGGAAGTCCTGTCATATGCTACAACATGAATGAACCCTGAGGACATTACACTAAGTGAATAAACAATAATTCCATTACCTACCGACAATTCTCATAATCCACTTTATATCTAGCTAGTACTTATCTAAATGCATCTGTGTGACTCTTTGTCTGTGTGTGTATTTGTGTGTACTTTACGTTTTTCATAAAGTTGAGTAGATACTGTATTTGTAATTTGCTTTTATGAATCATGAAATTTTATATTTATAACAGGCACAGAAGGACAAATACTGCCTGAGTCTACTTATATGCAGAACCTAAAAAGTCAACCTCACAGAAGCAGAAAATAGAATGGTGGTTGCCAGGAGTTAGGGGAAATGAAGTGTTGTTCAATGTAGTTTCAAATATGCAAGATGAAAAAGTTCTAGAGATCTGCTGTACAACAATGAGCATATAGTTAACAATACTATACACTTATAAACTTGTTAAGAGGGTAGATTTCATGCCATGTGTTTTTACCACAATAAAAACAAAAATTTCCTCCTTCCTTTTATCATTTATGCCAGAAACAACAAGAATCTAGGAGTCCTGGCCCATTCATTGCTCATCTCCTGGACTCTAAAACCCATGCTTCAAATTTTTTCTTACCATTTTTCTACCCCTACTCAACTCTTGAAATTCATTCACTGGACCCTCTGGAAATTATCATCATCAACATAAACCCCTCCATTTGGAAAGTATCTAATCTTTTCACAACATAGAATCCCTCTCCCATTGCAGGCATTTACAGACACCTGGCTCTCTATTACTCTCCAATACTAGTACTACTGTTTTAGTTTTGGGCAATTTCAATATAAATACAGATGATCCTACCAGTCCTCTGTCCTCTCAGTTCTTTTTCCTGTCCTCCAATGAACTTGTTCTCCACCCCTTTAGCCAGTCACTCCATGGCTCTACCCTAGACTTTATCATTTCTAATAACTACAACTCCTCCATAATCCTGTTCCTTGACCACCACCTCCTAACATTCCAACTCACTCCATCGAAAACATCCTTGACTCATCTAGGATTTCCAATACATTGAATGTATATATCTTTCTATATCAACCTATTTTTTGTTATCTGTCATCCCACTTATATCCTCAGATCTCTCCTTAGTTACATTCAATAGTCAATTATCAGAATAAGTTAATTGCATACATGCAACTCCCTTGCCACTTTTTATTTGCACTGTTGTGCTCATTGGCTGAATCACCAGTGTGATTTCTGGTTCAGCCCAGCTCCTTGCTTAACTACATCTCTGCACCCATGAATCTCAATGTGGCTAGACAAAAATACACATTCTCATCCATCCAGACTAGTCTCATTTTATATTCAACATCAGTAGCCTCAAGAGAGATGAGTAATCCTATTATATTTCCTTTATCTGTTTACTTTTCCACCCTTCTATATCATACTTTCGTCATTCTCTTCAAACATCCAGCACTTTCTTCATCATCTTCATTCTCAGTTTCATGACCTTGCTTCCTAACTCACAGAGAAAATAGAAACAATCCAAAAAGAAATCCTTCCCTAACTGCACCTTTGCTTATATCAACTCTTTTGTGTCTTATTATTGTGAAATAATGGTCAGTACTCTTAGCTAAGGTCAATCACACTTTTTTCCCACTTTACACCATATCCTTTCACCTATTCAAATAAATTTCTTCAATACATTTTCTCTCTTCTGCATCATCACAGTCTTTCTCACTAGTGGATGATGCCTATCACTACACAAACATGCTGCCACTTCCCTTAAAAACAAAAATTCATCCTTTAAATTCTCTTCCCCTCCATCTATTGCTCTAGACTCTCATTTAAAGTATAAAAGTCGGCTGGGCGCGGTGGCTCATGCCTGTAATCCTAGCACTCTGGGAGGCCGAGGCGGGTGGATCACTCGAGGTCAGGAGTTCGAGACCAGCCTGAGCAAGAGCGAGACCCCGTCTCTACTAAAAAAAAAATAGAAAGATATTATCTGGCCAACTAAAAATATATATAGAAAAAATTAGCCGGGCATGGTGGCACATGCCTGTAGTCCCAGCTACTCGGGAGCCTGAGGCAGGAGGATCGCTTAAGCCCAGGAGTTTGAGGTTGCTGTGAGCTAAGCTGACACCATGGCACTCACTCTAGCCCGGGCAACAAAGCGAGACTCTGTCTCAAAAAAATAAATAAATAAATAAATAAAGTATAAAAGTCCTAAAAATATTTGTTGATATCGTTTTCTCTAATTTCCCTCTCCATTTTGTTTTGACTCCAATCTCATCTGGATTTCTCCATTGAAACTGTTTGTGTTGGTTTAAAAATATTTCTGCTAATTCTTTGACACTCCTCCCATCAAGAAGTGGAGTCTAATTTCTATCCCTTTGAACAGTGCTGGCCTTATTGACTAACTTCTAATGAGGAAAATGTTGCAGAAGCAATGCGTGACTCCCAAGACTTGTTACAGGAGGTGATACGGCTTCTACCTGGATTTCTTGGGACGCTCATTCTTGGACATCAGCCACCAAACAGCGAGAAACCCTAGGACACACTGAGCCCACTGTAGGTGTTCCAGCTGACAGCCCCAGTTGATGTCCCAGCAGGCAACTAGCATTTGTCCCCAGACATGGGTGGGAAAGGCTTTGAGAGGACCCCCACTTCAGCCACCATCTGACTGCAACTACATGAAAGGCCCTGTGTGAGAATCACTTAGCAGAGCCCAGTCAAATATGAGAACTGTGAGAAATAATAATTAAATTGATGTTGTTTCAAGCCACTAAATTTTGGGGTGATGTGTTATGCAGCAATAGATAATTGGAGCACTGATTCTATGGTGGTCACCAAATTTACTGGTCAGTTCTCTTCCTTATGTTACTTGGCCTATCAGCAACATTGACCCTGTTGTTCACTTTCTCCTTCTTGAGACATTTTTTTTTCATTTGGTTTTCTGTCCAGTGCATTTTCCTGATTATCTTTCAACATCTCTGGCCGCTCCTTCTTGATTTCCTTTGCTATTTCCCTCACATTTCATGGACTTCTTAACATTTCTGCCTAAAAGGTATAATGCTTGGAATTCTTCTCATCTGTATCTATATTCACCCCTTTGGTGATCTCAACTAGGTGCAGGCTTTAAATATCATCTATATTCTCATCACTCTCAAATTTCTATCTCCAGCCCAGTCCTCTCCCCAGAGTTCCATACTTGTTTATACAACAAATTACATAACCTCTTAGATGACAAATAAGCATGTTCAAATCAACATATTAAAAAAACTAAACTCCTAATGTTCTCCTGCCAAAATATTCTTCTTTCAATTTTACCCATATCAGTAACTGGCATATTTTACCAATTTCTTAGGTTGAAAACCTTGGAGTCCCCTTTACTTCCTTCTTTCTCTTACATGCCATATTCAACACACTGGTAGATATTGTTTTATCTTTAAAATATATCAGTATTCTACAACTTCTCACTGCCTCTACAGCTTTCTCTCTAGTTCATGCCACCATTATCTATCATCTGGCTTACTGCTATAGTCTCCTAACTGGTCTCCCTACTCTTATACAATCTATTATCAGTGCAGGAGCCAGGGTGTGATCCTTGTAAAATGCATGTCAGATCATTTCTCTTCTCTGGTCTGACTCAACTCACTTAGAGAAGAAGCCAACGTCTTATCAATGACCTCTGATGGGACATAAAAACTGTGTTTTAATAAATAATCTGAAGAGCAATTTGGTAAACAGGAATTAGATATAGAAAATGAAGCTCTAAAAGAGAAGAATTAGGACCATTGGTAGTAATTCCAGGTACATAAACTAGGGAAAATGCATAAGGAAGATGGCTTGCAATCTTTTCTACACACTGCAACTAGAATGACCTTTCTAGCATGCAATTTTGGCCATGTCAATCTTGTGCTTAAAATCCCACATGACTAGTCATGATCTAGGATAAAATCCAAACTTCTTAACCTACTAGAAGTAAAGGCAATAAAAGTAAGCTAGTATAAAATGATGAAGGGCCCTGAATTCTGTTTCAAGAAGTTTGGACTTTAGAATGATAATGAAACATTGGCATGCCTTTAGCAGAGGACTGACACTATCAAATTTGTTTTCTAGAAGGCTAATTCTAGAAGAAGGAGAGATTTTCACAGGGAGACAATGGGGGCAAGAACACTAAATAGATGAATATTTCAAAAGTTTGGCCAAGTGCTCAGTATCACATGAACTAAAGGATTGTGCATGTATTAGAGGGTGCATTTGAGTTATGGGAATGGAATTGAAAAGACGTATTGACAATGGGTGCTTAGAGAGGGCAAGAAACAAAGGATGACGTGTGTGTGTGTGTGTGTGTGTGTGTGTGTGTGTGTGTATCTTGGGAAATAGATTAGATGGTGGAGACATGAACTGGTTTAGGTTAATATAAAGACGGATATGTGTATGGCCGAAGATGTTAATAATTAATTTGCCTTTAGTTTCATTTAGTTTCTGTTGCCTCTGTGTCACCCAGGCAGAGATATTCAGCCAGCAGTTGAAAATATAGCCCCAGAGCTTAGAAAAAAATTTAGAATAGGAGTTACTAATTTAGAGTAAATCCATATGAGTGAACTAAATCATTTAACAGAGACCATATAAAACAAACAAAACCAAAAAAATACAAGAGACTGCAGCAAGAACAGAATAAAACTTGCTATGGAATGTTTGGATGATTTTTGTTTTTACTATTTATTGTTGTCTTTCACTGTATGTATGAACATATTATTATCTAACTCTCCACAAAAAGGAAATGATAAAAAGATAGAGATACATTTGCCTTTATAATAACAAGCTATATAATTATTCTAAAATTCTCACGTTTTGCATGGTTCCAAAATGATACACTATTAGAAAAATTGTTTTCTGATTGGAATATGACCTGCCATGCCAACAAAATACATTGTTTTATTTCATTCTCATGTATTTTGGTCCTAAGGACTTCTGTGTGATTTAAGATCCACTATAAACACTCATCTATTTATGTTAGAATTTATGTAAACAAATACCCTTCCCAAATATTGGGTCTAAGTGCCTGAACTATTCTGATTCTCATACAAACTCCAGCATCTGTCAGAAGATAATATGTCTCTCCTGAGTTCTAAAAGAAAGAAAGACATCAGAAATCAGTGAATGGCCATTAAGTCCTAAAATACTGAACATGCAGGATAGGACTCAGTAGCTGTGCTTGATCATTTTCCAATTTACTTTCAGAAACATTTCTCACTCAAATATAGCATCATCATTCTTGTAACAAGAACAATGCCACATCCTGAAGTTATCTTGACAGTCAAAGGCAAAATTGGGTTATAAAATTGGCCTAGCTTTTTACCAGCCATGTGATATTTACAAGTCATTTGACTTTTTTACAACTCAGTTTTCCTATGAGAAAAATATATATATTTTTGTATTAAACTTACGTTGTACTTTTATTAGAATAAAACTAGGTTGAAAGTACAAAGGGTCCTGGACTTTCTGACTAGTGAGGCTGGTCATGTTCCATCCCAGGACTCCAGAGAAAAATATTTTTTAAGATACCAAGAATAATTATCAAGAAGGATTAAATAAAAAGTACTGGGTGTGACATTTAAGATATTAACCCTCTCTAATGCAGTTGCATGAAAACAGGAGGTTTTGTCTGTTGTACTTATTGATGTATCCCAAGTACCCAGTAGACTACCTGGCACAAAGTAGGTATTCGATAAATTTTTTTTTTGTTTCAAAATATTAAGGGAGTTACAAATGTTTTTGTTACAGGCATACCTTATATAATGCTTGAGTCAGGGTTTTGGGTGTGCCTATCACCAGAATAGTGTTCACTGTACCCAACAGGTAAGGTTTTATCCCTTCCCTTACCCCCTCTTCTTGGTTTCCAATGTCTTTTATATCTCTTTGTGTTCATGTGTGCCCATCCTTTAGCTCCTACTTATTAGTGAGAACATGTGGTGTTTGGTTTTCCATGCCTATCAATAAATATTTATTGAATGAATTAATTGTTTATACTTTATTTTATCTGACTTTAAAATCATTGACTTTGCACATTAAATGAAAAGCAAAAAGAAGACATATAGAAAAACATATGTACATAGGCCTAAAATACTTCATGAAGGGATCACAACAAAGCTAATTGTTTTGAATGAGAAATATCAAATCAAACAGTATAAAGTCAAGAAATATAAATGAGGGGAACTCTTCATGTCATACATTCTATTAATTTCTAATTTAAAGTGAGCTTATGAAAGGAAACTCTAATAAAAACTAAATATATTTTTACCAGGAGGTAGGACTTTTGAACATTTACTTTTAATGTATTCTTACCTATATCCTGAAACTTCCTATTTGAAGTATCAATTACTTTCCTAAGCTAACATAATGATTTTACTTACCTCTCAACTATACAACCTGTGGCTACTGTGCAACAGATGTTTTTAATGTAGGAACTTAGCTACTGGGGAATATTTTTTTCATGAATGACCGTTGCAAATCAGCCTATTTTGATCTATCTGGGAATGGAGATAATCAACATCATTTTACAAAGCTCTTTTACTTTTAATAAATTTATTTGTTTTCTTCCTTCTTTTGGTTAAATGCTTACTGAATGTTCTTTTTAAAATGTTTATGTGTTTTAGTGGTTCAGATATTTTTCTCTGAGCTCATTTAATTATTTTCTTATCCATTGTAGTGTAATACACTTTCTCAGTATCATTCCTTTTTGTAACCAACATATATTTGGGTCTTGTCTTTCTTTTCTAATCCACTGTAGCAATAACTTTTTTATATTTTATTTTATTTTATTATTTTTTTGGCCTATATATTATTTATTTTTTTATTTCAGCATATTATGGGGGTACAAAAGCTTAGGTTATGCATATTTCCCTTGCCCCCCCACCTCCCCAAGTCAGAGCTACAAGCATGTCCATTCCCCAGACAGTGCGCATTGCACTCATTATGAACATATATACCCATCCCCACCCTTCCATCTGCCTGACACTCAATTAATGTTATTCTTATATGTGCTCTTAGGTGTTGATCAGTCAAACCAATTTGATGGTATGTACATGTGGTGCTAATTTTTCCATTCTTGGGATACTTCACTTAGGAGAATGGGTTCCAGCTCTATCTATCCAGGAAAATACAAGAGGTGCTATATCTCCATTGTTTCTTATAGATGAGTAATACTCCATGGTATACATATACCACATTTATTAGTCGACTCATGCATTGATGGGCACTTGGGTTGTTTCTACATCTTTGCAATTGTGAATTGTGCTCCTGTAAACATTCAAGGGCAGATGTCTTTTTTATAGAATGTCTTTTGTTCTTTTGGGCAGATGCCAAGAAAGGGTTTGCTAGATAAAATGGTAGGTCTACTTGTATCGGTTTAAGGTATCTCCATATTGCTTTCCGCAGAGGTTGCACTAGTTTGCAGTCCCACCAGCAGTGTATGAGTGTTCCTGTCTCTCCGCATCTATGCCAACATTTATTGTTTTGGGACTTTTTGATAAAGGCCATTCTCACTGGAGTTAAGTGATATCTCATCGTGGTTTTGATTTGCATTTCCCTGATGATTAGAGACGTTGAGCATTTTTTTTCATATGTTTGTTGGCCATTCTTATATATTCTTTTGAAAAGTTTCTGTTCATGTCCTTTGCCCACTTTTTAATAGCGTTGTTTGATTTTTTTCTTGCTGATTTTCCTGAGTTCTAAATAGATTCTAGTTATCAGCTCTTTATCAGATGTGTAACATGCAAAAATTTTTTTCCCATTCTGTAGGTTGTCTGTTTGCTCTTGTGACAGTTTCTTTGGCTGCGCAGAAGCTTTTTAATTTGATCAGGTCCCATTTATTTATTTTTGTTGATGCTGTGATTGCCTTTGGGGTCTTCTTCATAAATTCTTTGCCTAAGCTAATGTCTATAAGAGTTTTTCCTACATTTTGTTCTAGAATTCTAATAGTTTCACACCTTAGGTTTAAGTCAGTTACGCATCATGATTTGATTTTTGTGAGAGGTGAAAGGTCTGGGTCTTGTTTCAGTCTTCTACATGTGGCTATCCAGTTTTCCCAGCACCATTTATTGAATAAGGAATCTTTTCCCCAGTGTATGTTTTTGTCTGCTTTGTCAAAGATTAGATGGCTATATGAGGGTGGTTTTATATGTGGGTTCTCAGTTCTGTTCCACTGGTCTGTGTCCCTGTTCTTGTGCCAATACCAAGCTGATTTAATAATTATAGCTTTGTAGTATAGTTTAAAGTCTGGTAAATTAATACCTCCCATTTTGTTCTTATTGCCTAAAATTGCTTTTGCTAAATGGGGTCTTCACTGGTTCCATATGAAGCATAAAATTATTTTTTCTATATCTGTGAAGACACAGAAAAACCATTCAACAAAATTCAACATCCTTTTATGATAAGAATGCTTAACAAAATAGGCATAGACGGGGCCTACCTAAAAATGATACAAGCCGTATATGACAAACCTACAGCCAACATCATACTGAATGGGGAAAAAATGAAAGCATTCCCACTTAGAACTGGAACAAGACAAGGTTGCCCACTATTTCCACTTCTATTCAACATAGGGCTGGAAGTCCTTGTGAGAGCAATCAGGCAAGAGTGCAGAATTAAGGATATCCAAATGGGGGCAGAAGAAATCAAACTGTCACTCTTTGCTGATGATATGATATTATATCTAGAAAACCCCAAGGATTCAACCAGGAGACTCCTGAAATTGATAAACGAATTCAGTAAAGTCTCAGGATACAAAATCAATTCACACAAATCAGAGGCATTCATATACGCCAATAACAGTCAAACTGAGAACCAAATCAAAAACTCAACACCCTTCAAAATAGTAACAATTCTCTGATGGACCCAAGAAAAGCCATTTATTTTCAGTTTGTTTAGCATTTTTCTTGCTTTAAGAATGGGAATTATGACTTCAAAGCTCTTTACGTGTCAGAGCTGAAACCAAAACTCTTCATTGTCATGTTTTATGACTAAGAATCACTTTAGATAGTTTAAATTCTAGAAAATTAAATACACTAATTCAAATTTTATTCTGTTTTGATCTTTGTTTATATTTATCTCTACATGATTTGTTTTTCTACTGATATGGATATTTTGAAAAATTCATTCACACAATAAAAAGATGAAGGAAAGTCCAATTTTCTCCATTTGGAGATGAACACTTGTCTCTCATGTAATTTTGATGACAGATTATTTTACTTCCTATGTGCATCTATTTCTATTTTAATAGATTTTTACTTTCGTTTTGTACAAATGCAGTTGTACGAAAAGGAAATCTCTTCATTTATTGAGGAATTTCAATGTTTTTACATATAGGTACAATGTTTACACACAGAGTTAACATTGTTATAATGAATTTTATAGAGTCAAATTTGCAAAAAATGCATAAAAGAAATTAGAACTCTCTTTACATAATTTATACCTCCAGTATTGTGGAAATGATGCAAAGATGAAATACCATAGAAAAATGTAAAAAAAAAAAAAATACTGACAATTTAAAATAGTGAAAAAACTTTAAAATTAAAAAAGAAAATTTGACATATAAAGGTGTATTACAAATATATTAGATTATGGGCAATTGCATGGAGGTAGTCCATAAAAGCTGGCTGACTTTCGTGATCATTAACTATATTTTGAAGTTCTGTATTATGTTGAATAACTGCTTTTTTTCTTTTAGAGCATTGCTCTTCTCCAAGAATATATTCACATTCATTTTCTACATGGCATTGCTCTTCTTGAAATTCTTCTATGATACAGTGACATGAGCATTTCCTATTAAATTTTCCCATCTTCTGTGCCTTGCTTTATGCTGTTTTGAGTATGCGGAAATCCATTCCACATGCAGTCATATGAAGACCACAAATTTGGTGGTAACAATACTGGTGATCAGGCAATATCACCACTGCCTAAGTGTCTGCTTATCCTAGCATGGACGTAATTATTTTTGAACCATTCAGTAACATCACTGGCTTCTTCAGGCAAATACAGCTTCAATTCATTAAAAACTCTTGGAATTTCATCAGCTGAAAGAAATGCCAATGCAGATAAATGACGCATTTTTAAACTGAAGTTTTTGTTGTTGCCATATGGTGTGACCAATCCACTCATCTGAATTTTTTGCCAAATGCATTGGGCTGGATGGAAAAAACAAACATTATTGTTAATACCTTGACATTCACTTTTAGAAGTTTTGATCACACCTAATTCCAAATCTGCCATTATAGTTTGGGGATTCAATTGAAATCCATTTTCCTCTGAAAAGTTCAACAAATATTCAAATAAGTGTTTATAAACTGCTTCACTTTTTTTCAGTTATTAATGCATAAACAAGCAGATCAATTTTAGAATTTTTTGGTCCAGCAGAAACATGAATTGTATATAGTTGATAAAAAAACAGGGGGGACGGTTTTGAAAGTGCCATCCATTAGCCAAAGTTTTTCTATGTTAGATTTAGTGGTAAATATAAGAAGTCTATTTTCTTCAACAGTCAAATCCCTAACCAAGAGTAGGTCACCATTTAATGTGCTTTGTAACACTGCAGGAATCTCTATAGCACCACGTTTCTCAAGTGTCTTGGGTTCAGAAGGTCACTGAGCTTGTTGAATTTTTTTTTAACTTTCTATGAAGGGCTTTTTTTTTTTTAAGGAAAGCATGGTGTGTGAAGGGGCAGAAGTCATACACAAACGAATAATTTGGCAGGAAATATTTCTTATAATTTTACCTGAGTTTTTAATTCTTCCATGATCTTCAAAACACTTGCAACATTGAGGGCAGATCTTCTCCACCTAGTCCACTCTAAGTAAGTCCATTAGACTTACACACTAATCATCTCTGGAAATACACTCACAGACCCAAACTAATGCTTTATCAGGTTTCTAGGTATTCCTTAATCCACTAAAGTTGACATCTAAAATTAAGTCCACAAGTTCACCCTTTATCAATTTGGCATCCATATGCTTCCCCTTAATTCATGAATAAAGGCAATAACAATTAGGATTAAATTTCTGGTATACTGGACAATTTGGGGTTATCTGCTCAATGTGAGGGTTGAAGTGTCCCCACCAATATTAATGGAAGAGACCTTTAAGGTTTTTCTTCACCCTGATGTATGATCTTATGTAGTCTGTGGACTGAATTTTAGAGGAGGGACTGAGGTTACACAATGTAGCTGTCTGTGTGTTCCCAAAAATCCATCTGAATGGATAAAACATCCAGCCTGTTTCCAATTAGCTTTTCCAGCCTTAGGTAATTGATCGTGGGGTTCCTGAGTCCCTCAAGAGCTTCCAACAGAATGATGGGGGCCTAGAACTTAAGTGGCTATAGGGAGTTGAGGGGCCTAAATGGGATGGGAAAGTTCTGGCAGAGGTGAATAGAGGGATAGTGGAGGTAGGGATGTTGAAGGGGGAAAGAGCAAAGGATTCAAAGGAGCTGAAGGGAAGTCTGAAGATTGTAAAAAAGCAGACTTGGGTCTGGGAGGGGTGATAGGAAGGGACTCATCTTTGATGAAACAATAGAAGTAGATACCAAGTTTCTTCAAAAAGGTCATTGAAGTTCTAAAGTTTTAATAAAATTTTGCCATTTTTGTAGATATTGAACTGACTTAATGTCACAATGGAAGATTATATAGTCAGAAGGATAAAAGGAGGGAGAGCACAAAATAGAGTGAGAGCTTCTCATGGGATTGGTTAATTAAATCAAAGATAAAACCTTAAAGAAGCTAGGAAAGAGTCCTACTTGATTACTCCCTTGCATACTCCCAGTCTGAGGGACCAAGGAAATTCTCTCCCGCAATCTCCATGAGGGGAGTCAAGGAAAAACAGAAAAGCCCTCACACAAGGGTGGGAAAGATTATTGCTCAAGAGTCAGAGAAAAAGCCAAAAAATTTCTTCAGTCAAAAGAATCAAAGTAACTCCTTACTGTGCTGCAACATATGTGATGCCCAGAGCACTGGTTTGAAAGCTGAACTAATCAAATGATTCTTGAATCATGAACAGGAGAGGAGTTCAAAGGATTTTCAAAGTATCAGTAATTACCTGGGAAGGGATGATGAGGGCCTGTATGTGTAGTCCAATTTTGAACCAAGTCATGACATTATAAAACTGTCAAATAAAACAAATGTGGGCCTAGGTAAGAGGAGACTTTATTCAAAAAGACTATTGTGACAGAAAGATTACTCTGACCACGAGATCTGTGAGCTTCTCAAAATCAAACAGAAAAGGGATTTAAAAAAAAATAGAAATGGGTAACAAGGGTTTGCAGGGAAGGAACTGTGTGGGTCAGCAGATAACATACTCTGGGCAGTTTACAAGAAACATTTCTCTGTGTGGACAGCCAGGAATGAACTGTGTCTTAGTTCTTGAGGGGAAGCCAATGTTTAGGGGCCTGTGGGGAGGAGAGAAGCCTGACTAAAGTTTGGTAGAGTCAATGGGTAACTGATTAGTAATTGCGTGAGTGCTTGGTCATTACTGTTCTGTTGACTCTTTCCGATTTCCCATTTACCTCTTTCTTCGAGTTGATATTTTTCAGGTTTTCCAGAATGATAAAAAATTATTTCCAGTGTAACTGTGTCCTCAGCTTCTCAGACTTCAGTGTTCCCTTGTACAGTTTCAATGAGATGCTAACCTTTTGCATATTTCATAGACTTGTTTACCCAGAACTATTTCTGCCACTATTTTAGAATGACTTCACAATCATTATTATTAGCTGTTACTAATTATAGATATCTCACAACTGTTTTTCTGAGATAATCTCTACTCCCTATGCAGGTACTGTCACTGACATTGCAGGTGAAGGGATAATCAATTCCCAGCAAAGAGATAAGCTCATGTTGTCCCAAACCTGCATCTCAGGGTTCAGATGGCCCCTTCCCACATATCCTGAATGTAACTAGTGTGGCCACTGTTCCCATAGGAAATGGTTCTTGGTGGGTCACAATTTTTCCCAGAAAGGTCTCATATTCCTAAAAGGAACTGAATATATCTTAGAAGATGGAGTAAGAACTATCTGGATAAAACTGGATGAAACACTGTTGCTCACTGGTTTGTAACACAACCACCAACTATACAGGCAGGAGAGATTTTTGGTTTTTTTTCCTGAGTGAACCAGAGGCAAGTGCCACCCTCCTTGTCTACCTGCTTCAGGGCCACTTGGCATGTGTCTTCCATCTTCACCGCCATGGCCCTGTCTGAAGTGTTTTCTCTATTGTCCTTGAGCGAAATACTAACTTCCACAAAACTGACTCAAAAGCCTCAGTACTCAATGAAATAATGTTTATTATAATAACTCCCAGACCTTTGGCCGTTGCCTGGTGCAGTGGGAACTTCATTGCCCGGAAGGCTGTCCAGAGTGAGCATTAGGCTCCGGGGTTAATGGAGAGGGGCATTTCCATGTGTGACACACCACTTTGGGGCAGGACTTTTGGCATTGTCCAAGTGGCAGTTATTTTGCCTATTATTGGGTTGGTCTACCCAACAGAGGCCAGAGCTCACTGTCCTACCTGAGGTGATGATAGACATCCTACCAGGCTTGTGACCTGGATCATGGAACAGCCTGGGGATGAAATTTGGGAGAAGGAATCTTAAGGTTGTTATTTCAGGTGGGGCTGAAGTGAGAGAATGGAGGGCTGGAAGGTAGGCAGAGGGGTTGAGCATCTCTGGCTGCCTCCAGAGGTGGGGTTCCTTCATTCCCAGTGGGTTCTGGCTATTATCTGAGGGAAGGGAAGAGTGTCATGGGTAAGGAGCCAGGTTAGGGATGGAGTCTGAGCCCTGTGAGCTCAGCAAGACCTCGTGTCCACTCCCAGTGAGCAAGAGAAAAGTCAGCTATGCTAGTGTAGCAGCCCAGACCCAGACCAGGGCAAGGGTACCTCAGCTCCTTGAGGCCAGTAGGGATTATTCCATGCTCCAGTGGAAGGGCTCCGAGCAAACTCACTTTCCTTACAGACAGAGCTGGCAACCCACTGGCCTGTGAAGGCCCACCCCAGAATTTACTTGTTTATGAAATAATTATTTCTTTAAACATTTATCTTAAACAAATACACACAATGAAAATATAAAACTTATGGTTTTAACTAGTTAGATTTGTTCAAATTCTTACTATTTAAAAATTACTATGCTTCCTAAGCATTTGAATAAAATCAAAACTCAATCAGTTTCTTAAATGCTTAAAAGCAGGAAGAAAACATCCACATTTTCAAAATCTCATTGCTTTTTTGCACCAAAAGCATTTACAAAAGTGTTAATCTTGTGGACAACAAAGTCTGATACTTAGCACATGGCATGTATGAAAGCAGTCGATTCCAACAACAGCTCTATGAGAAGTGTCTCATTATTATGCCCATTTGACAGAGGAGGACACTAAGGCACGTAGAGGTTAAGTCTTTGTCCAAGTCCCTGCAGCTGGTAAGAGGCAGCACTGTAATTTGAACCCAAGAGACCTGGCTCTAAAGTTCACACTGTTAACCCTTTCCCTGCACTGGACTTGATATTTTGTTTTCGTTATGTTTTCTCATTTCCGTTGCTTGGTGTCACTTCCTGGAACCTCAGTGATTCCAATTCTCACACTTCTCCAGAATTTAGTGCTGCCTTATAGGTTGTGGATTCAGATGATAGCTTGATGGTATCCTGATGAGGTCTGGATCTGAGATCCTGAGCCACTAGACATCAGTCTGGGCCACCTTATGATCACACATTTGGACTTGGTTCTGGCTACCAGGAGTGCCAGATGGGAAAGCAGTAAGGGGATGAGGTCCTGGTTTCTGAGAATTTGAGATAAATAGTGACGCGCTTGGGACTCTGACTCGGGGGGATGGGCGGGGCATGGACAATGTATATGACCTAAACTTATGTACCCCCATGATGAGCTGAAATAAAAAAAATAAAATAAAATAAAAATAAAAATAAAAATGTAAAAAAAATAAAATAAAATAAAATAAAATCATGTCAACTCTACTCGCTACTCAGGCCTGAGAGCATTTAGTCCTGATGTCTCCGAATATTGAACCATGTGGCCTGTGAGAATGTGTGTGGCCTACTTGTATTTTATGAAGCCTCTTTTGGTGTTCTGTTTTTAAAGAATCAATAAATGTGTCAAATAGTGGAAAAGTGTGTTTCTTTCTGTGTGAAGTTTTTAATCACTACCTATGAGGCTCTTGCCAAGTCAGGGAGTCATTACATTTATTTTTTTGACAAATAGTGCCAGCATCCTATAAAGTGACATCACTGAATTATTCTTCCACAGCCCTTTATGAAGAATCTTGATGATGCCACTAATAAGACTACTAATAATAGCAGCTATTATGTATTTAGTGTCATATACCAGGTCCTGTACTGAGTATTTTTACGTCACCTTCTTTGAAGTGGGTAGCAGTATTTTTCCATTTTAGTGACTGGACTTTGAGTCAAAGCCTTGATTCTCAAGCTTGAATGAACATCCAAATCTCCTGGAACAGCTTGTTAAAGCACAGATTGCTGGGCCCCATCACCAGAGTTTCTGATTCAGTACATCTGAGTGGGATCTAATAGCCTGCATTTCCAACAAATTCCCATGTGATGCTGATGCAGATGTTGCTGGTCCAGGGCCCACAATTTGGGAACCACTGAGGTAAAGGAATGTTTACTGTTACTTCACAAAGCCCCTGCAAGGGAGTTATTATCTTTCTTTTTGCATTTTACATCTTGGTCCTTGATATTCTGACGTATGAAACTGCTTACTCAGGGATATACATCCTGGAAGGGGTGAGGTTAAGTTTAGAGGCTGGGAACATCAGAGGTTCCCAGGGCCTGCACTCAAAAACACAGGTCACCTTGTGGAGATCTCTCAGGGTTGGAAATGTCCCAGGGTGGCCACAGAAATCTGGGGGTGTCATCTTTAAGAAGAGGGGAAGCCCATCTCCGTTCACAGAGTGGGGGACACCACTTGCTGGCACACCTTAAGGTGCTTCTTATTACCACGGAGAACTGGGAGAAGCTATGAATCTAGCTGGATGCAGCGCAGAAACTACCTAGAGGGCTGTGCCCGTGGGTCTGAGTTAGGGGCCCGTCTCAGGAAGAATCCAGCTATATCAGGCCTCCCTGGCCTCAGGCTTGTACACAGCTGAGGGCTCAGACAGGTGAGGAGAGACTGTACAAGACTATAGACAAAGCTGAGGTGAGAGCAGTGCTTTTGGAATTGCTGCTTTGTTGCTCTGCTAGGGAAGAGAGGGCCCCAGGGCAGGCTGATAGCCAAGAGGGCACTGAACTTATCATTGCCGTTGCCATCTGTTTGCAAATAGAGCTGGCTTGCCATGGACAGTCGTGAATAGATTTTATTGTGGGAGATATTTACTTACATTTTCAAAGTAAATTTATTACAGTATTCAGTACTGAAAGTGTACAGGAGCTTGGTGTCCCTTTGGATATAAACATACACCAGGCCAGAGTTATTCTCTAGCAGTCACCCTTTTTGTTCTCATTGCCATCAAGACTTGCCTGATCTTTTCATTTGTTGTCCATGTGGCTCAGTCCCTCACTTCCTCCCATGGTCAGACCAGTGTCCCCTCTTCCAGGAAGCCTTCCTTGGTTGCTCCATGGAAAATTGCCCCCCCCATGTCTCTGGCATCTCCACTCTTATTTTATTGTCTTCAGAACTCATGGGGCTCCCTTACTCTCTTTTGCTTATTTAGTTAGTTCCCTGTGGATGATCTGTCTCTACCCCCAGAATGTGAGCTCCTCTTTGTGCTGTATACCTAGGCCTAGAGCGGTGCTGGGTCTGTTACATGTGCTCAGTAAATGGCTGATGAGGAAACAATGTTCCCATCACACTTAAACACAACCATGCCTTGGAAGATCCCATGTAACCCACCCTGGGGGACCATCTCCAACCTTGTCTCCTTCCATTCTTCCCTTGTTCACCACCTGCAGCCACGATGACCTGAATGAACCTGCCAAGCTTTTCCCAGATTTTGCCCATTGAGTTCCCTCTGACTGGGACACTGTCCCCAGATCTCTTCTTGGCTGCCCTTTCACATCCTTCCAGGATCTGCTCAGATATCGCCTCTTAGGCGGGGCCTTTCCTGGCAGTTCTAGCTAAAATAAGCCCTGTCCATGCCCGCCCTTGTTTTGGTATTTTTATGCTGAGAATTTGGCACAATTAAAAGCCCAGAGATTTGGGCTGCGTTGAGCTTTTCCAGGCTGCTGAGAGAACAAATAGGAAAAATGCTAACTAATAATGAAACAACCATAATGGCTAGACTTCAATGAGCTTTTGATATGCCTGGGGCAGGGAAGTTACTATATGCCACCCTGTTTAATTCTCTTCTCCTTAGGGTTAGATTCTATCATTACTACTCCTTTACAGAAAAGGACCTTGAGGTTCAGAGAGATTAAGTTACCTGCCCATGGTCACACAGCTTCTATGTAGCGGAAACTCAACCCCAGTATGTCAACCACCGGAGCTTCTACGCTTAACGACAATACTCACAGTGGACTGGGGAGGCCTGAGGGTGACACCTAAAGTCAAGTTTTCAGGGAGGGCAAGTAGACTTAGGAATGAGGAGGGCATGGAGGGTATTCCAGGCATGGACAAAGCCTGTATGGCCTGTATGGTTGCTGAGACATGACGCCGAGGGTGAGATCCTTTGCCAGGTATTCATCCCACCCTTACCGTGGAGGAGTGTGAGAAGTACACACATAGACCCTGAGCTAGAGGGACTTGGATTCAGATCTCTTCTCATTAGAAGTGTGGCTCTTGGTGACTTGCTAGAGCTTCCTGAGCCTCAGCTCACTGGGAGATGATGATAGCGTTACCTCGCAGGCTGTGAGGAGATCAATAAAAGTAACAAAAACACACTTAGGGCACACGTGGGCCAATCATTCCAGTGTTTTCCTCAAAAACATTTTCTCTTTTATTCTCACAACCTGGTGAAGTGGGAATGGTTATAGTTATTGATGCTGAAATTTCAACTCAGAGAAACGAAGCGACTTCCCTAAGGTCGCACAGCTGGCAAGTGTCAGACTCAAGGGCTGGAATCCAAACCTGGGAGTCTGGCTCCAGAGACAGGGATATTTAATCTCTTTAATATGGCATGTAAAGTACTCCGCACAGAGCCACGCGCACAGTGAGGACCAGTAAGACTCAGCAGCAGCTGCTGCTGTTACTATTATTGGTATTATAATTATTGTTATCACTGTTTCCTCCTTCCTCTGATGTCCTGGAGTGTTTACTGTCTGCTCCTCTCAGGGCACATGGGCTTCTTATTGTCTTGTGTCATCATCCAATGGCTTTCCTCATGGAAGACTTTTCACTGTAACGCAATTGTATTCTATTCAAGGCAGCTTTCACCTCCTCCTCGAGCTCAGCACAGAGTTAGGCCCTCAGGAGGTACATATGACTTAGATTTCGGTTACCTCTGGACCTTTTATCATGGAGTGACAGACTCTAATTCCATCTTATGGCCACAAAGCCAACATCTCTCCTTCTCTTTTGGCTTTATAGGGGTTGGTAACCTTTAAGAATGTGACCATGACCTTCACCCAGAGATCCTGCCCCAAAGGACCCTTTACCAGGAGGTGATGGAGCAGATCTGGAAAACTTGGTCTTGCCGGCTAGGTCCTTACCTGTCTTCAATCATTCTTCATTCTGCCCTCTTGCTCCAGGTCTGCCTAGCCCAGAAAGCATAGGGCACCTGCCTTCCCACATCCCTGCAGCTTCTGCCTTGTTTGGGTCTCACATTCTGCCTAGTCTGCTTGTATCTCTCCTAGGAATTGGTGGAGCTAGAATCAGAACATTTCAAAATGTTTCAGAACAAAGGGTGAATTTATTTGGAGGGAATGGGGCTATACTGCAGAAGCCAAGGGCAGAATATCCAGCTGGGCTCCATGAGAGACTGAAATCAAGAACCGAAAGGAACCATGATATACCCTGGCCTTAGGGTCTCCTGTCATTTCTTATCTCTTTGCGTCTGCACATGCCACCCTCTGCTGATTGGGTTGTTCTACTGTACTGAGTTGGAGGCAGGAATTGGCTGCCCCAGTTGTCATTCTCTGAGGACCCCCAATTCCTTGCCTCTACTTTTCTCTGCAAGTTTTACAACTTTACTCTCAATCTTTTCCTGCAGTTGGACTTTCCTGCATGGATGTCCTGGCAACAGGAAATGGCCACCTGAGCCCATATAATTCTCAACCTCTCACCTCAGTGCCCGTCACAGGCTGGCCTCAGTCTGAGATCCTTTGCCTAGATTTCCATATGAGGGAAGCTGACTGGCCCAGCTTGGTTGGATAAGGGGGTCCCTGCAGCCCAGTTAGCAAGGGCCATTGGTGATGAGCTGTTCTACAAGAAGGAGGATGAGTCAGGCAGGTGCCCAGGAGGTATTTTCCATCACTGTCCCCTCTTCTTTTGGAAAAAAATGCAGTCTCAGTTAAAGGTTAAAATCTTACTTGTTCCTGATGCCTAGATACTGGTCCCTTGTTTCCTCAGGCATGGGCCAAGATCCTCCACTGGTATGGGAGACGATTGCAGAGGGTGCACAGACACATTATCAAATGACACTGAAAGACAGCTTGAGAAAGCTGTTCCTTTCCCCTCTTCTCTTGTGGCTCAACATAAAGACAAGCAACTACTATGTCATGAGTACTGACCAGGTGCCAAGCCTGTCTAGGCACTGTCCTTGCTATACTTATTTAATTCTCACAGCATCTCAGTTCTTGGCAATAAACAAAAATTCAGCCAACACAGTGAGTCTCAATTTAGAAGATGGCCCCTGATTTTGAGATGATGTCCTCTGTGTTCTTTGGTTTTAAATGTCCTTTCTTTTGTGAAATACTGGTGAGAGTAGATGAGATGTGATGTCTGTATAAATGTCCTTAATTGACCAAATAATTCTGTGGATTACCTAGTTTTTTTAAAAAAAAAAACTGGTTCGCAAAATGCTAAAGTCTTGGAATCACCAAGTTGGCCCCTGCTGTTCAAGTCATAAATCCTCCCATTCACACGCCTTCGTCTGCATGGCTCACGTTTTCCAAGGCCGCTGGCCCCACACTGGGCTCTGAGCCATTTCCTCCTTAGTGTAGCACTCAGGATCCTGGGCTCTGGGGCCAGACTTCCTAGTGTCAAGTTGCTGCTCATGTGCTCTGTGTCCCTGGACAAGTTATTTAACCTCTCTTTTTCACTGAGGAATCTATCCAGAACTTCCTGAGGTCTTACAGCTCCCAGATCACTTACGGCTGGGGAAGATCTCCTTGCCCATGAGGCTCCTACTCGATGCTCAGTGCTTTACCCTGTTCCAGAAAAAAAAAAATCATGTGGGACTCTGGACTACCTACACTTCTGAAATGATCACTGTACAAGTGCAAAGGTGGATCTTACTTACATTGGGGTGCTGAGCCATTATGAGCTTCTGGTGGGAAATTTGCCCTGTAAGAATACTTCATACAGCGAGGCCTACAGATGCATCCTGTAGGAGGATGACCACAAACTGGGGCATTTCTGGGAGAGCTATTCTATGATAGTTGCTCGGTTTGAACAGTTTGGATACAACAGGAGGAGGTAGTATATTGGTGTAAAGTTGAGTCTGGCATGGATTCAGAAAACAGAGAGGCACTGATAGAGGGAAACCACCAAACTTGCTTTCTTCTTCCTGAAGACTCCTCAGCAGCAATTTCGTTTTCCTCAGCAATGCCTTACTGAGCCCAGAACCTGATTCCAGATATAAGTCCTCAGAGCAGTTGCCCCTGGCTTGGGTCCAGAACACCTCTGGGTTTAGGGCTACTTCAGGAGGATGATGGCCCCTGGACATTGTCCTGTCTCTTTATGTTTGTGCAGAAAGTTGCCCTGGCTCTGTTATCTCATCTGTCTGTTAGGTCCTTCTTTATAAAAAACTATTTTTAAAAGTGGTTGGATTTTGCATTTGTGCATGTAGTTTGTGTTCCATGGTAGAGTCCCTGCTTCTGCAGGAATCTCTGTTCTGTAAGGGTTAGAGGTGGTTGCTCATCCTTGTTCCTAGGCTGGCTAACTTTACTGCCCTTCTTTTTTTTTTCCTTTTTTTTTCTTTTTTTTTTTTCCTTTCCCCTTTTGTTTTACTGCCCTTCTTAACACCATGGCTGATATTCAGTAGCAAAACTGTATTGTTAATTATGGGCCTTTCTTTTCCAACTGAAAAATATTATCAGCCATGATAAAACCTTTTATGGACTCTATTTCTAGGTTTCCAAGTCAATATCCATTTCTAGAATACCTGAACTATATTTTATTTAATGCTTTGTCTCTTCCTGCTACCAAGTGTTTTCTCAAGCCTCCAGGGGATGCTGACCAAGGTCAAATCTGGCTTGTCACTCTACATTTAATTGTGACAGAAGCCTTACATTGACACTTGTCTTTTCTAGCATCACCCTTAATATTTTTCTTTCCTTTTCCTATTGCTCCCCCATGGTCATGGGAAATGCCACATCCTCTGACATCGTCACACTTTGCTTAATCCCCTCCTCCTTAGAAAATACCCAGCTCCCTTGTAGCCAATATTCCCAGATTACAAGTCCTGCTACTACTTCTTCAGCAGTCATTACCTGCATACTGCTTAAATTTCCTCCTTCATTTGGGGCCTGAACTCTTAGCTCATGTCTTCTCTCTCCTGCTTTATTCCTGTCACCATCTACCTTGACTTAAGCATCTATATGGGTGACCCAACCAAAACTCCATGCCCTCATATCTTTGTCATATTTACTTCCAATAATCTTTTCTTCCATTCCACTACAGCCAAGATTTCTGTGGTTACACTTTGGACATTGTCATCATGAGCAATGGTTCCACCTTCAAAATATGCCTTCTTTTCTCATTAACACCTCTTACTTATCTATATCCTTAGCCTAATGCCCCCACATTCTCAGTTATTTTATCATTAAGACTTCCAATCCACTGACACCATTACATTCTCATTGTCAGTGATCCCCTTCCTGCTATAGAAATCTTAGATACCACATCCATCATAAAGAACTGAATTGCCCAAAATAGTAGACACATATAGCTGCTTCTGAACACTTCAAATGTAGCTAGTATGACTAAGGAACCAGAAAGGTGGTAGCAAGGGGTTAGGGGGAGTTTAATTTTTAATTTTAATTAATTAATATTGATTTTTAAAACCTGATATATTCAATTAAATTACTGGAAAACATTTAAATATGTTTTGAACAGCTTCTCCAAGTATATCTACTTTCTTAACAATAAATTTTAGGTCATCTACATATATATCATATTTCCAATGGAAATTTTGTATCCTAATTGAGATGTTCTACCACATGTGAAGTACATACTGAATTTTGAAAACTTAATGCCAAAAAAGAATGTAAAATATCTCGATAATTTTATGTTGATTACATGTTGGAATAATATTTAGAATACATTAGGCCAACTGAAATAAACATCATTAAAATCAGTGTCATGTTTTTACTTTCTTAAACGTGACTACTAGAACATTTAAAATTACATATGAGGCTCACAGTATGTGTGTTAGACCATGGTGTCATACAGCCTTGTCCTCTTACTCCTGAAATTGGCTCACCGAATCTCTATTCTGCTGAGCATAAACTCTGTCTTGTCTCCCACCATGCTAGAGCAAATGGATAACATTGAAAAGAAACATGCATCCCGTCTATCTTGTTTTACTTTAAATTCATGGTGACAAACATCAGGTCGACACCTAAAGGTGTCCCACAAACAGGAAAGTTCTCCCTAACACATTTGGTGTCCAGCTTTCTGAGAAAACCCTTTCAAATCTCCACTTCTCTCCACTCCTTCCATACTGTATACCTCACTCATGTTCAAAGGATTACCTGAATTCATAATTTCTTGAGAATATAAAAGTAGACAAACAGGAAATTTCCACATATTCTCACCACAAATTTACATTTTAGCTCCATCTTTACCCACATTCAGCCTTCTCTTGTGAAAGTGGAGAAGTTGGCCTTTCTTCTGGCAAGATTCTATTGCCCAGTTGTGCTTTTAGATCATGTACTATCTTGTCTTCTCAAGGAATATATGCCTAAAGTTAATCATCTTCTATCTTCTGTGTTATTTTTCAGTATCTTCTGGATAGTCCCCAAAGCATTCAAATATGTTTAAGTATCTCTTCCATTAGAAACAAAAACAAATGAACAAAAAACTCAATTGATACCACCACATTTCCTTCAGCTAGTATCATACTTTTCTATTTCCCTTTATAGTAACATTGCTGCTAATGCATGCCCCCACTCCTTGGCTCTCCTCTCCCTCGCTTTCCAGGCAAACTTCCATCCTTTAATGAGACTGTTCTTGTTTAGGTCACCATAGACTACATGTTAACAAGTACAATGGTTATTTATATTGAATTTTCAGCAGTTTTTACAATTCAGTCATTGCTGAGAATTCCATTGAAGATTTGACCTTTTCTCTGGTATTTAGGTTATTTCCTATCTTAACATGAAAATTAAAACATCTTAATTGTCTTTCTGACCCTGATTTTCAACTCCATCTCAGATTCAGCAACACCCTGCAGAATATACTTAAACTTCAACCAGATATTATCAAGTGGACTCTTGCTTTATTACTTGTTAGCCACAAACAATTTCAGTCCTATTCCTAAAGAATGGAGTATAATGTGTTTATTTTATTTAAGCTGCTTTATATTACCATCTCATTTCTCTGTTGATTCCTATCAACTCTATACCTACTTTACATTTCACAGCAGTAGTTTATGGAGTACACTTTTTATGTATATCTTTTGTTTCTCCAGTGATATTACTTTTATAATAACATTAATGAAATCTTTTTCATTTTTTAAAATACATTGACATAAAAAGTAAATAAATTCCAAGAAGCATAGTAAGTTAATGATAGTATATATAATGATATATTAGGAAAACAAAAATTTTAAATTTGAACTCTGAAACTCTGAAGTTTGTGAATTCTGTCTTAATTCATATACTGGCATGAAAGCACAATAAGAAGTAAAAAATACATACACAATTATAGATAAAAAGACAGAGAGGAAAAAAAAAAACAGAGGAAAAAAAACCCCCAGGAAGGAAGAAAGGATCTGAGAAAATTTTGGGATAAATTCATTAGGCATTTTTAGAGTTCAAAGTTAATTTGTATAGACTTTGGGTTTCCTCAATATAGGTCCACAAGACACCCACTCATGAGGCTCCATTAACTATCTCACAATCAGACATTACCAATCTCTTCAAAGGGCAAGACGATTTCAGTGAAAATCAGTAGTGATTAAAATAAATATATTTATCTTACAAAGGTCTGTAAAATTTAGAGAATTATTGATAAAGAATAAAGAATACCTCTGTGAAAATGTATAGATAATACTTACATTTAGATATTTGAAAAATGCATAGGGCAGCATTTCATGGCTAAATGTGTAAACATGTAACATGTTCATCGTGTTGAAATCGGAGAGGGGGGTCTCAAAGCTCAACCTGTGTATGCAGAAAGATAAGGACAGAGTTGAACAATTATTGAAATACCTCAAAATACTTTCCTTTGACACTGGAGGAAAATATCCAGTTAGGATGGGATCAAAACTCCATGAGTTAAAAGACTCAGTTCTGAGATCTAGATATGGTACAAGAGGCAGGCTTTATGCTCTTCTCCCAGTAGAGCTGTTTGGGCAGCTGGACCTTGAGTTATCTGAGACCATTTGGGACCCAGAAGAGAGTTCTTGAATTTATACCAGTGCCCCCCAACTCTAAAATATACACAGTTATTCCCTCCAATATAAATAATGTATCCACTTAAAACAACTTTAGGGAGCAAATGGCGTGGAAAGGATTGAGGCAATGGAGAGGGGGTTGAAAATACAAAGTGATAGCAAAAAAACTGATGGGTAAAGAGGGATGAAAACCAGTATCAGGGGCAGCTGTGAGCTACTGGAAAAGCAAGGAGGGGACAGGTGTATCTCGAAATGACCTGCGTGCCTGGCGCCACCTCCCAAAATCTCTTGCCCTACCCCTTGCCTAGATGAAAGCTTTGCATCACACTCAAGTAGGAATCAAATATACAAAATGGTAGAAACAAGGCCGAAATGACTGTCATCTAAAAAAATTCACATGGAAATATGTTGTCTCTGCCTAGAAAGGGATATTAAGATTGGAAAACCAAGCCATTTGCCTGGCAAGCAAGAAAAGCACCTAATCAGAAGGACAAGGTAATTTTAAAGGGAAAAGGTGCAAAAAGCTGTGAAATGCATTATTTGTCCAAAATCCCTTCGAGAAAGATATATTTATGGAAGAATAAGTCATCCTAAAATGCAAACAATGATTTGGGCTCACCCCATGTGAGAAGAATTAAAAATTCAATTAACTTAGATATTAGGAAAATTAAATAGATAAGCTCTGAAACTAATAGAATAAAATTATGGAGTACACAAATGGTTGGAATTTCATGAAGAAATGGACTAATCGACATCAAAATGGTAGGATTTAAGGCATAATTCCCAGTGTGGTAAAGTCAAGCAAACCACATCATAAGTGCAAGGCTAGCAGATTTGCAGCAGACAGTAACCAGGCTTGGTATCATGTACAGGTCTGGAATTCTGCTTTCAACAGTGAAAGGGGAACCTGAACCCCAAGAAGCTTTATGCATGGTTGGGCCAAAACACGGTCCTCATTTTTTTGTTGTTTATTTTTATTTTTATTTTTATTTTTATTTTTATAAGACAAAGTCTTGCTCTGTTGCCTGGTCTAGAGTACAGTGGCATCATCATAGCTCACTGTAACCTCAAGCTCCTGGGCTTAAACGATCCTCCTGCCTCAGCCTCCTGAGTAGCTGGGACTACAAGCATGCATCACCACGCCCAGCTAATTTTTTTTTCTCTCTCTCTCTTTTTTTTTTTTTTTTTTTTGTAGAGACAGGTCTCACTATGTTGCCCAGTCTGGTCTCCAACTCCTAGCCTTAAGCAATCCTCCCACCTTGGCCTCCCAAATTACTAAAATTACAGATGTGAGCCACCATGGTCCTTATTTGTGAGCAGGAAACTTTCTTATCTCTGCAGATTTTTCTGCTGATACTCCACTCCTGTGTTCATGTGATTACTGCAGGCCTAAATCTCCCGATTACAGGTATGCATTGGAATGGACAATGCAGATATGCCAATAGCCCTCTGGTTGAAATTGTCAGGAGTGATGTATAATTTTATTTGTCAAATTTGACCTACGTGATGAGTGCGTTGAGCACTGTCTGGGGAATGGACACACTTGAAGTTCTGACTCAGGGGGATGGGCGGATATGGGCAATATATATAACCTGAACTTTTGTACCCCCATAATAAGCTGAAATAAAAAAAAATATGAAAAAAAAATTTGCTGGTTCATGGTGTCCAGATATGTGGCCAAACATTACTCTAGATATCTCTGTGAGGGTGTTGTTGGATGACATTAACATTTAAACTAGTGGAGTTTGAGTAAAGCAGATTGCCCTCCATAATGTGGGTGAGTCTCATCCAATCAACTGAGTAGAACCAAAGACTGACCTCCTCTGAGCAAGAGGGCATTCTGCCAGCAGGTGGCCTTTTAATTTGAATTGTAACATCAGCTTTCCCTCAGTCTCTAGCATGATGGCCTTTGGACTTGAACTATAACATCAGCTCTTCCCTGGGTCTCCAGCCTGCTGGCCCAACCTGCAGATTTTGGATTTGCTAGCCTCTATAATTGCATAAGTCGATTCCTTAAAATAATTCTCTTGACAGATAAATAGATACATACTATTGGTTCTGTTTCTCTGCAGAACCCTGACTAATATAGCAGGTAATGTTTGTAAGGATAATATAAAGCCTAGGTGATCTGGTCCTGGACATCCACTTCTGAGAGTTTAGCCAGAGGTGAGGGTATCAAGGAATTGATCTTGAAATATGAACTGTGCTGCAGAGACAGTTGAGGACTGAACAAAGTGGGCCTTTGGTCAATGGAAGAGAGCTTTTAAGTTCACACCTGGATCTACTTCACAAAATTAACCATATCCTTTGCCTAACAAACCCTACACTTCCTTCCTTGCCTATTCCCATATTCTTAAAATAAGTCTTGTCCTCTTTATGGCACCTGATGCCTTCTTCAATTCTGGCTTTTCTGTTTCCACTTTTCTCAACCTTTATATGTCCTGTCTAATAGTGTCCCTCAGTGAGGGGACACCTGGTGCCTCCTCTTGCCTGGACCCTGCCTCACACATTCAGGTATCTTCCTTCTGAAGCCCTAAAATTCTGCCCCCTTCCACATCCTTCAGGCACTTGGAGCTTAAGGACCTCATAGACTGTCTGGAGTCATGCACCTCACTCTAAGTCCTCTCCCTGGCTGACTGCACTCTTCATTCACATAACTACTTCCAGATCCTCCCCTTGGCTGGCTGAATCCTCCACCAAGGCTTGCTTGGTCATCCTATATATTTTTCCTGTTCTGGGGAGTCCTTGTATCCAGATGTTTATATTTCTATTCTTTATTTCCTCCACAAGTATTATTTAATACAAAATATGAGCCTAGTGCTGCTTTAGGGATATAAAGCAGAAAAAAAAATCCCCTTCCATAAGGCAGGTTACATTCTTAATTAATTGTGTCTTCTATTTCTTTCTTGTTACCTTTGGCTTTTAGATGTTTTAATCAATCTATCATCCCATTTACTAATTCATTTGATTAATGTTTGCATGATGTAATTTTCCATCCTCTTGTTTCCAAACTGCCTGTATTATCATATTTGAAGTGATTTTCTTGTAAACAAGATACAGTTATGTGGGGTTTATAAATCTACTCTACCAATCTCTGTCTTTTAATTTGTTTATTTACATTATTTGCATTTAATACAACTATTAGCATATTTAGGCTTAAGTTTGCCATTTTAGTTTTTGTTTTCTGTTTATTCTCTTTGTGGTTTTGTTTCTTTCTCCTGATTTCCTTTGGGTTACTTGAACATATTTTAAGTTTCAATTTTGATTTATTTGTGATGTTAAATATATCTCTTTTGTAGCATTTTTAGTGGTTGTTCTAAGCATTACATTGCATATGCATAACCATGGTCTACTAGTATTGCCATCCTACCAGTTCAAGTGCAGCATGGAAACTTTACCCCTATTTCAGTCCCTTTACCCTTCATTGTTTATATTTATCTTAAATATTTCGCCTGCATACATTTTTTATTTTTTTATTACAGCATATTTGGAGGTATAAAAATTTAGGTTACGTATATCGCCTTGCCACCCCCTTCCCTCCGCCCCAGGAAGAGCTTCAAGCATGTCCATCCCCAGACAGTGAGCATGACACTCATTATGAATGTATACACCCATCCCCTCCCCCTCTCTCATCTGTCTGACACCCAATTAATGTTATTCCTATATGTGCTCTTAGGTGTTGATCAGTTAATATCAATTTGATGGTGAGTACTTGTGATGCTTATTTTTCCATTCTTGGGATACTTCGCTTAGTAGAATCGGTTCCAGTTCTAGAGCACCATTGTTTCTTATAGCTGAGTAGTACTCCATGGTATACATATACCACATTTTATTAATCCACTCACATATTGATGGGCACTTGGGCTGTTTCCACATCTTTGCAATTGTCAATTGTGCTGCTATAAATATTTAAGGGCAGATGTCTTTTTTATTGAATGTCTTTTGTTCTTCTGGGTAGATGCCCAAGATTGCTGGATCAAATAGTAGGTCTACTTGTATCCGTTTAAGGTATCTCTATATTGCTTTCCACACAGGTTGCACTAGTTTGCAGTCCCACCGGGAGTGTAGGAGTGTTCCTGTCTCTCTGCATCCACGCCAACATTTATTGTTTTGGAACTTTTTGATAAAGGCCATTCTCACTGAAGATAAGTGATATCTCACTGTGGTTTTGATTTGCATTTACATGATGATTAGAGATGTTGAACATTTTTTCATATGTTTGTTGGTCATTGTTCTGTCTTCTTTTGAGAAGTTTCTATTCATATCCTTTGCCCACTTTTTAATAGGGTTGTTTGATTTTTTTCTTGCTGATTTTCCTGAGTTCTAAATAAATTCTAGTTGTCAGCCTGTATCGGATGTGTAGCATGTGAAAAATTTTTCCCATTCTGTAGATTGTCTGTTTGCTCTTGTCACAGTTCCTTTGGCTGTGCAGAAGCTTTTTAATTTGATCAGGTCCCATTTATTTATTTTTGTTGTTGCTATGATTGCCTTTGGGGTCTTATTCATAAATTCTTTGCCTAGGCCAATGCCTATAAGAGTTTTTCCCACATTTTCTTCTAGAATTCAAATAGTTTCAGCCTTAGGTTTAAGTCTGCATACATTTGGAACCATATCAGACAAGTTTATAATTTTTACTTCAGAAGTCAAATATAATTTAGAAAACTCAGAGGAGTAGGAAAGTCTATTGTATTTACCCATACTTATGCTCATTGCATTATTTCTTCTTGATGTACCAACATTCCTTCTTTTATTCTTTCTGTTTAGAGAACTGCCTATAGCCATTCTTTTGGGGTATATCAGCTAGTGATGAATTCTCTTATAAGTTTTCTTTATCTGAGAATTTCTTTATCTTTATTTTCCCTTTATTCTTGAAGGAAATTTTGCTTTCCAGGTATGGAATTCTGGGTTGATAATTCTCTTGTTTCAGCACTTGAAAATATTGTGTCGCTTCTTTCTGGCCTGCATGCTTTCTGATGAGAAATCCACTATCATTATAACTGCTTTTCCCCTAGAGGTGAAATGTCATTTCTGTGGTTTCTTTCATTTTTTTTTTCTTTCTCTTTATCAGAACTTTAATTATGATGTGGCTTAATGTGGATTTCTTTGATTTTTACCTTGTTTGAGTGTTTCCTTAGCTTCTTGGATCTATATATTTATGTTTTATATTCTGACAAATCTGGGAAGTTTTCAGCTATTATGTCTTTGAGTACTTTCCCAGGTCCTCCCTCACCTTTTGAGACTCAGTTAATTTATAAGTGTTCTCCACTGTAAAGTTATTCATTTTTCCCCTTTTCATAGTGTACTCTTTGGAAGGAAGTCTCTATACATATCACATACTTAAGGACTGCAGAGTTATGCTCCCTTCCTTGAAGGTGGAGTATCTATATAAATTTTCCGTATGGGAGACTTGTTTCTTCTCCCCAATTTAGTAATTTATTCAGTTGTTTATTTATATCAATGTGGATTCACAGATATTTATTTTATATTTTGAGTTTTAACGCAATACTATTTTACTTATTTTGTTTCACAAATTACTTTATCTTTGGCGACTGGGAACTATTTCAATTGACTCCTGTGTTCCATCAATCTGTGTAGCCTCCCTTTTTTGTATCACATCCTTACTTTCAGGCACTACTAGATCCTCCAGGATCATCTATTATATTTCCTACCTCAGTCCTAGAACCAGCCATTTCTCAAAGGAGGCTTGGATCCTTTTATTGGAGAACTATATTAGAAACTAAGGTCTAAGTGTGCTCATTTCTACAGGGGTGCCATTTGGGTTTTTTGCTCTTTTTGCATTTGTTTTTTTTTTTTATTTTCTTCCATTATAAAAGGTATGACAGAGGATTGGATTGTGAGTTAGGTGACATGGGTTCTGTTTTTCAGTCTGCTGCTGCTTTGAGTAACCTGGCAGAAATCATAACCCCATAAAAGGTGTCATTTCTTTTAGACCATCTCAGCTAACAGAGAAAATAAATAAATGTGTGTATTGGCCCATATGTATACACATATTCATATTTATTTATGCAACCACATAATGTATCTATATTAAGCTAAACATGAGTTTATACTGATGTCTCCAACTCTATTACCACATGGATCATTCTACCTTCCTTCTCTTGCATATGTCCCATTTCAACACTGAAAATCCTGGCCCCCATCATTTTCCATAATTTACTTAATTATTTCACTCCCATATTCAAAAAAATGCTTTCATTAAGGTTCCCTGTTTCCAGTTTAAAGTTATATGGGTTTTCACAAATGTATAATGTTTTGAATCCACCATTACAGTATTATAGAGACTAATTTTACTGCCATAAAAGTCCCCTGTTCTTAATCTATTCATCCTTCTCTGTCTGAATTCCTGGCAACCATTGATCAATTTATTGTCAATTTTTTCTTTCCCAGAATGTTACATGATAGGAATCACAAAGTATACAACCTTTACATATTGGCTTCTTTCACACAGCAATATGAATTGAAAATTCTTCCATGAATTACATGATTTGATGACTCATTTCATTGTATCACTGAATAATAATCCACTGTATGACTGTATCACAATTTTTTCATTCACCTGTTGAAGATAATCTTAATTGCTTTCAATATTTGGCAATTAAAAATAAAGTTACAGTTAACATTTACATGTAGGATTTTGTGTGGACATAAGTATTTTAAACAATTTGGTAAATACCTAAGAGTGTGATTGCTGGATTGTATGTATTAAGACTATGTTTAACTGTATAAGATACTGCCAAACAGTCATCCAAAGTTGCTGTATCATTCTGTGAGTTTCTGTACCTCTGCTCCTTGTCAGCACTTGATATTGTCACTTTTTGGATTTTAGCCATTCTTATTGGTCTTTTCCTTGGCATATAAACTTTAGCTCAGTTTGTCTATATCCACAAAAAGCTTCCTAGGATTTGGATTGGGATTGCATTGAATGTGTATATAGATCAAATTGGTCAGAACTGACATCTTAATAGTTGTGTTTTCCAGTCCATGAAAATGGAATATTTCTCCATTTATTTAGTTATTCTTAGGTTTCTTTCATCAGAAGTTTTTAGTTTTTCCCATATAGCCCCCGGACATATTTTGCTATATTTATACCTAAGTATTTTATTTTTTGTTTTTTTAAATAAATAGTATTGTGTTTTTAATATTAAGTTATACTCATTCATTACTGGAGCATAGGAAATCACTGAATTTAAATATTAATCTGATATCCTTCAAACTCACATTAATCACTTATTAGGTCCAGGAGGGTTCAAGAGGGTTTTCTTTTCTTTTTTTCCACCAGATTTTCTATATAGGAAATCATGTCATCCGTGAACAATGACAGTTTTATTTTTTCCTCCCCACTTGCATATCTTTTGCTTTCTTTTGTTGTCTTCTTGCACTAGCTACACTTCCAATATAATGTTTAATGGGAATGGTCAAAGGAAACACCTTTGCCTTGTTCCTGCTCTTAGGACAAAGACATCCAGTTTCTCACCATTAAGTATGATGACAGCTGAAGATTTTTATAGATTTTATCAAGTTGAAGCAGTTTCCCACTGTACTAGATTGCTAAAGCTGTCATAATGAAGCACCACAAACTGGGTGGCTTAAGAAATAGAAATTTATTATCTCACAATTCCAGTGGTTAGAAGTATAAGATCAAGGTGTTGACAACGATAATTTCTTCTGAGACCATTCTCTTTGACTGGCAGATGACTTTCTTCTCTCTATATCTTCATATAATCTTTGCTCCATATGTGTCTATGTCCTGATCACTTCTGCTTATAAAGAGACAAGTCATATTGAATTAGGGCCCATCCTTGAAATTCCATTTTAACTGAATTACTTTTTTAAAGATCATGGCTCCAAATACAGTTACATTCTGAGGTATTGAGGGTTAGGAAATCCACATATGTATTTTTGGGGGCACAACTCAGTGCATAACTTCTATTCATAGTTTCTTGACAGTAATTTTTTTATTATGAAGAGGCGTTGGAGTTTCTGAAATGCTTTTCAGGTAACAACTGAATGAGCATATGGTTTTCCTTCTTTAGCCTGTTTATACAGTGGATAACATTAATTGGTTTTCAAATATTGAAACATCATTGAAAACCTGAAATGAATACCAATTTCTCATAGTATATAATGCTTTTTGTATTAATATATTAATTATGTATATTGGTCTGTAGATTTCTTTTCTTGGCATGACCTTATGTTGTTTGGTATAAGGGTATTTACTGAATTCACAGAATCAGTTGAGAAGTGTTCCTTTTTATCTATTTTTTGGAAGATTTTGTGATTGGTGATTATTCTTTAAGTATTAATATAGCATTCTATAAATGTAGAATTCAACAAGAAGCCATCTGGGATCAAGTTTTCTTTGCAGGAAGTTTTAAAGTACTGATTCAATTATTGTTACAGGTGTATTCAGATTTTGTATTTGTTCTTGAAACATTTTTAATATTTTGCATTTTTCCAGGAATTCTTGTGTTTCTTTTTTCTGTTTGCATTTTCTTTTCTTTTTTTATTGTTCACATCAGAATATTACAGGGGTAAAAATATTTTGGCTACATGAATTGCTTTTGTACAGTTTAAGTCAAAGTTATGAGTGTGCCCATCACCCAGATAGTGTGCACTGTTACCCGTTAGGTATGATTTTACATGTCCCCCTCCTCCTTCCTCCCACCTTCTTGATTTTTTCTGTTGAGTTTTATTTCCACATGTGCATACGAGTGCTGATTGGTTAGTTCCAATTTAATAGTGAGTACACGTGCTGTTTGTTTTTCCATTCTTATGATACTTCACTTAGGAGAATGGTCTCAAGTTCTATCCAGGTTGTTACAAAAGATCGTAATTCTTTTTTTTTTTTTTTTTTTGCTGAATAGTATGCCATAGTATGTATGTGTGCCAATAATGGGATTACTGGATCAAATGGTAGGTCTACTTGTATCTGTTTAAGGTACCTCCATATTGCTTTCTGCAGAGGTTGCACTAGTTTTCAGTCCCACCAGCAGTGTATGAGTGTTCCTGTCTCTCCACATCCATACCAACATTTATTGTTTTGGGACTTTTTGATAAAGGCCATTCTCACTGGGGTTAAGTGATATCCTACTGTGGTTTTCATTTGCATTTCCCTGATGATTAGACATGTTGAGCATTTTTTCATATGTTTGTTGGCCATTCTTCTGTCTTCTTTTGAAAAATTTCTATTCATGTCCTTTGCCCACTTTTTGATAGGGTTGTTTGATTTTTTCTTGCTGATTTTCCTGAGTTCTAAATAGATTCTAGTTATGAGTCCTATCGGATGTGTAGCATGTGAAAAATTTTTCCCATTCTGTAGGTTGTCTGTTTGCTCTCATAACAGTTTCTTATATAGAAAAAATAATTTCATGCTTTGTATGAAATTAGAGAAGATCCCATTTAGCAAAAGCAATTTTAGGGAATAAGAACAAAGTGGGAGGTATTAATTTACCAGATTTCAAACTGTACTGCAAGGCTGTGGTTATTAAATCAGCTTGTTATTGGCACAAGACCAGAGACACAGACCAGTGGAACAGAACTGAGAATCCAGATATAAAACAATCCTCCTATAGTCATCTAATCTTTGACAAAGCAGACAAAAACATACATTGGGGAAAAGATTCCTTATTCAATAAATGGTTCTGGGAAAACTGGATAGCCACATGTAGAAGACTGAAACAAGACCTACACCTTTCACCTCTCACAAAAATCAACTCACGGTGGATAACAGACTTAAACCTAAGGTATGAAACTATTAGAATTCTAGAAGAAAATGTGGGAAAAACTCTTATAAACATTGGCCTAGGCAAAGAATTTGAAGAGGACCCCAAAGGCAATCAGAGCAACAACAAAAATAAATAAATAGGACCTGTTTACAGCTCTTAATTCCTCTTACCACTAATTTTACTGCCTCCCACAAATTTTAAAGTGGTATCTTTTCATTTTCTTTCATCCTAATTTTATTTTGTAAGTTCTCACATGATTTCTTCTTTGACCCATTGGTTATGAAGAAGCTTCTTGTTTAATTCCCATATGTTTGTGAATTTCTCACAACTTTATGTTACTGTTTTCTAACTTCATTCCATTGTGCAACATTGAGCTAGGCAAGATGAGAAATTCTGATGGTCTGTTTTTCCCAGGGGAATAACATAGCCCTTGACTTGGAGCTGGGGTTAAGAGAGCCCTATCTTCTTTGCCACCTTTAACCTTATGTGGATCTTCTGTCATGCTGAAATGAATGGGGAGAGGGAGAGAACGGGTTGTAGCTCAAGTGCCACAGATTCTCACCATTTTTTGTTGTTGTTGTTGTTACCAAGATTTAGTAGACATTCTTAAGTAAATATTTCTTCATTTTACACATACCTTTAGGACGCTTTCCAGAGACTTTAAATGGTTGTTTTTATAAAATATTTTTTAGCTGTCATAGTTGTTTCTCTTGGAAGTTCCTTCATGTATTTCCTCACGTCACCAATCCAGAACTTGAATTTGGCCTTTATTTCTGAATAAACTTTGTCTATGAAGAAATTTTCTTTTTGTTAGACCTGAAGCAACTCTATTTCTTTAAGCATCATTGTTCATATTAGAATAGAAATATCTGATATTACCATGAGTAAGGTGGTTTCCACTTATTTCCCTACAATTTTTCAGGTGAATGAATCATCAATCTAAGTTTTTAAAGGGATGGAATAACTTGAATTACAAACATATTAGGTTAAATATACTGAGTTCAAATGCTTTCATTGCAATTCTTTGGAATTATGTTTTCAAAACAAAGACTCTAACTTATGGTAGCGAAAACATTCTAGACATTGTGCTTACAGATCCATTTTCAAAGGTAGCTGTAGCACAGACACATCTTTCTGAGCTTTATGTATCACTTTTTAACCAATTGGTGGTGTGTCATTTGCTGAGCACATTCAGGCACCTGTACAGATAGCAGCACTGGAAACTTCACTGAGTAAAAGAACTAAATCTGATAAAATAGTGATTAAAGATATGAAATTGTCAAAGATACTTAACACAGATAACAAGGTGTAGTGGTAAAATACAGACCCACTGATTTTACTCTTTACACACTTGCATGTAAATGGTATGTATAATGCATATATTTCGTATGTGTGTATAGCAAACATAACAAGAAACATGCTGATGGGTCGGCCATCTTTTTTTTTATTTTCCCCAAATGAGGCAGCCATTGCATTATTTTGTAAATTTGAGTTTTCATGAAATAGACCAGAGAAATGTTTTTTTTTTCCTCCCAGCCATTATGCTTGTAATTAGATAATTTAGATTATGCCCCATAATAGATGAGAGTGTCTTGGTAACGTCTTCATGCTCTAAACAACTATTCTCTTCTCAGGCAAAATAAATGGAATGAAAGAACCAAAAATATAATGTAGTGTAGGTACTGGGATGGAAATCTGGGATCTGAAGTCTATTATTATGATCAATATATTGCTAAGCAAGACATTTTGCCATTTTAGAACCTTGGTTTCCCCAGCTATTCAAAAAAGGGGTAAAATGTATTAAGCATATTTGGTGTATTTGTGAACTGAATGATACTTTATATTTTACAGAAAATACTCAAAAGATTCTTTTTTAAAATTGCTCGTTAATAAATATTACTGACTTATTTAGTAGGTTATGGTCTAAAGGAAGGTTCAAAGATTCCACATACCCAAAAGTGCATTTCGTATTTTATTTGTGAATCCCTCCATCTAATCTAACCATTGCTTAACATAACTGCTGTCTTCCCTAAATATAACATTTCTTCTAAATCTACCCATTTCCTTATAATAGAGTCTAAACTTTGCAAATGTGGTTTCAGTTTGGACATATCTGGCTAATTTTCTGTGAAATAATTTTGTAGTTTAACAGTAAACCTCAAGTGGTCCTAAGGACTGGTCCTGCTGAGGGATGCTACACTTGAGAAATTATTTAATTCACCCAGACTCCCAGTAAACACTCGAGAATGTGTGTTTGTGTGTGTGCATTTTGTTAGTTTTTGGCACCTACTGAGTGGGCAGGCATGGCATGTGTTCAGTACTGAGAATACTTGAAAGGAGCCAGGGGTTTATATGGAACCTCTCTGAGGTCAGAAAGGGGCAAGATTTTTCAGCAGCTGGAATCTTTCTTCTGTATGGATAGCATTAATATCATTGGTTCCTGCACATCCTTTATCCCCCTCAAAGGTGTTTCTCGGACGCATTTTCTCTATCACATCACTGTTCTCAGCTTTTGCCTGTGTAGTAAGAATCTTCTTTCTATTGATAAAGATCTCAGCTCCTCACACAATCAGTAACAAGATGCTGAGTTTCTTTTCCACAATTTCAAAATCATTTAGCTAAATGTTAAACATACCTTATTCTTTATTTCAATTTGGCAAGAAAGAAAAAAAATTCATTAGCACTATTCCTCTACAGTCAACCTTGTGATTATCCTCTTACATTTGGAAGGACACTTCCCCACTTTTTGAGTGCATCTTTTAATCTTACCTCTTTGTCTATTGAAGGTATAGCTTTTATGGTTTAAATACACATTGAATTGTCCTTTAGCAACCATGTAACTCCACTGGCTTAGGTACTAAACTGTAATGTGTAGAGAATGTCTCCTGAAAAAGAAAACAACTGTGAATTACACAATCTAAACTTATTGTAAGATAAATTAAAATATGGTACATTTAATTGGCGGAAGGTTTTTCAAACAGATGGAATGTGGTGTCACTACAGCCTCCAGGAAGCTTGAAGCAGAAAATTCCTCCTTCTTTTCTCCCCCTAAACCAAATCAGATTTTTAGTCCAATGTCATTCTGCTCTGCTTGAAGTTGCCTTGCTTGTTTCAGCTCTGCTAGGCAATGCCCACAACAGACACTCAAACACTTAGGAATTCATTGTTAAGGCAAGCAGAATCAGAAAGTCAACAATGCTCTGAAATTCATGGAGAAAGGAAAACAACTCTAGTATTTTGAGAATGTTGCCCTTGCCTTTGTAAGACAGAAATTATTCATGTGGAAAATCAAGTAAGGGAGTCTATATACTTGGTATTCCTCTCTTCAATAGGGCTTTGGTTGTCTATTCTGTCCTGAAGCACAAAGTTGGAAATCCCAAAAAGGTAGCTATTATATTTGAACGTGCACAGGTACCACATGTTTAAAATGCAGATTCCAAGAGTTGTGCTACAAAATTCTACTTTAGTATGTCTGGTCTAGGGTGTCTAGGGTCTCTGGGAATCTGCCTTTTTATCAAGCATCCCAGGTGACTTGAAACAAGTCATACTTGTTAGAAGACATACTTAGAAACACTGACCTAGGTTACTTCCTGAAATTTAGGGGAGTGAGTTGATACTTCTAGGGCCCATCTTGCTGCAAACACACAGAAATGCTGGATAAAATTTAACAAAAACTTGTTTAATGTGTAGCTAAATTCAAGAGAAAGAAGGGGAAGTACATTGGCGCCAGAAATAGAAAGAGACATAAAAGGCAGAGAAATTATAGGCACTTTCCGTGGAATTAGTTTAATTCTAATATTTAATGTAATTCTCACAACAATTCTTCAAGGTACAACCAATATGAAGGTACATCCTAGGTACAGCTAGCATGATGAGATTAAAACATGAATACAAAACTATGAGATAACTTATACCTAAAATTATGCTATAAGTTTCATATCTGTAATTGAACCCAGGAAGTTGGCTACAAATTCAACATTCCCAACCACTCTTAAAATCTCACATAATAAGTCATAAGGTGTCTGTTGTTTAGAAAGAAAGGAGAGAAGTTATCTGTAGAGGATGTGATTATCTACATAAAAATAAAAACATCTACAAATCAAATTTTAGAAATTAAAGTTCTTTAACAATTTGTGCATGCAGGATCAAGATACTAAAAAGTTTCTATATAGCTACCACATTCACTAAATAAGGTAATAATGATTTAAAAATTCACAATAACAACCAAAACTATGAGGTGTCTAGGAATTACTAAAATGAAAATGTAAAAGGCCTGCTCATGGAAGAATTAATTTTCATAATATGCAGACATTGCTAGCTTCATGGCTGAACTGACTGATAATTTCTACCTGCAGGCTCAAGTCCACCACATCTCCTGTACAAATCCTGAATAAAGCAGGGAACATATCTACAGCCTCTGTATTGCGACCCACCGTCCCTATCTACCAGGGAAGTGGTTCCCAAAGTATAGCCTATGGACCAGCAGCATCAGGATTAATGTTGTTTGCAAACTTTTTAGAAATGCCCCAGTTCAAGTCTACTAAATTAGTAGCACTGGAGTTAGACCTCCAAACTCTGTTATTTAATAAGCTCTTTAAGTGCTAAAGTCTGAGAGCTACTGTAACAGGTCCACGTTTCTTAAATATGGTGAGCATAAGAATCACCTGGTGATCATATTAAAATGCAGATGCTGATACAGTGAGTCTTAGGTGGGGCCTAAAACTCCGCATTTCTAATAAGCTCCCACATATTGCTGCTACTACTGCTCCAGGAACAATGCTTTGAGTAACAAGGGTCTAAGATTTATGATGAAATCATCCTTCCAGAACCAGGGTTCTAGACAAGCTGGCTGGACTCTTGTATTTCTTCTTCAGTTTTATTGACAATTAGATCTAGGAATCAGTCCCTCAGAAACATCCCTAATCCCCTTTCCCTTCAGTTATTCTCTTGTCACGTTTCTTCCTCCCTATAACTAAAAGACTACTTCATACAAATGTGTGTATATTTGTGTTTGTGTATATCCTCACTCACTTGCTTGTTATTTCACTCAGGCACCCCAGGGGGCTGGATTGTGGTGTTATTGAGGGTGGTAGGTTGGTCCCTACTTTTACTTCTGACAGAATTTCCTATGCTATATCCCACGCCCTTTGTAGACTGTAAAATTTAAGTCTGGTAGGTAATGTCCTATTATTCTGACTTGTTCGTGACAGTCCTTTATCCAAGACCATGTGAGTATTTGATAAATTTGGCAAGTTAGCTTAAGAAAATATAAATGCCCAAGAATGTGTGGAACCCAGTTCAAGAAAAACTGTAATGGAATCGAAAGGAGGTCACTTTAGGTGGTCATTTAGTGCCATTAAACACAAATGGAAATTCAGGAACATTGATATATGAGCAGAACTCTTCAAAGATAATAATACAAATGATACAGAATATGCTTTTATTAATTTCTTTTAGATTATAATTAACATGGAAATAAAAAAATAACAGTATTTATAGATATGTCAGTACCAAATAAATGCTGACTTAAGGCAATGCCACTTGTCCCAGTATGGTGGGACAGTACACTCAGAGAAGATGGCTGTTCTCCCATCTGTGTCATGAGATACTTGCAGTGTAATGGTCAGGACTGTAGGCTGTTGAGTTAAGCTACCTGGATTTGTTTCCTGCATCTTAATCATGTCTCTTTTATTAATATTTACTAGCTGTGTGTCCTTGGGCAAGTTACTTAATTGAACGTGGTGAGCACTCAGTAAACATCATGTGTGTGTGTGTGTGTGTGTGTGTGTACATATACATATATATGTATATGTACACACACATATATAGTCATGATATGAGAGTGAAAAGAAAGGTATAGATGTTTTCTAGACTTTTATTTTGGGTGGATTTGTAGGGGATTTGTCATAATGTCAGTATAATGGGAAAAATTGAGTTGGTTCATGCTCTATTTCTTTTCTCATTACAGATTAAACTTTTGTATTGCCAAGTAACAGCAGTCAAATGTAAGTACATTGACACAAGTGAATCTTGCAAGCCACAGAGAAGTCCATTACTATATGTTGCAGGTTGAATTGTGTCCTCTCAAAAGAGATATGTTGAAATCTTAACCACATGGTAGCTGAGAATGTGACCTTATTTGTAGATAAAAATCTTTACAGAAATAAATAAGTTAAAAATGAGGTCATTAGAGTGAAGCCCTAATCCAATGACTGGTGTCCTTATAAAAAGGGGAAATTTGGACACAGACTCATGCATAGAGAGACATTATGTTAAGAAATACAGAGAGAAGATGGCCATTTATAGTCCAAGAAGAGAGGCACGGAAGACATCTTGCCTCATAGCCATCAGAAGGAACCAACATTGCAAGTGCCTTGGTTTTGGACTTGTAGTTTCTAAAACTATGTTATTTAAACCATTTAGTCAATGGTACTTTGTTACAGAAACCCTAAAAAATAAACACTCTATACATAGTGTCCATTCCCTAGCTTGTTCTTCTGAATGGCCTACACAACCTTCCCTGCTTTGGAGGTACTTATTGTTCAGCTCTCCCAGATCTGTATACATTTCATCTTCGCCCACCTAACTCAGACATCTTCACCTTTCCTTATACCACTTTCTGTCAAACTCCCTTGAACCCTTTTGGTTGAGGTTAAGGTGCATATTTACTTTTATATTCTTTTTTTGCTAGTAATTTACCATAGATTTAAAATTCCAGGATTTTATTATTGTTGTTTTTGTTAGTACTTTTAATGAAGTTGCGTGATTTTTAAGTGGTCTGTCCCAATCATTTTCCCCATAAACCCTCTTGTATTCCATACATGAATTCACAACTGTGAGGTTTTCTAGGAACATATATATTGCATTGTATTAATTTTTCTATTGCTGCATAACAAGTTAGCACAAACTTGGTGTCTTACACAACATATACATTTCTTGTCTCACAATTTCTGTGGATCAGAAGTCTGGACATGGCTTAGCTTGGTCCTTGGTTTCAGCATCTAACAGTGCTGCAATCAAAATGTTGACCAGGGCTGAAATCTCTTCTGGAGGCTCATATAGGGAAGAATTCATTTCCAAAAGTATTCAAGTGTCTGAAGAATTCATTTTCTTATAGCTATATTATTAAAAGTTCCACCTTTTTATTATCTATCAATTAGAGCTGCCCCTAGATCCTAGAAACCACCTGTAGTTCCTTCCTACACGGGCTTCTTCAACATGGCCACTTACTTCATCAAGCCTGCAAGGAGAGTCTGTCATTCCATTCTGCTAAGATGGAGTCTTATAGAAAGAAAGTCTTGGCTAATGTAACATAATTATCATTGCCATATAATGTAACCTAATCATGGGAATGATGTTCCATTGCCTTTACCAAAATCTATTTGTTAGAAGCAAGTTACAGATTTTGCCCATTACCAAAGAGAGGGAGTTACAGAAGATCATGAATACCAGGAAGTGGGGATTACTACAGGCCACCATATGGCCTATCTACCATATGCATTATGGCAGGATTATCTTTAACATAAGAGACTCTTGTACCCCACCCCACCCCCCACATATGTATAATGTGTCACTTATAGTGTATGACCCCAGAACCAGTCATTGCAGCAAGGCCACCCAACCATAGTATACAGGTGTCCAGGTGACCTCAACTCCATTCTCTTCTAGGGCTATAAGTAATGTTTCAATATTCAGGCATTAATTCTAATATTCAAAAGTTCATATCCAATATCTGACAGAAAGGCCTACCCTATGAATGCTGCAAATCATCTGTTCCTTCCCATTTTCCTAGGCTTAATTTACTTATCTTCCCACCTGCTGATGGAGGTTAGAGTTCCTAGTTTCATAAACAGGAGCAGAAAAAGGTAGTTCTGACATGTGCCTCTTCCTCCTTCGGTGGTTTATATTTTTTCACCTCCCCTGCTCTGAACTTTTTTTCTGGCCTCAATAGTTTGACACTCCAAATATGGATTAGCCAGTTTGCTCACTCTCTTAAACTCTGTGTCCACTGATTCCTTCATGTCCTGAGGTATTTACAATGAAGGACACTTACTTGATGCTTGCAAAAGCAAAAATTGATGGAAGTGTCTAGGAAAATGGAAATTGATTTCTTCATAATATTTTTAACAATATGAAATTCTATAAATACCTATTTTCAGAACAGCCTTGATGTTTTTCATGAAAGGATAAACTGTAGCTTGTACAAAATAAAACATGAAGCCTCTCATTTAGTATTCCTTTTTAATCATATAGTCTCAAATAGCTTTAACATGTCAAATTATTTTTAATGTTCAATGTATTAGTAAAATGGCTTAGTACTAACCACTTGAGTATTTTCAAACAGGAGAAGTATGGTTGACTCTCCCAAATTGCATTTACAATGAAAGATGCTTCATGCTAGTGACTCAGATCTTGACAAATGAGGCACGACATTCATTATTTTAATGTTTTTCCCCTATTGTGATAGAAATGCATAATGACACGGCCTAAATGATGTGAAATTATTCAGCAATGTAAGAAAAAATTCAATAAGCACTATCTACAAGTTACAGTTCTTAAGCTCATTTTCAGATTCCTTCAGTTGAAAATTACTTAGAAAGGGGGAAAAAATGCTACGTTTTCCATTATCATCCCTTATTTATTTTTACTCTCAGTTTTTCTCAAAATAGCCAGATTAATATATTGAATTCTTACCTTCCCTAAGTCTTTAGGATAAAGGACACAGAGTCATGAAGAGGCTAAAAAAATAATGTTATTAGGTATCAGTGTTTATAATCCTGAGAAAGATATTACAGAATCAGAGAATGTATCTTAAAACAATAGAATACCGTTGCCTGGGTAACACACCACAGCGATTTTAGGCTGTGGACTCCCAAAATGGTGGCTGCCCACCCACAGAGAGCCAGGAACAGAAAGACAAATATTTCATTTTCACACTCATATATAGGACCCAAAAAAAATTGATCTCAAGGAAGTAGTGAATAGAATGGTGGCTACTAGAGATTGGTAAGTGTGGTGGGAAGGGGTAATGAAGAGATGTTGGTGAAGGGGCAATTCTGTTTAATAGAAGGAAGAAGTTCTGATGTTTAGTGGTACAATGGGGCAACTATAGTCAACAATAGTTTATTGTATTTCAGAACAGCTAGAAGTTTTCAAATGCTCTGAGCATAAAGCAAAGATGAATGTTTCAGGAGAATCATGTCCGAGTTATCCTGATTTTATCATTGTATGTTGTGTGCTTGTATCAAGATGTAACGTGTACTCCATGAATATGTACAATTATTATGTATCAATAAAAAATTTAAAAAGAAGAGATATTTCTAGTAAATATGATTATTTCAAGCTGTTAATGTTTATAGAAATAATAAACTATAAAACCAGTTAAATGAAAAAAAAAAACAATAGAATAAAGGTCCATGTCATAAGGTCTTATGTCCAGTCTTCTTGGCTTTAGGAGGGACTATATCAAAACTTTAAAATATTCTGTGGTGTAATGGAAAGAATGATAGCCTAGATATCAGAAGATCTGTTATAGTTCAGACTCTTTCTTATATTTTCTAGACCTCAGTTTCTTCATTAACAAAATTAAGTGGTTGTGTTTTTTTACTCTTATTGCAGCATATTGTGTGGGTACAAAAGTTTAGGTTACGTATATTACCCTTGCGCCCCCGCCCCCCCCCCAATCAGAACTTCAAACGTGTCCATCCCCTAGACAGTGCACTCATGTATGTATGGGTGTATACATGTACGTGTGCACCCATCCCCTCCCCCACCCACATCTGCCCGACACCTGATCAATGTTATTCCTAAATGTGCTCTTAGGTGATGATCAGTCAAACCAATTTGATGGTGAGTACATGTGGTGCTTATTTTTCCATTCTTGGGATACTTCACTTAGTAGAATGGTTTCCAACACTTTCCAAAAAAAAAAAAAAACTGACAAGAGAGTTTTAAAAAGATTTACATCTCAAAGGGGCAGTGAAAGATTTTACAGTTACAAGTTTTCTTATGTAAATGTTGTAAGAAAAAGGAGGTCTGGGGCCCAGAGTTAGGAAGAAGCCTGGGGAAACATTAAGGTCTTCTTGGTCAATAAGTATACATGCACACACACTTGCTTATATTTATCTCACGTCAGCTATGCTATCATTGTTTATAATGCTCCTTCTTTAGTATGTCATAGTTATTTGACAGAACCTGCACAAAAAGCATTTTTAAAGTGTGTTATAATTGCATGAAAATCACCTTATATCACAAATGATAATATGACAGCAAGAATAATATTCTTTGTACATTGCTAATAGGATATAGGCAACCCAACAGAGGTATGATATAGATGTTCAATAAATGTTTGTTTCTTGGTTGATTACTGAAAAAAAAAAATTAAATGGTTGGACTCTTCTAGTAAGTAAACGATAACAAAGAACTTTTAAAATAAATGTGCATCACCAGGATAGATCCACTAGGGAGTTCTTTATATTTACTTTATATCATTCACATCTTTTTTCAATTTCAATACAATTTTATCTTAATTGTGAAGTCAAATAGTTGACCACTATTGTGTAAAGTTGTAGATCTACTTCCTTGATTCACAGAAATTATTAGATCCATCAAATTGAGTTGTTCAACTCTGTCTTAAAGCAATGATTTACTGTGCTACAATATAAAAAGGGCAGAGATTATCATCAGGTTGACCTGGGTTAAATCCCTGCCTCTACATGTTTCTAGATTTATGATATTGGGGGAATCCTTAACCTTCTACAAGCCTGTTTGTTTATAAAGTGGCCAGTCATTATAATCACTCCCTTGCATACATTCACAATTATCGTTCTCCTCTCTCACTTCATTATATTTCTTTGGCAAAGCCACTCCTGGGTGAATATAGCTCTCAAGATATTCTGTGTGTATGGTGGAGCTAAACATGGTTAGAGACATAACCACTCTGTTAACTGGTCCCATTTGTAATTTCCAACCACAAAACTCAAGTAAATCTTCAATATTGCTGTAGTTTGGATGCTTGTCCTCGCAAACCCCATGTTGAAGCTTGACCCCATTGTTGGAGGTGGGAGCCTTATGGGAGGCGTTTGGGCATGGAGGAAGAGCCTTCATGAATAGATTAATGCCCTCCTTGTGGGGGCATAAATTAGTTCTCACTCTGTTAGTTCCTGCAAGAGATGGTTGTTGAAAGAGCCTGGAACCCCCCACCCCCTTTTTCCTCCTTTCTTTCCATATGATCTCTGCACATGTTGGCTTCCCTTCACCTCCCTCTTGTGAGTGAAAGCAGCCTGAGGCTCTCACCAGAAGATGAGCAGATGCCAGGGCCATGCTTCTAATACGGCCTGCAAGAACCATGAGCCAAATAAACCTCTTTTCTTTGTAAATTACCCAACCTCAGATATTCCTTAATAGTAACACTAAACAGATTAAGACAAATACTATCTGCAATCATACTGTTTTCCAAAGTCAGTTTACTTTCCCACTCTTAGATGACTATATTTTGTCTTCTTGTTCCTTTTTTTATTTCAGAATATTATGGGGGTACAAAAGTTTTGGTTACATAAATTGCTTTTGTACAGTTTGAGTCAAAGTGTGCCCATCTCCAAATAGTATGCATTGTACCTGTTAGGTGTGAATTTACCCATCCCCTCCTTTCTCCTCCCACCTGCTTGATTTCTGACTAATGTTATTACCATATGTGCACATAAGTGTTGATCGATTAGTTCCAATTTAATGGTGAATACATGTGGTGGTTGTTTTTCCATTCTTATGATACTTCACTTAGAAGAATGATCTCCGGCTCCATTCTGGTTAATATAAGAGGTATTAGTTAACCATTTTTTTTTTTTTGAGACAGAGTTTCGCTCTGTTGCCTGGGCTAGAGTGAGTGCTGTGGCATCAGCCTAGCTCACAGCAACCTCAAACTCCTGGGCTTAAGCGATCCTACTGCCTCAGCCTCCCGAGTAGCCAGGACTACAGGCATGCGCCACCATGCCCGGCTAATTTTTTCTATATATATTTTTAGTTGGCCAGATAATTTATTTCTATTTTTAGTAGAGACAGGGTCTCGCTCTTGCTCAGGCTGGTCTCGAACTCCTGAGTTCCAGTTATCTGCCCGTCTCGGCCTCCCAGAGTGCTAGGATTACAGGCGTGAGCCACCGCGCCCGGCCAGTTAACCATTTTTTATGGCTACTACATGTACCACATTTTATTAATCTATTCATGTATTGATGGGCACTTGAGTTGATTCCACATCTTTGCAATTGTGAATTGTTCTGCAATAATCATTCGAGTGCAAATTTCTTTTTGATAAAATGACTTTCTTTTTCCCTGGTGGTAAATACCCAGTAGTGGAATTACTGGATCAAATAGTAGGTCTACTTTTAGCTCTTTGAGGTATCTCCATACTACTTTCCATAGAGATTGTACTAGTTTGCAGTCCCACCAGCTGTGTATAAGTGTTTCTTTCTCTTTGCATCCACACCAGCATCTGTTGTTTTGGGACTTTTTGATAAAAGGTATTCATACTGGAATTAGATAATATCTCATTGTGTTTTTGATTTGCATTTCCCTGATGATGAGAGACGTTGAGCATTTCTTCATAGTTTATTGGCCATCGGTCTTTCTTCTTTTGAAGAGCTTCTGTTTATGTCTTCTGCCCACTTTTTAGTGGAGTTGTTTGATGTTTTCTTGTTTTGATCATAATAAACATTTCAGTAGCTTTTGGCAAAGTTGCCCACTCTCTCTTCCTGGACCACTCTCTCTTGTAGTAACCAATGTTATCTGTAATGGCCAAAGAGGTTCTTCTTTATCTCAGTCTTGCCCACTTCTTCAGTCTCATCCAGTCCAATATGTCAGACCTACCTACAATTCTGTACCTTTACACATGCTGTGCTATCTTCCTGGAAATCTTCCTCAGCCCATCTGCTTTCCCCTTCTCCTAGCCCAAATGAACATTTTCCTCTCTCGCAACTCAAGTTAAATATTATCTCTTCCATAAAAACCTTATCTAATCCCCTGCTCACTATTAGATCTGTTTCTTTCTTTCTGCAATCACACATTTTCTTATACATTTCAATTGCAAAATAATATATTTATTATCACTACCTTATATGTATGTATGTGCCTAAGTAGAGTATTAAATACTTGAGGACAAGGGTAGTACTATTAGTATCTGCATCATAAGCATTTAGCATAAATCCTAGTGAAAAGAGAGAGCTCCTTAAGTATTGAACAACTGATATTAAACTAAAGGATCTCTACGGTATCTTCCAAGTATTATGATAATCTTATAAGTCATCTTTTTAGGGATCTAAAAAGACTTACGAGACATTCACCACCAAAGTAATACTATGCATACTTAAGTCTTTTAGTATGCTGTGGTTTTTGCAATTATAGTAGTTACAAGTAATATATGGTAACTCATTAGTTTGAGTCAATGTTTCAGAGGAAGATGGAACAAATGAGTAATGTGATTGGGCTTTGTACATTGAGTAACCCTAAAAACTGACACTTCATTTAGTTGCCTGCTATTTCTTTAATGAACCAGAGCAGTTTTCTTAATTAGCAAGGGCCCATCTGTTTCAAGAACAAATGGCATTTAGTATAACAAGAGCTGAAACAATAAGACAGCTTAATTTTGGATTGCAAATGGCAATAATAAGTGGCATAATTACTAAGTTGTGCTTTCTAGATATGATTTACTAGGTTTTCTAGAATAGAGGTCAGTCTGGTCATCTTGTCCTCTAATAATTCATAACATATGCATTGTTGATATTTCTTTAGAGAATAAACAATACTATCTGTTAGCAGATACAAGTAGACATTTAAGAAGCAAAAAGCTTTTTTTGACATATACAATAAAGCTATTATTTTTGAGGCAAGTACATTATTTACAAATTGAGTTTTCCATATTAGGGGTTTTCACAGGTGAAAGAACTATTTTTTATTTCTGTAAATTTTAAAATTATATTTGCTATGTGTGTCAAGCATTGTATTAGGCAATGATGATATAGTGGTGAAATAAATTTAAAAAATTCCTTCCCTCAAGAAGCTTACATTCTAGTGAAGGGAAACAGACAATAAACAAAATAAATATGTAATGATATAATGAGATTTTATACAATAAGAAATGTTTTGAGTCACCATAAAGTAGGGTAAGGGAAGAGAGAATAATAGTGACAGGGTTGCCCTAAGGAGATGCTAAATAATGGAGGAAATGAACTATGTGTATACCTATCTGGAAATCAGAAGGTCTCAGGCAGAGAAACCAGCAAAAGCAAAGATAATGATATTAAGTGGGGCTTACTTAGTGTGTTTGAGAAAAAACAATATAGCACACATAGTTGTATTCCAGAGAATTAAGTGGAAGGTAGTAGGTTATGAGGTTGAAGAGGTAGTCCAGATCATGTAGCAGAAAGGTCAAGTAAGGTGACAGTTAAGGGCAATTGGATATGGTAAGTCAGAATTCACTGGAAACCTTGACAAACATGTTTTAAATGCAGTGTCACAATGCAGTATTGGGGACAAGGATCTGATTTTTGTATGTTCAATAGAGAATAAGAGGTGAAGAAGCTAAGCTAACAAGTATAAACATCTCTTTTAATAAGTTTTATTGTAAAAAGGAGCAGTGATATAGTACTAATCCATCATTTTTGTACAAGGAAAAGTAAAATGTGATGGATGAATGCTATGTAATATTATGTAGCACTGAGAAGCAATGAACTAGGTAAACACAAACAACATGGATATATTTTCAAATTGTATGGTTGAATTAAAGAATTAAAGAGGATAATAGCATCTATACACAATACCAATTACAATAATTTAAAAACTAATGTAGAAAAGAATGTTGCATATTTCGTAAACATACATATGTGTTGAAGGACCTACAGCAAATACACCAGGCTAAAAAATGAGAGCTGATGCCCTCACTTAGGTGAATGCCAGAGATGACTGCTCTAGTGATAGGAATTATAGTAGTAGTAGTAAATTTACAAAAATGAAATAAATATATCTATAATTTAATATACTTCTCAGAGAGAACAGACAAAAGATGCAAAGAGAAAGACGTTTAAGGAATAACCATAAATAAAGAAATAAACGTGAAAAGTCCAGATTGTCAGTGTCAAGTCAGTAATGTAAAAGAGAAGACAAAAAGAAAGATAATATTACATGGAGAAATTGTAAAAGTAAAGTAAATAAGATTTAAGAGACAAAGTTTGGAGTATGCTATAGATTGTTTATGTCCTCCTCAAAATTCATATGTTGAAACATAATCCTGAATGTGATGATATTAGGAGGTGGAGCCTTTGGGAGGTGATTAAGTCATGAATGCAAAACCCTCATGAATGGGATTGGTGCCCTTGTTAAAGGCTCCAGACAGTTCCCTCATCCCTTCTGTCACAAGAGGATATAGGGAGAACATAGCTGTCTATAAAATAGGAAGCTGGGCCCCACTGTACCTACAACTGCAGGTGCCTTGATCTTAGAATTATCATCCTCTAGAACTGTGAGAAGTAAATTTTTGTTGTTTATAAGCTACTCAGTCTATGGTATTTACTCTAGTAGCACGAATGGACTAAGGAAGGGTAGATTTACAAAGGGTTAATGATCAACATCTAAAGATTCCAACTTCTGGTGGCTGTAGTCTCTATTGGACACATTAATACATTTTTTCAATCAGCCAAAAACATGTTGATTGAAAGGCTCAAATACTGGCAAGCCAGTACAACCAGAACTTAGTGGCAGGTAAAAGATGTATATTGGTTTAAGCATTTATCTCAGCTTGACAACTATTAGAGGTAAGTTGTTGGAGTGAAGGTGTCTGAGTGTAATGGATTCAATGCTTAATTATCCTAACTTTTAAGGATGAAAAGTTCCAACTTGGGCAAAATATCCAAGAGAGAAAATGACATAAGGTACATTAACAAACATATTTTGCTATGAAGTGAGGAGATTGTTAGACTCAGGGGGTATACTGATATTATGAAGTGACAATTGTAGGAAGGAATCCTAAAGCAGAAGCTGTCAAAAATAGCAGATGGGGTGATACGTGCTTCACATTCTTAAGAACCAGAAAAGAGACAACTGATAATTTGATGAAAAATGGCCTTATAAGATAAAGGAAGGAAGTAACATAAAAGTTTGTATATTCTTTTAGATCCAGTTATTTGGACTCTTTGAAATATCTGAGTATAATGTATTTGACAGCTAGTCCACACAGACATGAATCAATCTCAGTATACTTTGTAGGCTTTGTTTCCTCTATATACCCTTTAAATATCACTGTGATCCATGATTCTTGCCTTCATTTTTCTAACTTCATACATGATTCCCAGATGATTTTATCAACACCCCTGTCTGAATCATCATGTATATATAAACTGATGCTCCTGTAAGATCTCTCGATCCCAGAATTCTCTCCTGAGTTCCAGACACATACTTCCAGTTGCTCACTAATCATCTATTTTTTATTTTCCCAGATGTATGACAAAATGCAAATTTAAAATTGAACTCACATAACCTCTAAAGAGGAAATGAAGGTGAAGAGTAAGAGCTAGAGTACCTGAAGGAAGAGAAGTTGCTCATAGAAGCCCCAGCATGGACCAGAGTCGTACAGCACCAGTGGTTGAGTGCAGGGCTTAGGCTAATGTATTTGAGCTTGCCTTGCATACTTAACTGAAAACACTGAAGTTCCCAGGACCCCAAGGGCCCAGTGACTGGAGATCATGGCAGGATCACAACCATCAGAAATAGAGAGAAAAATACAATGAAATCAACAAAAGGATACATCTCAGAGGAAGCCAGCATAGACTAATGATTATTGTGGACCAGATGTTCCAAGCTCCTCTGATTTTGAGATGAACATAAACACCTCCATACCCCTAGGGAGAAGGGAAGGAGAAGAAAAAGGGGGAAAGTTTCTAATTGACTATGCAAAATAAACTGAGTTGTGAGCTGGAAGTAACTTAGTTTATCTTGAGTCAGCTTGAGTAATTTTACCACAATTGAGAGTCAATGGATTTCTCAGTCACAGACAAATTTACTTTTTGTATATCTTAGGACATGTCTGTGAAATTCAAATAAATTAATTCAATTGCATTCAGTAAACAAAATAGGATTCATGTTTTGTATATTTTGAAATCACAGTCTTTGAAAATTCATTTAACAAAGACTTAAAGACTATACAACCAGAAAAATAAGGATGTGCTAAATTAATAATAGGATATTTGGATGCATTTAAAAATAAACAATAGCAATATCCATCATTTATTGAGCCAGCACATGCTGGACTAGCAATAATTTAGAATGGAATTGGGTATATGTAGTTTTGTGCTCGGCTATATGACTAATTTGCTTTCTTACATGGGTAAGTTATTTAACTTTTTTAAACCTCATTTTCTTTACCCGAAAATGAGGATAATTATGTCATTAACTTCCTAAGGCAGGTGCATACAGTATATGAAATATTCTCCATAAGGCACTTAATTTAGGATCCAACATATTTAGAAAATTGAACTCATCATTTCCCTTCTCTGAATGTTCTCTATCTTAATTAATGATATAAATATCCACCTAGTGGCCCTAGTGAGAAATTTGGCAGTCATCCTAAATTCCTCTACCCTTAGTCTCCAACCACAACCATGACATTTGTACCTTTTGTCTTCAATCTGCCCCTTCCTCTCCATCCCCACAGCTACTACTTTAGTTCAAGCCCTTATTACTTCTGTCCTGGATCACTAAAATAACCATCAAATTAGGCTCCTGAAAATATTTTTTAGGTTGCATATTTCCTTTTGGAAGATCTTATAGTAGACCCTTTTCTATACATTTTTAAATATCCTTTCCCTAAAATTCAAAGTACATGCCTCACCTTTAAATATGTGCCATTATTTCAATTTTATAGATCATAAGAGAAGTTCACAAGAGATTAAGTAACTTATCAAAGATCATATAGGTATTATGTGGCAATGGAAGTATCATTAGGACACTGTACAAAATAAGGAAAGTAAAGCAAAGCAGAAGTATTATTTAGAGGAAATGTGATTTTAGAGAACACACTCTTGAAGAGGAGTTCAACAAATGACAGCACCCAATTGGCATAAGTTATGGGATTTCAGTATGAAAATATCACTCGTATTCTTATAATCCTGATTCTACCTTATACATAACATCTAAGACATCGACAAGTATCACAAGGGTGGCAAAATTATCAACACAGGCAGACACATGATAAACATTTTTTGGTAAAATTTACAACAGATTCACTGATCTAAGATTGTTGCACAGAGAAATAGATACAGTTGCATTTTCCCTGTTGGAAGAGCAGCTCCTCTGGCTCCACACAAGGCCACATAATTGTTAATGATATGGCATAATCAAGATTAGGATTCCATCAGTTCTTTCAAAAAGAAAAACCTGACTGCCTCCCTCTTTGTTTTCCAGTGGGAGAGAGGGCTCATTCCCCTGTGGCAACCTCTTACTGTTTTCAGAGGCATGAAGAAATTCTGACTCCATGCCATCCTACTGGCTTGATGCAGCCATGTATAAATCAATTGCATTAGGGTATTAATGCATCTTGACCTTGAACATCCATATCCATTCACTTATAAGTAAGGGGGCTAGTACAAGACACTATGACCTAGATTAAATCAAAGGGGCCAGTTCTAGGCATTCACCCCATTGGGACCTCATATTGGTAAAGAAAATAATAGAAAAATAAGAATATAAAAGATGAAATTTGAGTTAATTGGATTTCTATGGAATGGTGTGACAATTTTACCCTCTACAAAACAAAAATAATTGAAGTCTAATGCAGAATTTTAAGTATGTTTAATTCAATTAAACATTTATTGAACACTCACTATTTTCAAGCAAGTTTAGATAATATGGACGATTAAGAGATAAAAAAGACAGATTCTCTGCCACCAAGAGCTGACAGGCTAATGTAGGGATAAGGTACAGGGTGAGTATTTTGATAATTAATAAAGAAATACATAGACCAGTTTGGCTGGATTATGAATAGTAGATTAGTGGAAAGTGAAGCTATTGTACTAGAGAACTTTAGTAAAATTAAATTGAGTTTTTGCATTGCTTAAATTATGAGAATATTAAATGAGATATATGAGATGTTACTTTCACTTTTAAAGTTTAACAAATTGGAAATAATGTATAATCCTTGGAATTCAGCATTGTAAAAAGCACATTTTATAAAGGAAAAACTCAGAATATGTATATAAGGTCTCTAAACCACATATTATATTATATATTCAAGGGTAAACGCTAAAAATTGTTCTATTTTGATGTAGTTTAAAAATATCTCTTAGTTTCCTTAATATCAATCTACACAAGATTCTGTCAGGTTAAAAAGGAAAGACAATTTCTTGTTTTATACTCATAAACCACAGCTCAGCCAGTTGTCACTCTATCAATATACTGATGTGAGAAGAGACATTGGGAAAACAGCTGCAAAGACATAGAGCACACATAAGACACTATAGACTACCAGAATAAGACAGGGAAATATGGAAAGAGTTTCTGAATTGTACTGGCTTCAGTGGCAGTTCATATAGCTAGGCCACTTATATTCTAATAATGAAAGAAAAAAATAAGTAAAACATTAGTTTCAGACTATTTTGGATTTTTATTAACACAGACAAATTCCTTTTATTTTAGAAACTCTGAGAGGTGCTTCTTCAAATAAATGAGACAGTATTACATCATAACCATCAGAAAACTTTTCTTAAAAGCTAGTCTATTGCCAGATTCAAGTTTAAGCATGCGTTTACCTTCTACAAACTGGCCAGGAAGTTATGACATTTAAGAGCTCTGAAAAGACTCCTGTAATCTCCGTGTGCTGAGGGGTGGGAATGGGGGGATTGTGGTTACCTGTCAAGTCTTTAGTTCTCTTAACCATCACTGAATTTATTGTTCACTTTCTGGTCCAGATGACAAGGTAATTTAATTCACAGTCATAGAACTGAAAGTCCCAATTGGCTTATGTTTCTAGTTGTGCCAGAGGCAGGAACTGCAGATAATATATAACAAGATCTAGAAGATATCAGTAAGGCAAGAAATAGATCAGACATGAATAAACAGGCATCATATGGTTATAAATAAAAAATGTTGGCATTTTTAATTAGTTTTAACATCCATCTTTAAATTTAATTTTTAGAATATTTATGGAACATATTTTAGAGTATTAGATGCTTTTATAATTATATAGTATGTATCTGATTACTGGGAAAGCATTATATTTACCAATTGATGTTTGAAAGAAATAAGGTAGATGGATTAATATGAATGAATAAAAAAGAATACAGACTTCCATTTCCAGCAATATGGTAGAGTACATATCCTGAAAACCCTCTACCGGAACATGAATTGAAACCTGTATTCACCAAGAAATGCTTTGTAAAATAAAACAACATTATTTCAAATGAATATCTGAACTCATAATAAAATTAGGGAAATCCCCAGGGGAAAAAAATGGAAGGGAAAGAACAGAAATCCACAGCAATATATTGTTTGGGGAATTTGCCTGTCTTAATAATGAAGGAGTATGTATTTGAAAAGTCATGATTACAGGAGGTGTTGAGCTAATAGAAAGTGGGGATTTAGAATTGAAACACTTGCATAAAGTATAAAGCTGAGGTCCTAAAACAGTTATACCATTAGTTAACTGGTGGAAAATATCTGTCCATCTACAGAATGAAAGGAAAAGAAAGCTTGACTAATTTAGACCAGTGATAATTAAAGAATTAATAAACATGGGCCTGTAAATTAATTGTTTTGTGGTTGAAATGTATACTACTTACATTTTCCAAAAATCCTTATGTCGAGTAATTAACATAAAATATAGCTGTGAGCTGGCAATATTATTGGAAAGCTAGCAGGAGAAAACAAACTTTTCAGAGGTACTGACACTCAACCTAATCGATACATGATTCTCATACCACATTAAGAAAGCACTCTGCTCAAAACACCTACACTATCCAATTTTCCCAGAACTATTTACTGAATAAGGATCCTTTTCCCCATTGTATGGTTTTGTCTGCTTTGTCAAAGATTGGATGGCTATATGAGGATGGTTTTATATTTGAGTTCTCAGCCCTGTTCCATTGGTCTATGTCTCTGTTCTTGTGCCAGTACCATGCTGTTTTAGTTACTATAGCCTTGTAGGGCAACTTGAAGTCTGGTAAATTGATGCCTTCCAATTTGTTCTTTTTGCTTAAGATTGCTTTTGCTATATGGGGTCTTCCCTGGTTGGGGTCTTCCCTGGTTCCATATGAAGCGTAGAATTACTGAGTGCTTGTCAGGTGGGGGGTAGAGCGGGTGGGGTGGGTAAACCCACAGGTAATGCAGACAGGGCACACTGTATCAGGGAAGGACATGCTTGTGGCCCTAGCTTGAGCAAGGCAAATGCATTTCATGTAATCAAAATGTTGGTAGCCCCATAATATCCTGAATTAAAAAAAATAAGAAAAGAATTATTTTTTCTAGATCTGCAAAAAATGATGTTGGTATTTTAATAGGGATTGCATTGAATCTATAGATCACTGAGTAGTATAGACATTTTAACAATGTTGATTCTGCCAACTGATGAGCATGGGATGGTTTTCCACCTGTTTAAATCCTCTGCTATTTCCTTCCTCAGTGTTTCATAATTCTCCCTGTAGAGGCCCTTTACCTCTCTAGTAAAATATATTCCTAGGTATTTTAGTTTCTTTGTTGCTATTGTGAAGAGTATTGAGTCTTTGATTTGGTTCTCAGTTTGACTGCTATTGTCATATAGGAATGCCACTGATAGCCACATGTAGAAGATTGAAACAGGATCCTCACCTTTCACCTCTCACAAAAATCAACTCATGGTGGATAACAGACTTAAACCTAAGGCATGAAACTATAAGAATTCTAGAAGAAAATGTTGGAAAAACTCTAATAGACATTGGCCCAGGCAAAGAATTTATGAAGAAGACCCCAAAGACAATCACAGCAACTACAAAATAAATAAATGGGACCTGATCAAATTAAAAAGCTTCTTCACAACCAAGGAAACTATCACAAGAGCAAACAGACAACCTACACAATGGGAAAAAAATGTAGCATGCTACACATCCAATAAAGTTCTGATAACTAGAATATATTTAGAACTCAGGAAAATCAACAAGAAAAAAAATCAAACAACCCTATCAAAAAGTGGTCAAAGGACATGAACAGAAACATTTCAAAAGAAGATAGACTAATGGCCAACAAACATATGAAAAAATGCTCTACATCTCTAATCATCAGGAAAATGCAAATCAAAACCACAATGAGATATCACTTATCTCCAGTGAGAATGGCCTTTATCAAAAAGTCTCAAAACAATAAATGTTGGCGTGGCTGTGGAAAGATAGGAACACTCATACCCTACTGGTAGGACTGCGAACTAGTACAACCTCTGTGGAAAGCAATATGGAGATACCTCAAAGAGATACAAGTAGAACTACCATTCTATCCAGCAATCCCATTAATGGGCATCTACCCAAAAGAACAAAAGACATTCTATAAAAAAGACATCTGCACTTGAATGTTTATAGCAGCACAATTCACAATTGCAAAGATGTGGAAACAACCCAAGTGCCCATCGATGGATGAGTGGATTAATAACATGTGGTATATGTATACTATGGAGTGCTACTCAGCCACAAGAAAACAATGGTGATCTAGCACCTCTTTTATTATCCTGGATACAGCTGGAGCCCATTCTACTAAGTGAAGTATCACAAGAATGGAAAAAGAAGCACCACATGTACTCACCATCAAATTCGTATTAACTGATCAACACTTAAGTGTATATATAGTAGTAACAATCATCAGGTTTTGAGCAGATGGGAGGGAGGAGGTGGGGATAGGTTTATTCACACCTAATGGGTACGGTGTACACTGTCTTGGGAATGGACACGCTTGGTACTCTGGCTTGTGTGAAGCAAAGGCAATATATGTAACCTAAACATTTGTACCCCTATAATGTGCTGAAATAAAAATAATTTCAAAAAATAAATAAATCAAAAAGAGGAGTCAGAAAGAAAAAAAATAAGAAGTCAATATCTCTTACAATAGCTTCAAAGAAAATAAAGTTCCTAAGAATATTCTTAACTAAGGAGGTGAAAGATCATTACAAGGAGAACTACAAAACACTGGTCAAAGAAATAATATGTGACACAAACAAACGGAAAGACATCTCATGTTCATGAATTAGTAGAATAAACATCGTTATAATGCCCATACTGCTCAAAGTGATTTACAGATTCAGTGCAATCTTCATCAAAATACCAACATTATATTACAGAGATCTAGAAAAAATATTTCTAAGCTTCATTTGGAATTGAAAACAAGCCTACATAGCCAACACAATCTTAAGCAAAAAGAACAATTTTGGAGATATCACATAACCTGATGTCAAATTAAACTTTAAGACTATGCTAAGCAAAACATCACAGTACTGGTATAAAAGTAGAGACATAGAACAATGGAACAGAATGGAGGACCCAGAAAGAAAGCCATCTACCTACAACCAACCAACTGATCTTTGACAAAACAGACAACAATGTACATTGGTGAAAGAAGACCTATTCAATAAATGGTGCTGGGAAAACTGGATAGCTACATGCAGAAGAATGAAACATGACCTCTATCTCTCACCATATACAACAAATAATGCAAGCTGGATAAAAGAATTAAATTTAAGGCATGAAACTATAAAAATTTTAGAAGAAAACATAGGAAAAACTCTTCTAGACATTGGCCTAGGCAAAGAATTTATGAATAAGACCCAAAAGGCAAATAGTGAAACAATGAAAATAAGTAAATGGGGCTTAATTAAATTAATATGCTCCTGCACAACAATAGAAATAATCAACAGAATAAATAGAAAATCTACAGAATGGGTGAAAATATTCAGAAATTACATATCAATAAAGAATAATATCCATAATCTACAAAGAACTAAAAAATCAGCAAGAGAAAAATAAACAACCTCATTAAAAAGTGGGCAAAAGACATGAATAGAAGCTTTTTCAAAAGATGATAGACAAATGGCCAACAAATATATGAAGAAATGCTCAATATCACTGATTATCATGGAAATGCAAATTAAAACACAATGAGATACCACATTACCCCTGTCAGAATGTCCATTATTAAAAAGTTAATGAAACAATAGATGCTGGCATGGATGCAGAGAAGAAGTAATACTTATATGCTCTTATTGGGAATGCAAGTTAGTACAACCTCTATGGAAAACAGTATGGAGATTCCTCAAAGAAATAAATGTAGACTTATCATACCACCCAGCAATCCTACTACTTGGTACCTACCCATAGGAAAAGAAGTAATTTTATTTAAAAAAACATATGCACTTGAATGTTTATCATAGCACAATTCACAATTGCAAAGATATGGAATCAACCTAAGTGTCCATCAATTCATGAGTGCATAAAGAAAATGTGGTGTGTGTGTGTGTATGTATATTTATTACTACTGAGCCATAAAAAGGAATGTAATAATGTCTTTTACAGCAACTTGGATGGAACTGAAGAACCTTAACCTAAGTGAAGTATCTCAGCAATGGAAAAACAAATATCATATATATTCCCTAATAATTGGGAACTAATAGATGAGCACACACAGGCACAAAGAGATATAAAGGACATTGGAAACAAAGAAGGGGATAGGTTGGGAGTAGGGAGAGGGATACTTACCTATTGGGTACAATCAACACTATTCTGGTGACGGGCATACTAAAAGGCCCAACTTATTACTTAAGCATTATACAAGATATCTATCTAACAAAAACATTTGTACCTCCCTTAATATTTTGAAATAATAGAAACAAGAAAATCAAATTACAAAACACTTAAAGAATGCATACTCCATGAGTAAGAGTCAGCAGATACAGGTAATAGCATGATTACAATCTCAAGAGCTTCAGATAATAGTCATTTGATTGAGACTATAAACTGATTAAAATAAGGACATAATAGAAATAACTGAAAACATGAAAAAAGAAAAACAGTATTAGCCAGAAATCCTCCTCATAACAGAGTAAAAGTCTCAGTGATTTCATGATATCACTCCCTTTGTTGGTTTGACCAAATGAAATCATGTAACTAAATACATCTGTCCAAAGACAAACAGGATACTAGCTTAGTGTCCCTGCTTTTAATATACATAATTGATTGAACTAAATTATCATTCAATAATTCATTCAAAAATATTTATGGGAGAACTATCACTTAGAGACATAGTAGGAAATAGGGATAGAAAAGTGAACAAATTATTTTCCTTGTGCCCAAGTAGCTCACAGAAAGCAGAAAGAAGGGGTGAAGTGGTAGAAAATCACACCCTGCTCCAGCCTGGAGAAGCCTGTACTAATTTGTCAGTGGAATTGAGGGCCCCAGTTTAAAAGAGAAATCATCTGAATAGGCAAAATCAGAGATAGCTAGATTGACTATATGAGGACTTCATCTCATGGCCAGAAGATTCCATAAGACTGATTGATCCAATCACTGATTTTTCCATCCCTGTCTAGCATAGTGCAAACAACATTTGGGCCAGTGAATAATACATCTCTTCACCATAACCTTTAACAAAAGCTTTCCATAAATATTTACTGATGATAATGACAAAAGCACTTGTGTATGAATTTATTACTGAGTACATGCATAGAATTATGGTTTCATTTTAAAGTACATTCAGAATATTCTTCTCATTATGAATATTTCAGATATGCAAAAACATAAAAAATGTACACCTGGGTTCCCATGACCTAGGTAAATAATAAAACATTACAAATTCAATTAAAGCCTCTGAACCTCCTTCAAATGACACTCCCTTCCTTTTCTTCACCCTTCCACCTTCTCAGTGTAATCACTATCCTGAATTTATTTATCACTCTCATACATGTCTTAATTAGTTTACTACTAATAACTAAGATTATAAAATATTACATATATGTATATTTGTATATCATGTAAAATGTAACCTTATGTAACTTGTTTCCCATTGTTCAATATGTTTTTAAAGAGCTATACATGTTGATACTGCTATAATTCATTTATTTTCACTAATTAAAATATTTATTCTATGAATATATTGCAATTAATATATTTTAGTTATTTGCTTTCTCATTAGACTCTAAGATTCATGAGAGTACAGTGTTTCTCATTTATAGTCATTGCTATATCCAAATTCCTAGCACAGGGTGCAGTAAATGCTAGGAGCTCAATAAACATTTGTTAATTGAAAGACTGCTTTAATCAAAGTTGACTGTGCACCTTTAGCTCATTTCCCTGATATGCAGTTATGTTTAGTTGTGTGATTGAGTTCTGGCCAATGGAATGTGAGCCTAAATAAGATGCACCACTTTCGGGCCTGGACCATAACTCCCAAACCCCCAGTAAACATTCCTCTCTGCTCTTTTCCCCTTATAGGTGTATGGAATGACACCTCGGGAAAATTTCAAAGCCAGAAATTAAATATGGTATAGCTCCCATTAGTCAGAGACTCTAAACCAATGACTATGTGGAGGGGGATAGCCCTATCAGCTCTTTATCCATATTGTACTTTTATTTGAGCCATAAATATACTTCTGTTGTATTTGAGACATTATGCACATGGACCATTTGTTATAGTCATTAGCCTATCATAACTAATAACAAAGATTTCTACTTACTTTTGTGCTGTGAGATGTATTAGTATCTTAAAGTCAAAGTTTCCTATATGTAACATTTTTGTTGCTGTTATTTCCTGAGATTCCAACGTTTTAGTCCTGATTTTACTCTGTGAGTCAAGTTGCTTAGTAGAGGGCTTAAATTTTTTATTTCACTTAAATTTTCCATTGGGGATATATAATGCACGTGATAGCTTTGAAACCAACAAGTATTATTGTTCAGATATATTGATCAGAAAATGTCATCTGCCCTGCTTTTAACTACTTGGAATGTATAGATTTTTATTTGTGGTCAATGTTGTGAATGTTTTATGTGCATTTGAACAGAGTGTGGGGTTTCAGTTTTCAGGTTATAGAATTCAACAAATATCAGTTAGCAGTATTATGTGTTATGTAATTGAAGCCCTTTATGCATGTTGTAGTAGATAGTATTTTCCAAAAATGGCTACAATAACTCCTATTCCCCAAGCTCTTCTGAAATGAGACTTGCCACTCTTTCCTCAAAAGGGGGAACCTTGTTCTCCTCCTCCTTGAGTTTGAGCAAGCTCCGTGATTATTTTGCCCAATATGATACGGCAGAAATGGCATTGTACTGTTTCCAGGCATAACCCTTACTGGAACTTGCGGCTTATAACTCCTGCTTCCTGGAAGTCAGATGCCAGTAAGAAGTGTGACTACCCATGAGAATGACATGCTATGAGGAGACTGTCACCTAAACCATGTGGACAGACTCACGGCTCTTTGCTTTTCCAGCCAACCCAGACTAGGAACTAGACATGTGAGTGAGTGAGTGAAGAAGCCTTCAGTTGACTCCCTCCATGGCATCTGAGATAACCTAGTGAGAACTACCCAGCTGAGCTTAGTCAACATTAGGAACTGTGAAAAATAATAAATTGTTTTCACACATTTAAGTAAGGGGGGGTTGTTATACAGCAATAGATAAAAGTCTTAGTTGTTGTTTATATGACATCTCAAGGGCAAACGAGGTAAATTGAAGCATAACGGTATGATCTTTTTCTATTTATTCCATTCCCTGTTGTAAGTCATCACTCCATAAATGTGGGATGAACCCTTTCACCCCAAATTTGGTTCAAATGTCGATACTGATGATGTCACATATGCCCCAAAAGGGTTTGAAATGATTTATCACTCATCTAATGAGGTTTTCCAGAGAGATCCAGGTGGCTCCCAAGCAGGTACAAAAATGACTTGATAGGGCTGGGACAGGCGACTGGCTTGAGGTTTTCATCATGGTCAGGGGGTGGAGCTTGAGGGAGGTTCTCCCTTCTGTGGGCCAAGGCTTGCATGGTTTGAACTTCCCACCAGCACCAAAGGGGGTTATACCCAGACTTTCTTACCACCTTGCCCACATGAAGGGCATATGGAGAAGGGAGAGTAGTGGGGCTTGAAAGTTGTCAGCAGTTAAACACAACAACAGAGTCAGACTTTATTACACCTTTGGTATTTCACTATTAATGCTGATGATATTTTATTTTGTATATTAAATTTCTGACCTAAAATCTACATTGTAAATTGCTCATCATTATGAAGTACCCTTCATTATACTGTTTAATATTTTGTCTCTGAATTCAACATGTCTTATATTAATATGATGTCCTGTTTTTTTAAAAAAATTGTATTCAGATAAAATTTATAGAGTGAAATGCACAGATATTAAATGTAGATGTGATGAATTTTGATAAATATATACATGCATGCAACCATGCCAACATACAGTATTCCTGTCTCCCCAAAATATTTTCTTTTACCCCTTCCAGTCAATCCTCTCCTACTGTTGATCACCGTTCTCATTTTTCCTCCCATATATTCCCTATAACTGTTCTCAAATATCACATAAATAGAATCAGACAATAGGCATTATTTTGCACCTGTCTTCTTTCACACAGCATTATTTTTAAAAACATTTTATTAAGAATAATTTCAAACATATCAAAAAGCTGTAAGTATTTTGTCTTAGTTTGGGCTCCTATCACAAATTACCATAGATTGGGTGGCTTAGACAACAGAAATCAGGGTGCTAGTTTGGTCAGATTCTGGTGAGGGCTATCTTCTTGCTGTGTCCTCACATGGCAGAGAGCAGAGAGAGAGAATCAATTTCTCTTTCCCCCTTTTTTATAAGGGCACCAATCTCATTCATCAGGGCTTCACTGTCATGACTTAATTACCTTCCAAAGGCTCCACCTCCTAATGCCATCACATTGGGGGTTAGGATTTCAACATATGAATTTGTGGGGTACACAAACATTTAGTCCATACCATGTTTGAATGTGAACAATCTATATACCCGCACCAACTACAGTCTACCTTTAACCTTTTACAATACTTGATTTCTCATGTATCTATTCATCAATACATCTTATATTCTGATGCATATAAAATAAGTTGCATTTATTAATAAATACTTCAGCATACATATATGTAAGTATAGTTGAAAGTATCCTTAAAGTGCTTTTTGCCCTTTTGTGGAAAATTTTATGTATAATATAATGCACAAATATTAGGAGAACTATTTGCTGTTCTTTCACAAGTGCATGCATCTCTGTAGCCTAAACTATAAAGGAATAGAGTATTACCATCATCCCAGAAAATTTTCCCCTTCCCTTTTAGTCAATCCTCACTTCTACCCTCCCTCCACAAGGCAATGACTCCTCTCATTTTTTTCTACCCTAGGTTAGTTTTGTCTAACATAACTTCATATAAATGAAACTAACATGTGCTTTTTTTTCTAAAAGACTTCTTTTACCAAGTATAATGAATTTTGAGATTTACACATATTGTGGTGTATCAGTAGCTTATTTTATTTTATTGCTGTGTAGTATTGCAATGTATGAGTATTCCAATGCTTGATTGCCCATTTTCCATTTAATGGAAACCTTGGCTGTTTTCAGCTTTGGTTATAATTAATTAAGCTTCTAAGAACATTCTTGTATAGGTATTTTTGTGGAATACTTAAGATTTTTATTTCTGGGTTGTAGGGTAGGTATTTGTTTAGTTTTAAAGAAACTGCAAGATTATTTTCCAAAGTGACTTTACTACTCCTCTCAACAATGTTTGAGAGTGACAGTCATTCCATATTCTTGCCAATATTTGGTGTTGTCAATCTCTTTAAGTCTTAGGCATTCTGGCAGATGCATAGTGCTATCACATTGTGGTTTTACACTGTATTTCCCTAATGACTAATGATGTTGGGCACATTTTCATGTGCTTATCAGCCATTTATATATCTTGCTTTGTGAAGTGTTTGTTCAAATATCTTTCCCACTTTTGTTAGATTTTCTTTATATATATATATATATGTGTGTGTATGTGTGTGTGTGTGTGTGTGTTTAATAGATTTATTTATTTTTAATATACTGGATAACTTTGTCATATATATATTAATATTTATAAATATTTTCTCCCAGTCTTGGGCTTGCCTATTCACTTTTTTAATATTTTTTGACACATGTATATATATAATTTTAATATTTTGATTAAATCTAATTAATTAATTATATTTTATGATTATTACTTTCTGTGACTAGTCCAAGTCATGAAAATATTCTACTAGGTTTTTTTCTAAATATTTATGGTTTTAGCTCTTACATTTAAAGCTACAAACCATCTCCAATACTTATTATGTATACTGTGAGGTAGGGGTAAGGTTCATTATTTTATGATTATCCAATTATTCAACCCCATTCATTGAAAATATTTTTCTGCCATTGGATTACATCAGAATAATTGTTGAAAATCAGATGGCTATATATTTTGGGGTCTATTTCTTGGCTTTCTATTCTGTTCCATTGATCTTGTTGTCAATCCTTATGTCAACATCATATTGTATTAATTTTTCTAGCTTTATATTAAGTCTTGTAGTCAGATTGTATATGGGTGCCCGTTTTGTTTCTCTTTTGCAAGATTTCCTTGGATCTTTTAGTCCTTTTTATATAAATTTTAGAATCAGATTGTCAGCTTTTATGAAAAAGCTCATTGGTATTATGATTGAAATCACATTGAACATACGTACATACACACACACCTCAAATTAAGGAAAATTTTTATCTTAACAATGTTGGAAAAGATCTGAAATATTATAGACAATTATAGATAATTTTGTCCATGGATTCAAAATTCCATGTATGTAGCTATCTAAATTTAAATTCAATTCACTTAAAATTTAAATTTAAATTCCAGTTCTTCCATTGGACTAGCTACATTTCAAGTGCTTAATAGCCAAATGTGGCTAGTGGCTAAAGTATTGGATAGCACAGGTTATTAAATGTTTCTACCATTACAGAAAATTTAATTGAACTATTCTGTTGTAGATTCTGTTAGGAATGTTCCTACCTTTTTATTCCTGATATTATTAACTTTGTTTTCTGTCTTTTTTATTTACTCAGATTTTCTAGAAATTTACAGATTTTATTAATTATTTGAAATAAATAACTTGGTTTTATTTTATGACTTTATGTTTTGTTTGCTTTATGTTTCATTGACCTATGCTCTCATTATTTCTTTTATTTACTTTGGGCTTAATCTTATTTGATTTTTCTAGCTTCTCAAGGGGAACAGTTATATCAGTTATCTTAAACTTTTCTTCATTTCTAATATAACACTTTAAGGTGTTACATAATCCTCTAAGTATTGCTTTCATGATATCCAACTAAATTTTAATGAACTTTGTTTTAGAATAGTTTTAGATTTATAGAATCATCCTACAAATTTTGATAGTTTGTATTTTATTAGCATTCCTTTTTAAACATTTTCTAGTTTTACTTTTGATCATGAAAAACTTTGTGTGCTATGTTAAATGAATGTAGATTTTTTTCCTTCTACTTCAGTATTTTGTAAACTGATTATTCACATTACATTAGTAGGTCACAAAATAAAATTAGTGGACTGTAGTCAGCTAGCATTTAAAAACTAAATATAATATAATACAAAATAATAGAATGCTATGCATATAGAAAAATTAACTGCTTTTTGTTACATTTTTGTTGCAATTGTACTTATGTATGCATGTAAGTTTGTGCTAACATGCTGGTGTACAATGAGTTTTGATACATGAAGTATCTCTTTCCATAGGTTGCAATGGAAAACACTAAAACACTGCTATAAAAAATTGAATTACATCCTGGGAAATAATATGTATATTTGCATTTTAAAAATACAACTCTAACAGCAGTTTGTTAAACTACGTGTAAGTGGGCAAAAGTACATGTGAGTTAGAAACTTATTACAGGATTCCAGACAACAGATGGCTAGATCCCAACTGAAACATTAGCTTAAGGTTTAGAAAGAAATAGAGAATTGTACCAGATAAAGAGACTTCATATTTGATTGAAATTGGAGTTGAGTTTGAAGTCTGGGATGACTTACATATTTCAGTCTTGGATGATTGCATAATGCCATTAATCAGGTTAGAAAATATCAAAGAAGGAGCACATGTGCAAGGCAAGACATATTTGGTGTTGGCTGTGTTAAGTACAAGGTTATTAATATTAATAAATATCCACTTAGGGATATCTACATATTTGTCTGTAAAATTCTAAGAAAGATACCTATGACAGAGTTACAGATTCGGACATTATCAAGTGATAAGTTGTTGTTGAAACTGTGTGAGTAGCTGATATTATCCAAAGAATAAATATTATGACAAGAGAGACCTTATGATAAAATTTCTTGGAATACCAATATTTAAGATGTAGAAATAAGGGACTTAGATGAAACTGTGCTAAAAGTAAAAAAGGAATGGGGTCTTGGAAACTATGACTAATTCACTCAAAAAAGAGTTGCTGATATGCCAAATGCTATAAGAAATCAAATGAAAAAAATAACTGAATTTAACAACTAGGAGGTTTATTAGTTATTTTTGGCAAGAATACTATGTATAGCATGCAATTTACAAATACTAATAAAATATATAATGGTTTTTATTGTACTTTATTGTCAATTACATATAGTTGTTATTTTCAGAGAATGCTTTTGTTGATTTTCGTCTAAGTCCTGTATTCTCATCACAGTTGGTGAATTAATGTAGTTCTGGCATAAGTGTTGGTTGATACTTTCATTTATGTTAAGGAGTAAGATGAAAATGAAACACCAAGGTGAAAGTTGAAAATTCACTCATTTTGTCTAGGAAGTGAGTAAATTTTTGATAGATTGAGTGATAATTCTAAAATATTGAAAGACTATTTTCTCAACTATTTATGCTATTCACAACAAATGATTATAGGCATGGCACACTTTTACTTTAGTCTGCATTATTATCACTTTCTCTGTCATTTTATTTAATTTAGAAAAGCACCAAAATGATAAGCCAAGTTCTGGTTTGTAGCATTTGTTGATTTCGATGGTGTAAATACTCCTATCTTGGGTGATTTCAAACTACCAATATGATGTCAGTGAATGAGGAGCTAAAAAGAGATGCCCAGCAGCGCATCATTATATATTATTTCCACTATTCTGATACATGTAAATAACCTTAGCAACATAGAAAATAGTAAAATGTAACAAGATAATTAGAAAGTGATTAATTTTGGTTATTACTTATTTTAATAAAATTTATTTCATTATAGGTTTATATAATTTAATCTTTTTTTTTTTTTTGAGACAGAGTCTCGCTGTGTTGCCCGGGCTAGAGTGAGTGCCGTGGTGTCAGCCTAGCTCACAGCAACCTCAAACTCCTGGGCTCAGGTGATCCTCCTGCCTCAGCCTCCCGAGTAGCTGGGACTACAGGCATGTGCCACCATGCCCAGCTAATTTTTTCTATATATATTTTTTAGTTGGCCAGATAATTTCTTTCTATTTTTAGTAGAGACGGGGTCTCGCTCTTGCTCAGGCTGGTCTCGAACTCCTGAGCTCGAGCAATCCACCCGCCTCAGCCTCCCAGAGTGCTAGGATTACAGGCGTGAGCCACCGCGCCCGGCCTTATAATTTAATTTTTAATAATGACTGTGTTTAACAACTAGCATGTGAAATTCCTGAAAATTTAACAATTGGTTCTTTTGTACTTGTACAGGTCAGCTCCAACAAACTACTGGTGGGAAGAAAAAGGGAATGGTCTTAAATATGAATCTGGTGACTATGGTGATTTTGATCAAGTAATTTAACTATTCAGAGCTTCCATTTCCTCATCTTACATTTAAGGATCCTAATATTTATTATTAAATGTTATTAGAATTATTAAAGATAATGAATATAAATCACACATGTTAGACCCTCAATATACAGAAATCACTCTCATTCTTTTCATTATTGCTATTTAAGGACTGGTGAGAAGAGTCCCATTGGGACTTTTGTTGCTGTTAAATTATTTTTTAACTTTCCCATATGATATCCCTTGACTTCTGAATTCAAGACTATCTTCTTTTTGTTAAACTAGATTTCTCAACAAAGTTTCTAATACTGTAAGAGTCTTTTCAAAATAAACTGTAAATTCCCATGCTGCCTGAATAGTTAGGCATTTCCTTTGAATTCCTAGCAGAAGAGGAGATGTGGGAAGAATGATGCAATTTCAAGAATATCCTAGAAGTGTCATCTTATTAGGTGATGATTAATGTGAAATAATATACTCATCAATTATTCACATAGGCCTGGGGCTTGGGGAAAGGGAGGAGGTTCAACTATTCTAAGTCTATAAACAATAGTGAGTCTGTTCTCTAAAATAATAATCTTTTCCCTTCTCAATTCTTTTAATTCTTCCCCACAGATGTGATATCCTTGACATCATCTAAAAGTGGCTATATATACTGAGCAATGAATGTCAGATTAATGGCCTTGAATACTGCTTTTGAGTTTCCTAATTCATTTAATCTATTTATAAGTTCTATTTTGCAAAGGGAAAAAAACTATTACCTTCTGAAGTCATATCAATAACTATTAATACTTATCTGTGTGTTTGGTTGACATTATGACTAACAGTTTAAAACCACTTCATTCCATTTACTATTTATGACACCAAAATAAAACTAGATAGTAGTCTAGATTACTTGGAAAATAAAAGAGAAATATTTATTTCTCAAGTCCAAGTTTTTAATTTAGTATAACAGAGTGGTTGTATGTTACTGTTTAAAATTATCTTTATTGAAATGCATTCACACAAAACCAAAAATGTTTAAAGTATCCATTTCTCTGCTACATATCATTTTTATTTTCAAAACACAATTGAAGTTTAACATGGCTAATGGAAATGAAAGACAAATAGATATGCTATATATAAAAATAATTTTATATTTTTTAAAAAACCTTAAAACTATGAAAATAATTGTGAGTTTCCACATAAGTTCATTCAATATAATAATATTTTAGCTAGGGTTAAAGACCATATCCATGTAAGAAAATTAGTTTGTGAGTGAAAATATTAGTAAAACATGACTATGCTAAGAAAATGATTGTTCAATTGAAGAACTTATATGGTAAATCATTAGGGCTATCAGTCAAATATGTTTGACTCTTCCCTTCCAGTCCCATGGGAGGACTGCACTTTGGGGCCCCCTTGGGTTTGGTAAAGTCACGTGACTGGTTTGGACCAATAAATTGTGAACTGAAATGTTAATAAAATGCCACTTCTGGGCCAGGACATTTACTTACCAGTGTGAGACCATCCAAATATCTCTCTTTCTCTCTCTTAATGAAAAAAGTAACGTTTAATCTGTGGCAGCTTCCTCATCCTGGGGTCCCTGAGTATTATATTAATATAATGAAGAATTTTGTTGGCCTTTGTTTCTTATTCCCAGAAGGTAGCCTCTAAAACCTTGGAATATCTTGAGTGATAGGAGTGGCTTTGTTATTCACAGTGGGCCCCAAAGAACATACTTAATAGTTTATGCTAATGAAGTGACTAATAATGGGCCCCTTGATAGTTTATGTTAAGGAGGTGATACAGGATGCGGGGGTCGTCATGCCAGAAAGACCAACCATATAATTATAGGGTTAAAGCTTTGAACCATGTGACATAAACCCATCCTCTAGGGAGGGGAGGAGAGATAGAAATAGAATTCAACCTTATGACCAAGGCTTCAATCAGTCATGACTATGTAATGAAACCTCAACAAAAGCACTGAACAATAAAGCTCAGGTGGGCCTCTTTGGTTAATAATACTCTGTGCTGAGAAAGTGATGCATCCTAACATCACAGGGAGAGGACAACTTTGTTTTGGGACACTCCCAGACATTGCCTTATGCATCTCTTCTTTTAGGTGGTTCAGATTTGTATCCATTTTGCTACAATAAAACCAGGGTTTTTCTGAGTTCTGTGAGTTTTTCTAGTGAATTACTGAATCACAGCAGGTAGTGGGAACCTCTAATTTTGAACTAGTTGATCAGACGTGTGGGTGGTTCTGGGGAATCCCCAAGTTTGCGGCTAATGTATGAAGTGAAGGCAGTGTTATGGAGAACTGTGGCCTTAAACTGTGAAGTTTGGGATAACTCTAGGGTAGTTAACATCAGAAGTCACTGCACTGAGTAACTAGGCAGAGGTGCTTTGTTGATCCACAACAGAGCTCTGGAATGAAAAAGAAATAAAGTTTTTTTTTTTTTTGCTTTATACAACTAAGATATTGGAGTTCTGTACTACTTTGCTTATTCTGACTTACATTTATGATGCAGACAGAAAACATCTCACAGAAAACATATAGACAGAGCAAGACAGTTATTTTTATTTCAATCACAAACTCATAGCTGCGGTGGTGTTAGAGAGTGCCTATCTAATACCATACTTACTACTTGAAACCCCCGTGCAATACTTCTGCCAAGAGGCTATCCAACCTCTTTTTAGAAACTTAAATGCTCTGATGTTCATTATCTCTTGAGGCACCTCATTCTAATAAGCAGTATTCTTTAATACTAGAAAATTCTATCTTCATATCAAGCCAAATCTTCTGCCTTACAAATTCTACCATAGGTCCTAGTTCTGTCCTTGTGCACCATAAAAAGCAAGTCTAACCTCTCAACAGTTCACAAATAGAATAAAAAATGGAGATACCTGCACCATGTCATTTATTCATGCAAAGTCCTCAAGTTTATGCTAATGACACATGATGTGGTTTAAGGTCTCATTACCATCTGGTTAGCCTCTTTTGTGTACAATCTAACTTTACTATAGCCCTCCTGGAGTACAATGCCTAGCATTGAATGGAGTCAGACCATAAAGAAGAGGATGGGTTTCATATGCCAATTTTTTTGGCAGTCATATCATAGAGTCCACATATTTTATATGTACAGCCATTAAAAACTCCAGCCATTTCAAGTATACTGCTTTTGAATCATGTTTTTTTTTCTTTTGTTATTGCTTTATCCATTCTTGTGACTCTTAACAAACATAAGAAAAATGGCAAAGGTGGTAGTTTCAAATCTCTGCTCTTGTACTCATTAACTGTATGACTTTTGAAGTAACTTCACCTCACCTCCCTGAACTTTATTTATCTCATATGTAAATAAAGTTAATAATTCTTATGTTACAAGGGTATTTTGAGGTTGCATGTACACTAGCTAACACTATGCCAGGCCCAAAACAGTACATAATAAATGATAATTTAAAACCATGTGATTAATTAAAAACACAAAATCAAAAACATGGAAATGAAGAAGAAGAATAAAATATTAAAACTATTATAAGGGTTAACTTATTTCTTGGCTTTGAGTTTGAAAATTAGTCCTGATATAGTGGGAAACCAAATCAAAGCGAAATAGAACAAAAACAAAAACATGAATGGCCCTCAATACTACAAAGATGGAAGCCCATCAATTTCTGAGGAAAGCCAACATTATGTAGTTTTCCTACATAACACCATATTCTAAGATTATCTTGCATTATGTGGTTTTATTCAGAGGTCATAGATCCTCTTTATATCAAATGTCATAATAAGCAACACAGGGTTAGCACTTAATAAATATTATTATGTGCTAGGTACTATGTTAAATACTTTATATATGCATTACCACATGTATTGATCCAAATTTCCATGAGGTAGGAATTATTAGTATCTATATTTTACTTAAGAGAAAGATAATACTTAGAGAAAAAAGTATGGTATATAAGGTCATGCAGAGTAGAATCCCATCCTCAGTCCATCTGACTCTGTTCCCTGATCTCTTCACTTCTTTGCTCTACTGCTCATCTCATGTTTACTAAATCTAGTTTCCTAAGCTTTATTTAAGACTCTCAAAACCAGAGTAGCAAAACTTCATTTTAATTAACTTTTATTCTTTATTGTAAAATTCTAACTCTGTTCTGATGTTGGGTGCATATACATTTAGAATAGTTGTATTTTCTTGCTGAATTTATCCCTTTAACAATATATAATGTCCTGCTGTGTATTTTTTGTTGTTATTTTTGATTTTATGTCTGTTTTATTTGATATAAGTATATCTACTTCTTCTGGCTTTTGGCTCATTTTGTGTAGAATATCTTTTTACACCCCTTTACTTTCAGTCTATATGTGTCTTTACTGCTAAGGTCAGTTTCTTGTAATCAATAAATAGTTGGATCATGATTTTTAATATATATATCCATTCAGTCAATCTACATCTTTTTCTGTTGTTGTTGTTTGTTTGAGACAGAGTCTCGCTTTGTTGCCCGGGCAATCTACATCTTTTAAGTCAAGCATTTAATCCATTTATTTTCAAGGTTAATATTCTCCATTAATTTGGTACTAATTAATCAACACTTATGTGCATAAATGGAAGTAACATTTGTTGGGGATTGGGCAGTTGGTGGGGGAGGAGGGGATTTGTAAATTCACAGCTAATGGGTGCTGTATGCATGATCTGGGAGGGGCATGCTTGTAGCTCTGTCTTCTGTGGTCTAAATGCCATAGATGTAACCCAAATGTTTGTAGCCCTGTAAAAATTTTGTAATAAAATTTTTAAAAAGTTAATATTGATATGTGAGGTTTTATTCCTGTCATATTGTTAATTGTTTTCTAGTTGTTTTTTTAAAAATTCTTTGTTTATTTCTTTTTTTCTTTCTGTTTGTCTTTGTGGTCTGGTGGAATTCTATAGTGTTTTCATTTGATTCCTTTCTTCATCTTTTGATTGTTTTATAAGACCTGTGAGTTTTATGCTTTCATGTGTTTTCATGATAGTGAATATCACCCTTTCATTTTCAATGTAGGACACATTTGAATTTTTCTTGTAGGGCCAGTCTAGTGGTGACAAATTCCCTCAGCTTTGGCTTATCTGGGTAAGAATTTATTTGTCCTTCATTTTTGATGGGTAATCTCTCTGGATATAAAATTTTTGGCTCTCAGCTTTTTTTTTCTTTCATCATTTTGAAAATCCCTTCCCATTATCTTATGGCCTTTAAGGTTCCTGCTATGTCCATTGTTAGTCTGATCAGGGTTTTTTTGACAGGTGACTAGATGGTTTTCTCTTGCTAATTTTAAAATTATTTCTTTCACTTTTAGACAATCTGATTATAATGTGCCATGCTAAAGTCCTTTTTGCAATTTATTTTCCTTGGTACTGTTGGGCTTCCTGTATCTGGATGTCTAAATCTATTGCTAGAATGGAAACATTTTCATTAATTATTTTGTTAGATAGTTTTTATAACTTTTTGATCTTTCTTCCCCTTTAGGAATATCAGTAATTCATAAGTTTTGTCACTATATGTATTCCTAAATGTCTCAAAAGCTTTGTTTATTATTTTTTCTTTTTTTGTGTGTATGACCAAATTATTTCAAAAGACCTAGCTTCAAATTCCGAGATTCTTTCTTATGCTTTGTCTAGTCTATTATTAAAAATTTTTAATGTATTTTATAATTACTTCTACAAATTTTCCAGTTCCAGCATTTTTGTTTATCTTTTATTAAGATATCTATCTCCTTGGTAAATTTTTCATTCTTATCTTGCATTGATTTTCTGATTTGTTTGTACTGGCATTTAGATTTCTCTTGCATCGCCTTGAACATGTTTACAATTAATATTTTGAATTCTTTATCTGGTATTTTCATGTTTCTTTTTGGATTAGGATCTATTGCTGGAGAATTATTGTGTTCTTCTGAGAGCACGATAATCCCTTGCCTTTTCATGCTTCCTGTATCTTTATATTGATTTCTGTGCATCTCAAGCAACATTCACTTCTTATTTTTGAATGTATTTTCATTGGGACAGGAGTTTTTTCTTGAAGATATTACTATGACGTAGGTTGGGTAAGGGCTATTTGTCTTTGTTCTGGGTGCATGCAGTGTCAAAGCATCTGTATTATTTCCTTAACTATAAATAGCCTTAGTGGTAACTGTGGAAACATCTGTGTGTTAGGGTGCAGTTATTGGTGGAGGCTGTAATGAAGTTGTGGTGAGGACTGGAATGCCTGATCAGACCTTTTTCAGGTTTCAGTGGTAGCAGTGGTGAGCTAAGCATGTCTATTCTTGTGCCCTGGGGCAGTATATACTGGCATCTATGTTGGCAATCGCAGAGAATCTGATTCTTGGGCTTCTGCATAGCTGTCTCAAATGCCAGTTGTAGTAGTTGTGTACTGGGTGCATGAGAGGGCTCTCAACCTCCTGGGCAGCATGGGTGGCATGGGCAATGGGGGTAGCAGTGGTCATAAGAAGCTCTCCTGGTCCCCAAGTGGTATGCTCTTGCATTAGCAGTTGTTGCAATGGGCTGAGGAAGCTGGCCTCTAGGCCAGTAGATGGCACTTGCAGGTAAGAGCCAACAGTGGTGGTTGTGGTGGGATTTATGCCTGGCCTCTGTTCACCAGAAGTGTTCAGGTGGTAGACTGGGTTGTGAAATTCTCAGGAGCCTGGATCATATGCTCTGTCTTGGGTGCAGAGGTGTGATGCTGTGTGGAGTTGGACAGGGAAAGCTTAGTCTTGGGCCCCCAACGACAGGTACATGCACCAGCCTTGAAAGGGGTGGTGGTCCTCAGGCCCCTGGTGAAATGCTTGTGTAAGGGGCTATCATTGCTATGTTGAGGTCTTAGGACAGGAAGGGAGGTGTGGTCCCAGTGGCCTCTGCTTTGGCTGGTAGGAATAGGACTTGCTTCCCTCTCATGCCCCACTCCCAGTGGGGCTCCCTCCCTACCCCAACAGTGGCAGCCCACCAGACTATTCAGTTAGTCCTGGCAGTTTGCATCTCGTCTGTAGCCTAGTCCCGTGCCATAGTAGATGCTGTCAGGCTTATTACCATGACTTTACAGTAACTGTCCTCCTGCTCAGGTCCCCAGAGGTAAGGGGAAGCCCAGTTCCAGTGCCAGAAGCTGGAGCCCATGCCACACATGTTTCTCAGTTCTAGTTGCAGGAACCCTATCCGCACTCAAGCCCCGTTTTCCCCAGCCCCAGCCCAAGTTTCTCTAATACCAAAACTCATGCTGGTACTAGTTTCCAGAACTGTGAACAGCTTGTTAAGAGCTGGTATTGAGAATGGTATCTAATTGTAGCTGCCTAGGTGCAAAGTAGTACATGGGACATTCCCTGGAGAAGTTCCTTCTCATAGTCTCCTGGCCACTCCATAATTTAGATTCATAGCTTGGGAAGGTAAAGGTGCTCTCCTGTCTCCTGGATTGTATGACTCCCAGTGGGAAAGTGGACTAAAGAAAGCTATTGACTCACTCTCTCCTGTATTGTGGATTCACTCTCAATTTCTGGCCATGCAGACTGCCTTTTTTCTGTCTCCTTTTCAGAATATGAACTTTTTTTTCACTTTTATGTTGAACTCCCATGTTCCCTCTTGGATAATATATTCCACATCTACTCCCTATATTAGTACTTTTTAAGCAGATGAGGCATGCTGGAAAAGTCAGCCTCTTGTCAGCATCTTGGGAAAAAAAAACTTTTTACAAAAACTAACAACAAGCTACTCTATAAAAACAATCTTGCTTACATGATTGCATAAAAAGGAGAAAGATAGATGATAGAAAGATAGATAGATCTGAGATTACGAGAAATTGATACTACACTATCTTGTGGTCTTTTTTTCCTTCTTTTTACTTTATTTCTTTAAAATTTCAGAATATTACAGGGATAAAAATGTTTGGGTTACATAATTTGCTTTTGTACAGTTTGAGTCAAAGTTATAAGTGTTCCCATCATCCAGATAGTGTGCATTGTACCCGGTAGGTGTGAACTTACCTGACCCTCATCCTCCTTCCCACCTGCTTGTTTTCCATTGAGTTTCACTTCCATATGTGCATGTAAGTGTTGATCGATTAGTTCCAATTTATTTTTGAGTACATGTGGTGCTTACAAGGAATCTGTCCGTTTCCTCAACATTTACAAGTTTATGTACATAGAAATTTTTATAGTATTCAGAGATGATATTTTGTATTTCTGTGCTATCAGTTGTAATATCTCCTTTTTTAATTTATGATTAAACTTAATAGGGCCCTTTCTTTCCTATTTCTGGTTAATGTAGTGAAAGGCCAGTTGATTTTGTTTATATTTTTCAAATAACCAACTTTTTCTTTCATTAATCTTCTGTATTATTCTTTTGTTATCAATTTCATTTAGTTATTTTTTTTTCTTCTGCTTGGTTGGGGATTGGTTTGGTCTTCTTTTTACAGTTCCTTAAGATGATTCATTAGATTGTTGATTTGCATTCTGTCTTTTGCATGTAGGAATTTGTGGCTATCAACTTTCCTCTTAGGACTGCTTTTGCAGTATCCTCCAGATTTTGGTAACGTGTCCCCCCTCTGTTATGTATTAAATAGTTTGAATAATCTTTTGATTTTTATCTTAATTTCCTCCTTGACCCAGTAATTGTTTAGCAGTAGTTTGTTTAATTTCCATGACTTTGTGTAGAGTTGAACGTTTCTGTTGTAATTGATTTCTTATTTTATTCCACTGTTGTCTCAGAAGATACATGGTATAATCTCTATTTTTTATGTCTGTTGAGACATGTTTTGTGTCCTAGAGTGTGATCAATCTTAGACTATATTATGTGAGCTGATCAGAAGAATGTATATTCAGTAATTTGGGGGTAGAATGTTCTGTAAATGTCTGTTAGGGCCATTTAGTCTAGAGTTCTGTTTAAGTGCATTGTTTCTTTATTTTCTGTGTGGAGGATCTGTCCAATTCAGTTAGCAGGGTTTGAAGTCCCCAGCTATTATGATGCTGCTGTTTATCATTTTGTTTAGATCAAGTAGGGTTTGATTTGTAACTTGGGTACACTCGTGTTGGGTGCATAAACATTTATGATTGTTATGTCTTCTTTTTGCATTGTTCCCTTCACCATTATATAATTACCATCTTTGTCTTTCTTTACTTTTGCTGATTTGAAGTCTATGTTATATGACATGAGAATGGCTATAGCAGCTTTATTTTGGTTTCTATTTGCGTGGAATATTGTCTCCCATCCCTTCACCTTAAGTCAGAATGAGTCCTTGTGGATCAGATGCATTTCCTGGAGATAGCAGGTACTTGTCTTATTATTTTTATCCATTCAGGTCTCTTGAGTGGGGAGTTCAACCCATTCACATTTATTGAAATAATTGATAAGTGGGTAGATTTCTGTTCATCCTGTCATGTAGAACTTTATTGCTTTGTTTTAACTCTTGAGCCATTGTGCTATCTAGGCTTTGGCCTTTAAGCTTTTGGGTGATTTTATACTGGTGGATGTCTATTGTGTTAATCCATGTATAATGCAGATTGAAATACTTCCTGCAGGCAGATCCAGTTATGAAAAATTTCCTTAATGCTTTCTTGCCTTGGAAAGACTTAATTTCTCCATCAAATGTGAAACTTAGTTTTTCAGGATACAGAATTCTAGGCTGGCAGTTGTTTTGTTTGAGAAGATTGAAGATGGGGCCCCACTCTCTTCTGGTTTGTAAGGCTTCCACTAAGAGGTCTCTTGTTATCCTGATGGGTTTTCTCTTGTAGGTCAGTTGTTGCTTACATCTAGCTGCTTATAGGATTTTTTCTTTCATTTTGACTTTGGCCAGGTTGATTGCTATGTGCCTTGGAGATGTCCTATTTGTTATGAATCTTCCCAGAGTTCGATGATCATCTTGTATCTTCATGTCTGGATCTTTGGTGATACTGGGGGAGTTTTCCTCAATAATTCACTCAAATAGATTTTCCATGCTTTTAGTGATTTTTTCTTCTCCCTCAGAGATACCTATAATTCATATGTTTGTTCACTTTGCATAGTCCCACATATCTCTAAGTGATCGTTCTGCCTTTGTTGTTCTTTTCTCTTCCTCTTTAAATGATTGGGTTAGGTCAAGAGCCTAGCCTTCAAGCTCTGAGATTCTTTCTTCTACTTGATTTAATCTCTTGCTGAAATTTCCTGCTGTGTTTTGAAAATCCCGGAATGACTCTTTCATTTTTTTAAAGTTCTATTGCATCTTTCCTAATTTTTTCCAGTTCTTTAGTGACATTTTCACTAATGTCTTGAAATATTTTGGGGGTTTCTTTTGTTGTTTTTTAACTTTCCCCTTAAATTCCATTCATCTTATTTGCCATCCATATTTTGAATTCCATTTCTCTCATTTTGATAATTTCCTTGTAGGTGGAGGTCAATGCTGTGACTCCATTGTGATCCCTTGGGAGTGTTGATCTGTTTTGATTTTTCATGTTTCCAGGGTTCTTTTGCTGGTTTGCTCTCATCTGATACCTCTTTTCTCAACTCAAGGCTAATAGGTTTTCAAGGCTCCTGTTCCTTGCTGGAAATTCTCTTTCTTAGTTAGAGTAAGGGGAGGTCACTAGATGGTTATCTCCTCCCCACCCCAGATTCTGGAATGTTGATGTGGCAGAGGAGGGGCATGCACAGTAGAAGCCTGTAATGCAGCTGTTCTAATTTTTTCTGTTTTACTGTGATTATCTCTGCTCAAGCCTGTGCTGAATGATGTTTGGGTTGGGTGATGGGTTTCACTAGATAGTGGTAAAATGTTTGAGTTGGGACCTGGGAGAGACCCTTTTCACTGAGGCTGCTATTGTGGGGATTGCTCTACCCACAGTTTCCCCACAAAGGTAACTGCAGCAGCTGGATGCAGTTATTGTGGGTTCCCAGGCATTCTGTTTGCTCAAACCAGGTCACAGTGTACTGGTGGCTTGAGGCTGGTGGGTCCCTGGTGAGGTGTTGGGCTTTGGAGCAGTTATGCCAGCCCTACTGTGGTGGTGAAGCCTTTGGGGTAGGGTCTTAGGGTCCAGGTGAAATGCTGGAGACTTGGGGATGGTGTCTCTGGCCTGGTGGTGATTCTGGAGGCACAGAGGTGGAGCCTCAGGCTCTGGTGTGAGAGCCTCAGAACCAGTACTGGGGAGGAGCTGGAAACAGAGCTTGTGAGCAGGGCCAAGGAGCCAGAAGCAGGGCCATGTGGACAGTGAGGTGATCCAACCTGGATAGGGCCAAGCTGGCAGGAGGCAATTAGGGCCTGGATGGTAGAGCCTGGACCAAGCAAGTAGCAGGCTGTTTTGCAGGCTCAGGGGCCCCACAGATGCCAAGTCATGAAAGCAGATGTTGGATCTGGTGGCCCAGGGACCATGGAGCTCTCTCTACTCCCCACCAAGGACCTGCAGAAATGGTGACCGAATGCCTCTCATGTTGGAGCATGCTGTGCCCCAGTTAGTTCCCATGCTCAGTTCCCCTTGCACTCTAAGAGGGGAGAAGTGCTTGGCTTCAAGTCACCAGTTACTGCTCAGGAAACCACATGTCAATCCACTCCATCCCCAGCCTGGTACAGATTTCGCACAGTGCACCTGAAAGCTCAGGATGGTTTTAGCTGCTGCCTGATCCCCACCATGCCTGTGGTTTGGTGCAGTGATTCTGCACAGACTCCAGGCAGGTCCCCGGTCTGACCAAGCAGGGTGGGTGGTGTCTTGCAGTTCAGTTCTCACTGTGCCAGCAGAGTGAGCATAGCATCCCAGCACTCTTCTCTGTGAATTCACAATGCTGCTTCAGGGTCAAGCAATCTCTATGTAGCTAGCTGCCTGCACCTTTCACTTCTTTCCTTGGAAGTGGCATCCTGGCAGGCTGCTTCTAGTCTGCCATTTTTTTCCCTCCATCTTACCCTTCTTTTTTCTTTTAATCCTTTGTTGTTTTTGTTGTTGAAGTTACTTTTCCTCCTGGGAAATAAGACTAAATTTCCAACTATGGTAATAATTACATCCCCGGATCATTTATGTCTTTTATTGGAGATAATTATCTCTCTCCTTTCCCTCTATAACCTCTAAATGCTCATCTAGTGTTTATTCTAAGTCATGTATGCTGTATGCATATTTTAAAAATTGAACATTTCCTTTCTGATCTTCTTTGGAAGTAGATAAATTGTAATGAGACAAAACATACACTTTAGTTATATCTTAAAAACCTGAATGCATATTACAGAGTTCTACAAATTGATGGTGATCTCTGTGATCACAGAGAGATTAAACTCACCAAGTGCCTGATCATTTTCCTTTGGGAAACCCTCACTTTGATTTCAAGCTAATTTTGTCTCATAAGTTTTGCTATGTGAATGAAAAGGAAATGTTTCTACTTCAAGTAGTTCACTGCATTTGGAATCATTGAACACTCAGGGCCCAGAATCAAAAAATTTTTTTATTTCTGACATTTGTGTGCATGGATATGGGTTGGCTTTATAACTTGCCTTGGAATAGCTCATAATATGAAACCTATTTGCCTATATGCTTAATTTTAAACAAGAATCACCACAAAAACAAAGAAAATTTCCACCAAATTTGAAGACTTTCAAGTTATTCTGCATTGTTTTGTCCAGGTTTCCTGTTCCTTAAAGGGTGACCATGTAGAACAATTTATGAGAATGTATGAGTGTTTGGTGACTAGCAGTTCTATTTTTCCTCTCTGCATGATGTAGGAAAGAGGAGCAATTGAAATTGACCAATTTCTTGGCATGTGACAATAAAAAACTCTATGACAACATGTCAAAAGGCAGAATAAATCTTTCTGCTATAACAAATCCCCACTTTGATTAGGTTTGATTTTGAAGGCAAACATAGTACGATATCCAGCCTCGTCTAGTTTGTACAGAAGGTTCATTTTCTCATTAACAAGGCAATTCAACGAAATCATTCTTGTATGTTACTAATAATTTTAATACAAATATCTTAATTTTAACCATTTCTACCTTAGGAGGATCAATTTAATTGTACAGATATAGTTCCAATAAGATTACCAATGGATAAATATGCAAATTGTACTCCACAATCTAATTAGTAATTTGATTTCTCAATAACTATAAAGTTATTAACGTTTTCCTTTGATAAGAATCTCAGTTTTTCTGACTACTATTTCCTTTGGTTGAAGCACAATAAAGCATTGAATTAAATTAATGATTCTCCATGGTTTTCAATTTACCTAGTTTTGTCAGTAAAGATAGCCCAGCAAATGATCCCTTTAGGCTTCCACTACCTACCGCCTGTCTACCCCCAACCCACTAACAAGCCATTTTGAAAAAGATAAGTTTGCTTAATTATGTGACTTTTTAATTGATGAGTTGAAACTACACACTTTTTCCTCTTTTGTTTACTTTGAGGAATATATCACAAGATGCATAAATGAATAACAAAATGAATAAGTAGGAAAGATAGCAGCAGTATCAGGCAGACTATTTGGTTGAATTTATTTCTTTTTTGTTTGCTTGGAACCAATCCATAGGAGGAGAGGTAATGAGAAGTTGTAGGATTACCTGATGACTACACTTTACTTGAGATGTGATCAACTCTTAAAGCAATGAATTGAAAATATCTACTAAGTTTGATTTGAAGAATCCTAATAGTGTTTAACAGATGTAATTCTAGTTGGGGAGTGCAGCTACTTGTATACTACTAATTAAGGAGTATTCCTTCATCATGTGGGCAAGCCTTCCTCTTTGATGGCTTCAGAAGGGATGCATGTAAAGTAGTACTCACCAGGGTGACACATGAGTAAATCAGCTCCCTGCCCAGGATTTGACAAATGCTTCCTGATGAACCAGTATATGGCGCTAAAATTATAATAAAAAAACAACAACAATAATAATGTCCCACATACATCAGTTGCGGGGAGTTAGCTACGCTCCCCGCAAAGAGGTTTTATGTCTTTCTTCGGATCAGGTCTCTAAGTTGACCACGCCAGTTTGCAGGGAGTTAGCTA